>NC_064263.1:25548500-25856500 GCF_003254725.2 Canis lupus dingo
CCCCATCAAAAGGCGCAGGGTTTCAGACTGGATAAAAAAGCAGGACCCATCTATTTGCTGTCTACAAGAGACTCATTTTAGACAGAAGGACACCTACAGCCTGAAAATAAAAGGTTGGAGAACCATTTACCATTCAAATGGTCCTCAAAAGAAAGCAGGGGTAGCCATCCTTATATCAGATAAACTAAAATTTACCCCGAAGACTGTAGTGAGAGATGAAGAGGGACACTATATCATACTTAAAGGATCTATTCAACAAGAGGACTTAACAATCCTCAATATATAGGCCCCGAATGTGGGAGCTGCCAAATATATAAATCAATTATTAACCAAAGTGAAGAAATACTTAGATAATAATACACTTATACTTGGTGACTTCAATCTAGCTCTTTCTATACTCGATAGGTCTTCTAAGCACAACATCTCCAAAGAAACGAGAACTTTAAATGATACACTGGACCAGATGGATTTCACAGATATCTACAGAACTTTACATCCAAACTCAACTGAATACACATTCTTCTCAAGCGCATATAGAACTTTCTCCAGAATAGACCACATATTGGGTCACAAATCGGGTCTGAACCGATACCAAAAGATTGGGATCGTCCCCTGCATATTCTCAGACCATAATGCCTTGAAATTAGAACTAAATCACAAGAAGAAGTTTGGAAGGACCTCAAACACGTGGAGGTTAAGGACCATCCTGCTAAAAGATGAAAGGGTCAACCAGGAAATTAAGGAAGAATTAAAAAGATTCATGGAAACTAATGAGAATGAAGATACAACCGTTCAAAATCTTTGGGATCCAGCAAAAGCAGTCCTAAGGGGGAAATACATCGCAATACAAGCATCCATTCAAAAACTGGAAAGAACTCAAATACAAAAGATAACCTTACACATAAAGGAGCTAGAGAAAAAACAGCAAATAGATCCTACACCCAGGAGAAGAAGGGAGTTAATAAAGATTTGAGCAGAACTCAACGAAATCGAGACCAGAAGAACTGTGGAACAGATCAACAGAACCAGGAGTTGGTTCTTTGAAAGAATTAATAAGATAGATAAACCATTAGTCAGCCTTATTAAAAAGAAAAGAGAGAAGACTCAAATTAATAAAATCATGAATGAGAAAGGAGAGATCACTACCAACACCAAGGAAATACAAACGATTTTAAAAACATATTATGAACAGCTATACGCCAATAAATTAGGCAATCTAGAAGAAATGGACGCATTCCTGGAAAGCCACAAACTACCAAAACTGGAACAGGAAGAAATAGAAAACCTTAACAGGCCAATAACCAGGGAGGAAATTGAAGCAGTCATCAAAAACCTCCCAAGACACAAAAGTCCAGGGCCAGATGGCTTCCCAGGGGAATTTTATCAAACGTTTAAAGAAGAAACTATACCTATTCTCCTAAAGCTGTTTGGAAAGATAGAAAGAGATGGAGTACTTCCAAATTCGTTCTATGAGGCCAGCATCACCTTAATTCCAAAACCAGACCAAGACCCCACCAAAAAGGAGAATTACAGACCAATATCCCTGATGAACATGGATGCAAAAATTCTCAACAAGATACTGGCCAATAGGATCCAACAGTACATTAAGAAAATTATTCACCATGACCAAGTAGGATTTATCCCCGGGACACAAGGCTGGTTCAACACCCGTAAAACTATCAATGTGATTCATCATATCAGCAAGAGAAAAACCAAGAACCATATGATCCTCTCATTAGATGCAGAGAAAACATTTGACAAAATACAGCATCCATTCCTGATCAAAACTCTTCAGAGTGTAGGGATAGAGGGAACATTCCTCAACATCTTAAAAGCCATCTATGAAAAGCCCACAGCAAATATCATTCTCAATGGGGAAGCACTGGGAGCCTTTCCCCTAAGATCAGGAACCAGACAGGGATGTCCACTCTCACCACTGCTATTCAACATAGTACTGGAAGTCCTAGCCTCAGCAATCAGACAACAAAAAGACATTAAAGGCATTCAAATTGGCAAAGAAGAAGTCAAACTCTCCCTCTTCGCCGATGACATGATACTCTACATAGAAAACCCAAAAGTCTCCACCCCAAGATTGCTAGAACTCATACAGCAATTCGGTAGCGTGGCAGGATGCAAAATCAATGCCCAGAAATCAGTGGCATTTCTATACACTAACAATGAGACTGAAGAAAGAGAAATTAAGGAGTCAATTCCATTTACATTTGCACCCAAAAGCAGAAGATACCTAGGAATAAACGTAACCAAAGATGTAAAGGATCTATACCCTCAAAACTATAGAACACTTCTGAAAGAAACTGAGGAAGACACAAAGAGATGGAAAAATATTCCATGCTCATGGATTGGCAGAATTAATATTGTGAAAATGTCAATGTTACCCAGGGCAATTTACACGTTTAATGCAATCCCTATCAAAATACCATGGACTTTCTTCAGAGAGTTAGAACAAATTATTTTAAGATTTGTGTGGAATCAGAAAAGACCCCGAATAGCCAGGGGAATTTTAAAAAAGAAAACCATATCTGGGGGCATCACAATGCCAGATTTCAGGTTGTACTACAAAGCTGTGGTCATCAAGACAGTGTGGTACTGGCACAAAAACAGACACATAGATCAGTGGAACAGAATAGAGAACCCAGAAGTGGACCCTGAACTTTATGGTCAACTAATATTCGATAAAGGAGGAAAGACTATCCATTGGAAGAAAGACAGTCTCTTCAATAAATGGTGCTGGGAAAATTGGACATCCACATGCAGAAGAATGAAACTAGACCACTCTCTTTCACCATACACAAAGATAAACTCAAAATGGATGAAAGATCTAAATGTGAGACAAGATTCCATCAAAATCCTAGAGAAGAACACAGGCAACACCCTTTTTGAACTCGGCCACAGTAACTTCTTGCAAGATACATCCACGAAGGCAAAAGAAACAAAAGCAAAAATGAACTATTGGGACTTCATCAAGATAAGAAGCTTTTGCACAGCAAAGGATACAGTCAACAAAACTAAAAGACAACCTACAGAATGGGAGAAGATATTTGCAAATGACATATCAGATAAAGGGCTAGTTTCCAAGATCTATAAAGAACTTATTAAACTCAACACCAAAGAAACAAACAATCCAATCATGAAATGGGCAAAAGACATGAACAGAAATCTCACAGAGGAAGACATAGACATGGCCAACATGCACATGAGAAAATGCCCTGCATCACTTGCCATCAGGGAAATACAAATCAAAACCACAATGAGATACCACCTCACACCAGTGAGAATGGGGCAAATTAACAAGGCAGGAAACCACAAATGTTGGAGAGGATGCGGAGAAAAGGGAACCCTCTTACACTGTTGGTGGGAATGTGAACTGGTGCAGCCACTCTGGAAAACTGTGTGGAGGTTCCTCAAACAGTTAAAAATATACCTGCCCTACGACCCAGCAATTGCACTGTTGGGGATTTACCCCAAAGATACAAATGCAATGAAACGCCGGGACACCTGCACCCCGATGTTTCTAGCAGCAATGTCCACAATAGCCAAACTGTGGAAGGAGCCTCGGTGTCCAACGAAAGATGAATGGATAAAGAAGATGTAGTTTATGTATGCAATGGAATATTACTCAGCCATTAGAAATGACAAATACCCACCATTTGCTTCAACGTGGATGGAACTGGAGGGTATTATGCTGAGTGAAGTAAGTCAGTCAGAGAAGGACAAACATTATATGTTCTCATTCATTTGGGGAATATAAATAATAGTGAAAGGGAATATAAGGGAAGGGAGAAGAAATGTGTGGGAAATATCAGAAAGGGAGACAGATTGTAAAGACTGCTAACTCTGGGAAACGAACTAGGAGTGGTAGAAGGGGAGGAGGGCGGGGGGTGGGAGTGAATGGGTGACGGGCACTGGGGGTTATTCTGTATGTTAGTAAATTGAACACCAATAAAAAATAAATTAAAAAAATAAAATTCAAAGTCAGCCTTTATAATAAGTAAACATAAAAAAAAAAAAAAAACCAGAAACTTATTCCCTCTGAGTTCTGGAGCCCAAAAGTCCAAAATCAAAGGATCATCATAGCTGCATTCCTTCAAACAGTTTTCGGGAGAATCAGTCCTTGCCTCTCCCAGCTTCTGGTGGCTACAGGCATTCTTTGGCCTATGGCCGTATCACTCTAATCTCTGCTTCCATGGTCACGCTGGCTCTCCCTCTGTATTTTTTCTGTGTCTTTTATACAGATACTTATCATTGGATTTAGGGCCCATTGAGGGAATCTGGAATTATCTCAAAATCTTTAACCTGCAAAGGTCCTTTTCCAAATGAGGTAACATTCACAGGTTCCAGGGTTTAGGACATGGATACACCTTTTTAGGGGCTACCCTTCAGCCTACTAAAGCTGTTAATATCATAAAAATAGGTAAATCAGAGGCAAGCCTTCCCATGAAGTAAATATCACCTTGCAAGAAATAAAAACAAAACAAAACCCAGAATGCAATCAAGCTTCAATTTATAGGACATACAGGGAACAGAACACAGCAAGGATGCAGTCAACAAAATTCAGGCTGTAGGAAACACCACAGGACAAAAACACAGTTTCTTCAGCAAATAAACTTCAAGAGAGAAAAAAAGTGTTGGAAGAAGGAACCTATGAACGAAAAGAAACCTAAGCAACATCATCCCCGTGCACTATGGAGGCCTTATCTTGTTCCTGAGTTGAAAAGCTTAAATATATGGAATAGTCAGGGAAATTTGATCTCTTATTGTTTTATAAGCATGTATTGTAAATTTTAACATGGACAGGTTTTTTTTTAAAAGAGCCCTTGACTTTTAGGTATAAAACTGAAGTATTTATGGATGAATTGATATGTCCGGGACTTGCTTCAGTATAGTTGAGGGTGGAAGAGGTAGATTGGTTTATTGATGAAACGAGACTGGACACAAGGGGACATTTTTGGAAGTTGAGTAATGAGTATATCGGGATATGTTATACTGTTGTCTCTATTCTTATATATGTTTTAATAAAGTTGAAATCTAAAAAGGTTGTAACTAGAAGAGTAATCCTCTTAGCTTTTTCTTCATGGTGATTAGTGAGGCTCTCAGGGCTGTGTCAAGAGCTTTCACAGCTTAAAACTGGAATCCAGGAAAAGAAAAAAACACATTTCCCTTTGAGAGTATGTTTATTCAGCCAGCCTTGCCTGACAAAATTCTCCTAAGTTCTCCTCACCCCATTTCACCCCATCAGTCTGGATTAAATATCACCCTCTTTTATGTTCTCCTAGTACCTTCTACATACATCCACAGTGTATTTAATTGTGTACTGTCTCGTTCTCCCACTTTCTAGATTATAAATTCCTTGAAGATGCTAGCCTTGTTTATTCATCTTTGTTCATCTATATGTTGCCCTCACCTCTACATTTAACATTGGTCTTGGTAAGCTCTCTCAATAAATGGTTGTTGAATGAGCAATAGGGAATTGGGTTTGTGCTGGTAAATAAAATGTGAAATATAACCCCTACTCTCTATGTCTCTTTGGTAAACCATTTTCCCCAGACTACTAAGGTATTCCTACAGAGCTTCTTTAAACTTTTTTTCTTCTTCCGCCCATTCTCTGGCAGAGGTGCTAATGAAACATAAATGAAGGGTAAACACTGTAACAAAATGGAAAATGGGTTTCTGCAAAACCAAATGTTGCTGATTCCCACTCTTTCCCAGGGTATATAGTGCAGTGAAGTCTTTTCAGTTGGCTGTCTATCTGTACTGTTTGTTTTGCTACATTCCGAGTATCAGAGTTCCCTTTCTATATGAATTCCTTTTAATTTATCTTCTAATTAGAATGTAACCTCCTAAGAGCACCTGACTGACTTAGTCCTAGAAGCATGTAACTACTTGATCTTGGGGTTGTTTGTTCCAGCCCCACATTGGCAGGAAGAGAGATTTACTTAAAATGAAGTAGAGATTACTTAAAATGAAAAAAAAAAATCACAAAAGACTGTAACCTCCTAGAAAAGGTGTCAAGAAGTACTATAAAAATACTATTTTGTAGGGTGTCTAGCAGGTTCAGGTAGAGCATGCAACTCTTAATCTTGAGGTCATGAATTCAAGCCCCACTTTAGGCTTCAAGCTTACTTTACAAAAAATTTAATACTATTTTGTGCTATGGGTGAGGTCTTCTGGCAGTTTCCTAGTGGATGACGATCTCAATATAGCAGACTTTAAGAAGTCTACAAAACTTTGTTGCTGGGAGAGACCTAAGAGACTACTGTGCTTCCCTGTTTTCATCCCACTGCCCCCATTAAAAAGAGCAACATTTTGTGTAATTGCTATCTTTTTTTTTTTTTTTTTTTTGCTATCTTAAAATATTACATATTATCTAGTCCCAAAATCTGGGCTAGTTTCTAAACTAGTACTTTCCATATTTAGACTATTGAGAAAATAGGACACATAAGTAACAACTGTTATCTAAAATGAAAAAAAATGCGTACTTACCATTTTCTTTTGATCATATAGTGTTGGATAATTTCTCATTTTTGGAAAGCAGAAGAATAAATATTAAACTGTAAAACATGGTTACTGGACATCATAACCTTATTAAAGTCTTAAAGATACTTTATTTTCTCTTTAGGTGGTACGGGACTATAATCTTCAGCTGTTTTTACAAGAGAATGCTGTATTTCACAAACCCCAGCCCTTCCAGTTCCAGCCCTGTGACAGTGATACTGTAAGGGAATTCCAGATTTTCATTCCATTTGTTTTTAAGCTATGTTTGTGCTCAAATAACTATTGTCCTTGGACTAGACAGAAAAAACTGAGTGTGTCTCCTTAATTTTGTAACAAAACTGTGAGTATACCGAGAAACGGACATTTCTCCTTTCCAAAATGCTACTAAAACCCAGTATCTTTGTGTTAGCAACTTAAATGAGGTTAAGTTGTAAGACATGTAACTAAAAACCTGCAAAATGAACAGAAGGAAGAAGAAATACTCAATAAAAATTTTTTTCAATCCAAATATGAATTATACTTTCTATCCATGAAATTCTTCACATGTACACACTTCCAAAGAAACCAGTGGTTAAATTTTAACCGGAATAGAATCAATAAACAACAGTGAATATGTGCCTGCACGTATTTTGGTTGGCTTTATAAAAAATTACAGGCCCTTTATAATTCCTTTCAGATATTTTAGAATGTCAGAACATTAATATAAATGCCAAATTGGCAATTTTTAAAAAACAGACATTAATCATGTATTTTATCCTTGAGTTTATGAAAACTGTTTGCCACTATTTGAATTAAAGAAGATAGAACCAGTATGCTAATTTGATACATTAAATAAAGGATAATCAACTTCTTCAAGTTGAGAAAGCACATGTTGGCATATCTAACACATTCTTTCAATATAGGCAAGCCAAAGAGAGAAGTCAAATTATATTCATAAGGTCTTTTGGTAAACCTAGAATCAGAACCAGGGTAATTTATGAAATCAGAGTTTCATGGTATCAGTTTAGTAGAAACCTTTGCTGGAGATATCTTCATTACTTTTCTTGCATTTTAAGGAGCCCTGTTTGTGGCTATGTAGGAAATCAGCATTTACCTCTAGATTATAACCCTTGCCCTTTATATTAATGCTGTTTTTTAAAAATCAGTCTGCTTTTGCTTAATGACTCAGCAATATTGTCCTATATAATTTGACTTCTTTATTGGAGAAGAATGAAGCAGGGTATTAGAATATACAGAATACCGACAGGTTTGCTAAGCTTGATTTAAAATTGTGACTAATTCGAAATTATTTTATCTCTCCCCATTTTCCTCAGAAAAATCAGAATTCTAAGAGTAGATAAACTCTCATCTCACTTGTCTAAGGCCCAACTACAATCCTAAATCCTCCTTTGTTTCTAGACACTGTTTCTTAGCTGTGTGTCCCTGTTTGCCTTAAAATTCTAACTATGCTATTTTCTGTCCTTGTGCAATCTTTACTGGGCAGAGTTTAAAAGCTGCCCAACTGGTGGATATTGAGCTCTCCCCTGTCAGTGCTCTGAGAATGACCATAGCTGAGGTATATGGGCGTATGGGTCAAGGGTGGGGGAGATGGGATGTGTGGGTTTGCATGTTAATGAAGGGTGGGACCTGGTATTGAGATTAAAAGTGTGTGTGTGTGTGTGTGTGTGTGTAAGGAGCCACTGGATGCTTAAACTGGGGCTTTCCATTTTCTCATATAAATCAAGGATTTCCTTTCCTACTTATAGTGAAAAGATTGATACTTTTTTATTTTTCCTGCAAAAGTCAGAGATGTCCAAATGAAAACATTCAGTAACAATATTACAAGGCTTGAAGTGATTGTACCCTTTTTGGTTTTTTGGCTTATCTTTACTTGCAGATGGATCAAAATTTCTTGTCATTTTATTTTAATATATAATTATTTGGACTCATGCCTTAGGATGATATACCGAAAGAAACTGCCAAAATGGTTTTATAAAGACACAATTATTTCTATTTTTTACAGCCATAGAATTATTTTTTTAAAAAGGTTTTATTTATTTATTCGTGAGAGACACATAGAGGCAGAGACATAGAGGAAGAAGCAGGCTCCTCACAGGGAGCCCAGTGTGGGACACAATCCCCGGACCAGGGATCACGCCCTGAGCCAAAGGCGGATGCTCAACCACTGAGCCACCTAGGGTGTCCCATAGCCATAGAATTAGATTGAGAATCTTAGTGTTTACCATAAGATCATTACAAATGACAATGATCAGTTGCAAGTTTTGTCTGATGGAAGTTAGTTGTTGTCTCATGGTTAACCCTGAAAGATTTCCTTGTCTTTACTTCCGTATAGAGCTGTTGATTTCTATGGTTGTCCTTACTTTATATCCTCAATTACTATTTTTCAGATGATACTAGAAAGTTAGGAATCCTTCCTAGAAAGAGTAATGTTCACCTTTCTTTGCTAAAATGAAAGTTTTAATGTAAGATTATTCTAAAGGATGAGATGTGCCCTAAAATTTCCCTTACTCCCCCCCCAAAAAGTGGATGTTTGATTAGGAAAATTGACAAGTACATATATTAGGATCTCAATTTTGGAGAGTCATTCAGCTATCAGGTGGGTCATGCTTGTGTTAGAAACTCATACAGGTGTCATATAATGAGAAATCATGAGCTCTGGAGCAAATCCTGGCTGTGCCATTTGCTAGCTGTGTTTATTTTATTTATATATTTATATATATATATTTAACCTCACTGATTCAGCTTTCTCATATATAAATGTTGAAAACCTTAATCGGTTTGAAAATTAAATGAGATACTTAAGCATTTGATTCAATACCTGGCACATAGTAGATATAGAGTAAATGTTGACTATCTTTTTTCCCCTGTCTTTCCATAAGACAAGCATATTTCATTTTTTTAGCTTTTGCCCCTAATTGTTTTAGAAATAGCAAAATATCAAACTCCCTTGAAACTTCTGCTCTCCTTTTTTATTGCATAATATAGATCTCATCAACCTCTTTCTTAGCAGTTTATAAGCCTAAAAGGCAATCTGTGTAGAATAAACAGCAGCCAATACTAACAGTGTCCCTTCTTATCCCTCTTATACTTTTCTTCCTCAGCACCTCTGCCTTGCATACATCTCAGTGTTTGTCCCTTCCATTACCAAAACTAGTGATGTGTACCCTTAAGGACATTTCCTTCAGGTCCTATGAAAAGGACCTTCCATCCTATTTCAACCTGGGATGGGGAATAATATGGGAAACACACACATCCATATATTAAGACAGGAAAAACTGAAGGAAACTTTTTCCCCAAATTTTCTGGTAGGGATGAGAAGACCCTTTCCTCTTTACTTTTCCTGAACTGCAAATAATAAGATCTTCACAGATATCATTAGCTGACATTTTTATCACAGTATCGCAGATATAAAAACTAGCTGACAGGGGTGCCTGGGTGGCTCAGTTGGTTAAGTGTCTGCCTGGCTCACATCATGATCTCAGGGTCCTGGGATCGCCCAGAATTGGGCTCCATGCTCAGCAGGTAGGTTGCTTCTCCCTCTCCTCTACTGCCCCCACTCGTGCTCGCTTTCTCTCTCTCTTTCTCATAAATCTTTTAAAAAATAGCTGACAAATGTCTGATATATGATCTTTTTCCATTATTTTAGCCACTAGTTGTGGTATGTAATTCTTCCATGTAAAGATTAAAAGCTATATTAAGTGGACACTTGCTGTAATTTGGAACTTTTGCACATTAAATTTTCACTTAATTGGATCATTTTATACATCTGTTAAAAATATGTACAATATATGTAAATCAAACTAACATAATGTACACCTTAAACTTTTATAATAATATATGTCAATTATTTCTCAGTAAAACTGAGAAAAAAGTTATTTACCCAAAATTATCCTTGTCTATAAGTGACTACATGGAATCAGTATAAATACAGGGAAATTACTTGAAAATTATCATTGTATAGTGAGTAGCTTTATCGAGACACAGGCAGAGGTAGAAGCAGGCTCCATGCAGGGAGCCAGACATGGGACATGATCCCAGGTCTCCAGGATCAGGCCCTGGGCTGAAGGCGGCACTAAACTGCTAAGCCACCCAGGGTTCCCTGATGGAAATCTTATATTGTATATAGCCTGATGGAAATCTTATATTGTATATAGCATTGGCATATACTGTGTGATAGAGAATTTGTGGAAAATTCTCTTGTGAGTAAATAGGTCGCATCCTCCTACACATATACTGACCACAGTATCCAAAAATTAAAGGCTCTGATTATAAATATGAGTGTTGCTCTCCAGAAACAGCAGTACTGGCTGTCAAGTGTTCAGAGGGCATTGTCCTAAGTTTTTCAGTCTTTCAGAAAGGACTTATTTGTTTTTTTTTTTTTTTTTTTTTTTTTTTTTTTTTTTTTTTAGAAAATCTACCATCTGTATAATGAGTCTTTGTGCTTTTCTGGATTTAGTGCCTTCTCTAACTACCTACAGGTATCCAGATCTTTCCATTGATGCCTTGGTAATATACTGACACAAAAGAGCCTGGAAGTTCACTTTTTTATCTAGCCTGTGATTATAGCTCTTTTTCTTTTTAAGTTTTTATTTATTTATTCATGAGAGACACAGAGAGAGAGAAAGAGAGACAGAAAGAGAGAGAGAGGCAGAGACACAGGCAGAGGGAGAAGCAGGCTCCATGCAGGGAGCCCGGTGTGGGACTCAATCCTGGGACTCCAGGATCAGGCCCTGGGCTGAAGGCGGTGCTAAACCACTGAGCCACCTGGGCTGCCCCTGATTATAGCTCTTAAAGCAGAGTCTCTGAGAGCTACCAAAATAAAAGTATATTTATCATGTGGCTATTCCAACCAGTCATGGCCAGTCATGCCTCTAGATATGTCTAAAGAGTGTCAAGACACAAGGGTTGTTGGTGATGTTTTTGTTTTGTTTTCATGGCATTACTGAAGGGCATGTTTTTCTCTTAGATTTACCTTTGGTATTCTAATATCTCCATTTTGCTTCCCTGAGAGACTATGCACACTCAACCCAATTATGAGTTCTTATATCTCTTCTAACCAAAAGTACTACTATCCAAGAATAGTCAGAATAAGTTATGATTAATAAAGAGCATTGCTTCACTCCATTCCAAGTTGTGTGAGATATTTAAAATATGTGACTTAGAGGTCCACAATCTCATATCAAAAACCTTTGGGTCAGATGTGTTTCAAAAATTAGAATTTTTTCAGTGCTCATTTCAGCAGCACATATACTAAACTTGGGAGAGTAAGAGAAGTTTAGTATGGCCCCTGCGTAAGGATATCATGCAGATTTGTGAAGTATTCCATATTTTTTAAAAATAAAATTTTTAAAATAAGTAAGATAACATAGATATCATGGATTTTTAGGGGCACATGGCTGGCTCAACCAATAGAGCATGGGACTTTGGGTCTTGAGGTTGTGCATTTGAGCCCCACGTTGGTTGTAGAGATTACTTAAAAATAAAATGTCAAAATTTTTCAGATTTTAGAAGGGTGATCCATATACCATATATTGTATAACACCTTAAGCAGATATGGGAAAGGATCCCATGATCAAGCATAGTATTTTTGTAGTAAAAGGTTTGAATAGTCACACTAAGTGAAATAAATAAAAATTATAAATAGCCTCTCTTTGGTTCAAGTCAGATTTTGCCACAAATGAGCTGTGGCTCTAAACTTCCCTAAAATGCCAATGAATTTCAAAATTATAGGATCGTGAACCAGTATAAATATGAGTACTAGGAATTAATAACCTACAAAAATCCAGATGCTTTTTACTTGAAGAGGCCTTTTTCATAATAAGTAAAAATTAGCTTTCTTGAAATAGTTAACAGTATATTAAGTTTCATAAAAATAGATTAAATATTTAACACAATAAATATATACCAATAAACTGAAAAATACAAGTAGTACAAATCCCTTGAATGAGGGTTAATAACTAGATTGTTCCTGGCATATGGCATTTACTTGACAACCCCAATATTTTCTTTTTTTGAAATTGGGTTGAAATGCTAGTATTCTGCTGTTTTCATGCATAATATATGACCATCTCTTTTTCTCTCTTTCAAGTGGTTATATTTTGTTAACAGACTTTAAAAATAATGACAGTGTTTCTTGTGTGAAATCAACTTTTCTATCTCTACTCACTTTGCCATTCTGGGCATGCTCAAATACCTGTCTGAACCTTCTATGCCCTTGTGTTAATCTTTTTTTTTTGAGGGGGGGGCCTTATGTTAATCTTAAAGTGAACTGAAATCATATCTTGAGAGGATAACTAAGGATAAAATAGTTAAGATGACTTAAAGACTAGTATATCAAGAATAGTGGAATATTAATTTCTGTAGTGTAGTTCTTTAAAGTTATTTAGTAACCTTATGTTTGAAAAGACTATTTAATATTTAAATATATTCTGTAAAAAAATGAGAACTTTAAAAATTTAACATTGCTGGGCTCTGATGGCCTTCTTAAACTCATATGAAACAGTTTGGCTTTTGTTTTTTAAAAACAAAATGAGGGGATCCCTGTGTGGCTCAGCGGTTTAGCGCCTACCTTTGGCCCAGGACGTGATCCTGGAGTCCCGGGATCGAGTCCCACGTCGGGCTCCCGGCATGGAGCCTGCTTCTCCTTCCTCCTGTGCCTCTGCCTCTCTCTCTCTTTCTCTATGTCTATCATAAATAAGTAAATAAATAAATCTTAAAAAATAAAAAATAAAAATAAAAACAAAATGGGGCAGCCCGGGTGGCTCAGCGATTTACCTCCGCCTTCAGCCCAGGGCTTGATCCTAGAGACCAGGGATCGAGTCCCATGTCGGGCTCCCTGCATGGAGCCTGCTTCTCCCTCTACCTGTGTCTCTGCTCCATTCTCTCTCTCTCTCTCTCTCTCTGTGTGTGTGTGTGTGGCCCTCATGAATAAATAAATAAAATCTTAAAAAAAAAAGCATACATTCTCTTTAAATAAATAAATAAATACAAACAAAATAAAATCAAAAGATGTCTTACCTCTAAGTAAATGCCTAGCCAAAGTTTCATTCAAAGGAAATTTATATTTTAAAATGTCTTTTTCAGTATTACTGCCTATATCAATTTTATCAATATTAGCATTAACTAAATAGAACAATTAATGAGATAGTATGGTCATAAGATAGCAAGGAATCTTTTTTTTTTTTTTTTTTTTTTTTTTAGATAGCAAGGAATCTAAAGTCAAAGACACCTCAATGCAAGCTCTAAATTCACCACTTACTGGCTTTAGGAAATACATACCTCCTTTCTGTCTAGAAATCTATACCTATAAATTGAGAATCTCTATTAGAATTATTTTGAGAACTAAATAATGTATGTAAAGCAGTTAGTACAGAGCTGAAATATGCAACAAATGGTACCCTTTTTTTTAATTAATTAATTTATTTATGATAGTCACACACAGAGAGAGAGAGGGGCAGAGACATAGGCAGAGGGAGAAGCAGGCTCCATGCACCGGGAACCTGACGTGGGATTCGATCCCAGGTCTCCAGGATCGCGCCCTGGGCCAAAGGCAGGTGCCAAACCGCTTCGCCACCCAGGGATCCCAAATGGTACCCTTTAAAAAAAATTAACGTAGTTCTATAGTTTTCTTTCTTTTTTTTTTTAAGATTTCTTTATTTATTCATTCAGAGAGAGAGAGAGACAGAGACACAGGCAGAGGGAGAAGCAGGCCCCATGCAGGAAGCCCGACATGGGACTCGATCCAAGGTCTCCAGTATCACACCCTGGGCTGCAGGCTGTGCTAAACCGCTGCGCCACCGGGGCTGCCCTATAGTTTTCTAATTATAAAAAAGCATAAAGTAGAAAGTTTTCACCTTAACTATCACTGTTCAGATGTAACTACTGAGGGGTACTTGGGTAGCTCAGTCAGTTAAGATTCTTGGCTTCAGCTCAAATCATGATCTTATGGGTCATGGGTTCCAGCAGTGTTGGACTCTGCATTCAGCCAGAAGTCTACTTGAAGATTCTCTCCCTCTTCCCCTCATATGTGCATGCACAATGCACACTGTCTCTAAAATAAGTAAATAAATCTTTAAAAAAAGAAACCTGCACGCACACACACAAAGGTAATCACTGATAATATTTTGATCAATAGCCTCCCAAATCTCTCCCTGCAGGAACATATTTATGTCAATGTGGATATACAACTTTATGTAAATGGATTTCTACAGACTTGAATTTAAACATTTTTTTCTCATTATGTCAAGGATATCTAACATTTGCAACATCTACAGTCCCTCACCATCTCAGAAATTTGACACCCATCTACCCTACTTTACCCATCAAGTAGTTTTTTTTTTCCATCAAGTAGTTTTTATCAGCACTTCCTAGAATTGTCTTCTGTCATGAATTTAAAATTCCAAGCATATTAAAATTATGTTTTAAGAATTTATTTTATTTTTATAGAGGCTCTTCTACTCTTGGGTTAGGGTAGAATTTCAGATGATGCTAAGAAAAAATTGGAGCTCAGAGCAGTAGCAGTAGAAAAGCATAAATTCTGGATCTCTTTTTTTTTTGGGGGGGGGGATTTTTTTTTTAAGATTTTATTTATTTATTCATGAGAGATACACACAGAGAGACAGAGACACAGACAGAGGGAGAAGCAGACTCCATGCAGGTAGCCTGACGTGAGACTTGATCCTGGGTCTCCAGGATCATGCCCTGGGCTGAAGCCCACGCTAAACCACTGGGCCACCCAGGCTGCCCTTTTTTTTTTTGGATTTTATTTATTTATTCATGAGAGACACAGAGAGAGAGAGGCAGAGACATAGGCAGAGGGAGAAGTAGGCTCCATGCAGGAAAATCGATGTGGGACTTGATCCTGGGACTCTAGGATCACGCCCTGAGCCAAAGGCAGATGCTCAACCACTGAGCCACCCAGGCATCCCAGTTTCTGGATCTCTTATCCAGAGAAACACAGTGTTCCTGTTGCTTATAGATAAGGCATGAGTCAGTCTGTTATCTTAAAATTAATTGCAGCAGTAGTAAGAATCATATTTCATCTCATCTTCAAATGTCCTAGTTTTCACGTGAAGAAGCTGAGGCCTAGAGGATATGAAGTAGGTGAAGTATGTTAGCCAGAATGACATTTAAAGAATAAACATACTTCAGATTTCAGTGACTACTTTTTAAGGAAAGAATAAATTTCATAAAATTATAAAAATCCCTTAATTTAGAGATTTTTTTAAAAAGTCCTTCCTCAGACATCCATTTTGAATGGGTTTTGTGGGGGTATTTAAGCAAGAAAAAGGAAACCTTTTATTGTAGAAGTAGGAGAGGGATCTCAACCCTAAAGTCCACTTCAAGAACCTGTATTAAAATGCATGACACAATAAATTAATTCTCTTTCTCCTCTGTTCACTCTGTTCTTCCCTATAAAAATAATCTTTCCTTTATCAGTTAGAAACTAATTCTAATACATTCTAATGCAGTATATTTATTTCTGGTCACCTCTGCAAGCGCCATTACAATAATCTGGTGGCCTACTCCTCACTTTAGAATGAGGGTATTAGGTTTTACTTGACCAAACTTTATTGAGGGTTCACATCCTCAAATTGCCTAAAGATAAACAGGAACCATGCCAGCAGTCACAGTATAATGCAATATTAGCCTCTAAGTAGTCGCTCAGTAAATGTCTAACAAATGAATAAATTAATACAATGTAAATATGTCAATGAAGAAGCCCCCTGAGTCTGTCTGCGAAATCAGGGAAGATTTCACATAGTGCTTGAACTGAGATTTGAAGAACAATAAAAAAAAAAAAAACAATAAGGAAGTTGTTTTACCCAGAGGGAACAGCATAGGTTTGTGTTTAGATTTACATTATTTTCCAGGAAAAGACCCATCTGCTTCTGTAATGTTTTTTTACTAAAACTTGTATGATTTCTAAAATCAGATGTTTCCAAAGATCTCAAGAATCACATTTAGTTGACCTAACTTATCGAATACCCAAGCTGACAAATAAATTAGAAACTACCTATCCTATACTTAAAAGTTGATAGGAGAACAGCCCCGGTGGCTCAGCGGTTTAGCACCGCCTTCAGCCCAGGGTGTGATCCTGGAGACCCAAGATCGAGTCCCACATCAGGCTCCCTGCATGGAGCCTGCTTCTCTCTCTGCCTGTGTCTCTGCCTCTCCCTCTCTGTGTGTCTCTCATGAATAAATAAATAAAATAAATAAATAAATAAATAAATAAATAAATAAATAAATAAATAAATAAATAAATTTGATAGGAAGGGGACACCTAGGTAGCTCAGCGGTTGAGCATCTGCCTTTGGCTCAGGGCAGGATCCTGGCGATTCCATCAGGCTCCATGCATCGAGCCTGCTTCTTCTCCCTCTGCCTAGGTCTCTGACTTTCTGTGTGTCTCTCATGAATAAATAAGTAAAATCTTAAAAAAAAAAAAAAAGTTGATAGAAAAGTTCTTTTATAGCATTTCTCTTCAGTTTGTAATTTATTTGAATTATTTTTGTGACTATTACTCTGAAAATTGCGATGTTATTATGTATGTCTCTTAAAAAGAAATACAATAAGAACTTTTTCAGAGTTAGGCCACAGTGCTTTTTGATATGTAATTTAAAAATTCTCATATTCTGCTTCAGGCAGATAACAGTGTGCTTTAAATTTTTGTGCTTAATAGCTTAAATATGTAATTATTCTTTTTATGTTCCAAATACATTTTTTTCCAAATACATTTTTAAGAGGTAAAGGAAAAATGTTTAAAGAGTGAACTAAAGATTAAATTAGCTAACATTTTAAAAAAGAAGCAGTCACTAGCAGTTCCTTTGGTAGAATCAACTACTGCTAACATCACCATCTGATCTACACTAGATTCTGATTTATATCAATATTGGATGGTAGAGGCAGCATTAGAACATTTTTCTGTATATTGTTTTAACATCTGGGCTGTGTTTGCCTTGTATGAAATTCTCATTTGTCTAGACCTGAGTTATAGGTAGCTTCCACATGCCTTTCCGTGGCTTGAGGAATTTAGGATTCATGAAAAAAAATTAACTTAAATTTGAATCACAAAATCGTATCTCCCAATCAGTGGCATTTGTTGTCCGTCCTGATCATTGGACACTCCTGTCTGAAAAATAGTAAAACCCCGAAGACAAAGGGAAAAAAGCCCTATCTTTCCTTGCCCAGCTCTTAAGCAAGGAAATACTTAATAAAAAGAAATTATGTGTGGGCAAGTAGGGCTGTGGCCTCTCTGCAGCCTGATACACATTTAAACCCATTTACCTATTACTAAAATGTTGCTCAGTGATAAAAATCAAATTTCTCCATCAATTGTCTCCTTTCTCATCTATTCTATTCCCTATAAGTGCATTCTGTTTGAGATCTGCCTTGATCTTTTAGCATATCTTCAATCTTGTTTCTGATTCATTCTTTGGGCTAGCAAGACCCTAGGAATTATTTGGAATTTTTTACTAATAACAAGATTTTGTTTCAAGTAATTTTCAACTGTTTAGCATTAGCAATTACCAGTTACTGGATACTTAATTATATAGGATAAGGTTTATAAAAGAATGCTTATTATATGAGCACATTTTATTTTAATAACCCCCTATGAGATAGGCATTTTCACTAGTTGTCAGATGTAACTAAGACTTCGATTAATAACATGCCCAAGATCATATAAAGCTAATAAAGAACATAGGATTAAAACTAAGTCTGTCTGACTTAAAAACCTATGCCTGGGCTCCTCAGAATACATATTTCTGGCATTCCATTTATACATTAGATTTCTCTGGCTAATGTAGATTGCATTTGTAATCTGCATCCAGGGTTTAACGTTTTTAATCCTGACTTCTAAGAATGAATTAAAATTCAAATGCCTAGATCCTTTTACAAAGTAAAATGTAATAATAAAGATGGTTCCCAGATTCTTAATACCCCAAAGAATGAATCAGAATAATAAAATGTAATTGTGAAGTTGGTTAGATTAAAAAAATGTTTTGCTCTATTTCAATACATTTATCATTGTACAGTCTAGCTTTAGCTGAAATGTCTGCATAGAGTAAAAGTTTTTGAAAGTTGCCTATAATCCCCTCAACAGAAATACTTTTTAATCCAGCTAGTCAAATTCTACTTACTCCCCCAATTTGAGCTATGTCGCCTTGCAAAAGTCAGTTTTCTAAAATATTTCCACTGTAAAATTTTGCTTCTTTTTTGTATTAAAATCTTCTTGGGATAATTCATAGTTAAGAAATTGTTTGCTTTCCCAATTATTCATGGGTTTCTTCATTTTCATGGATTCTTAAGAGTTTAGAGAAAATTAAAATAGTTTAGTGGTTAAGAGCTCTGATTCTAGAATCAGACTTGTATAATCAAAGTTGAAGATTTAATAGCTGGTAGACACTAGAAATTTTATGTAACCTCTCTGAGCTTCAGTTTCCTTTTCTATAAGATGGATGTATGACTCATCTTGTAAGGTTGTAATAAAAGTTATATGAAGCACTTTTCATAATACTTTATACAGTAGGGACTATTACTATCGTTAATTTAGATTTTGCAGTTTGGTCTTTGTGAAACATAATAATAGTATTTTGGACTAGATGAAACCCTTACTGATATAGCACCCCTCTCTTTCATACGACATTAAAGTCCAGAGGAAGGGCAAAAACTAGTTTGAGGGATTTGGGTTAATTGGTAATGGACCTGAAACTAAATTAAACCCAGTGTCTTTGGGGACAGAGAGGTTGTGTTGCTATTTCTATATTGTTTTGTTCTTTTCATTTCTATCCATTGATTGTTTTTTAAAATTCCATTATAACTATTGAATTGTTTCCACTTTACCTATGCAACTATTTTAGTGTTGTAGTAGGTTGGCATGAATACTTTTTTTTTCTTTGCGTAGCTAGCTTTCTTCACACCCAAAATGGATCAGTCCACAGTATTAAAGATGAAGCTCTAATATTAAGGAGTGTAAGATGAAAAAAACCTGTAGTCATTTATGGTTTCGTACTGTCCTGCTAATGTTCTGACATGAGATATTGCTTCCCACAGTAGTGGAGCATGGCTTGTTTTGAGTGCTGATTAAGTGAAGGCTCTCTGGTCCACCTACAAACAGTAGTGATTTCAGGAGGCACAATAATGTTTTGGCTCTGTTTTCTCTTATGTTGTAGAGCCGACAATTAGAATCAGAAACTGGAACCACAGAGGAGCACAGTCTAAACAAGGAGGCTCGAAAATGGGCCACACGTGTGGCACGTGAGCACAAAAACATTGTTCACCAACAACGGGTAAGTGTAATAGAGTCTTTGGCTACATTTAGCATAAGCCAAATGTCAAAACAATTTGAGTTGAGTTTTATTAATGTGAAAAAATTAATGTTTTTTTTCTGTTATTTCAACAACTCAGCAGTATGCTCTCAGCTATCTACTTAGCTTAGAAATTCCTTAAGCCCTTCAAGAAGCAATACAGTAATTTATCCATTTGTCATAGAATTTCCTAAGAAAGGTTAGTGATAGTGTGTTACTATCTTTCAGGTAGTAGAAGAGACATGGTATATTGAATTAGGCATTTAATGCCCTAGACAAATTTTTTGAAGATTTAATTGTAGATTCCATGAAAATGTATCTTCAAGGGGTACCTGGCTGGCACAGTCCATAGAGCATGCAACTCCTGATCTCAGGGTCGTGCCCACGTTGGGCATAGAGTTTACTTAACTAAGTAAATAAATAAATAATCAATTAAAATTACAAAATTAAAATTAAGCACCAAAAAAATGTATCTTTAAGACTCAACTTTAAGCACAAAGAAATTACTTTAGTTATAGTAAAAATTTTCTAATTTACATTTAGTTATAACTTTTTCTTGACCTGCACATCCAACTTATTAAAAGAATTCATATTTAATGTCTATATTTCCTAATCTCACACTTATTTTTTAGCCTATAATTGGACTTTTCCTACTTTCCCTTCCTTTGTACTTCATATAGACTACACTTGGCAAAATCACTAGTGATGTCTATGCTGCTAAATCCAAAATGGACATTTTTATTTCTCAAAACCTGTTGGCAGTTTCATCATAATCGACAACTGCCTTTGTGTTGAAACACTGTCTTCTCTAGTTATCCAGGACTTAACATTGTCCTGGTTTTCCTTCTGCTTCTCTGGCCATTCCTGTATTTTTTTATAGATCTTCTTTCTCCACCTCCTAGGTAAAGATTTAAATTCCTCAGAGTTCTATATTAGGCTATCTTATTTATTCTCATTATAGGCAGTCGAAACCAGTACCATGATTCCACTTACCAACAAATCATAAATTAATATCTCCAACATCAAACCTTTCTTCTGTGTATACATGTATCCTCTTGCCTGCTTTGACTTCTTTTTACTGTTTCATGGCATCCCGAGTTCAATGTTCCACTAATCTAATGCACAAAACAGAATACCTCAAACTTAATGTCACAAAAAAGAGCATTTTTTAAAAAAGATTTTATTTACTTGACAGAGAGGAGAGAGCACAAGTAGGCAGAGGGAGAGAAAGAAGCAGGCTCCCAGCTGAGCAGAGAGACCAACATAGGACTCTATCCTAGGACCCTGAGATCATGAGCTAAGCCAAAAACAGACATTTAACCAACTGAGCTACCCAAGTGCTCCAAAAAGGAGCATTTTAATTGTCTCTTAGCACTCTGGCGATTGTATAGACTTGGCTTGCCGCTTCTGTCTCTCTGTGGTCTCTCCATATGGTCTCTCCAACACAGTGGCTTCAGCTTAGCTCTTCTTACCTGGTAGCAAAGGGCTCCAAAAGTGTGAGTCCCAAGAATGAGCCAAGTAGGAGCTATGTTATCTTTTCTGGCCTAGCCTCAGAAATAACATGATGTTATTATACCTGAGTCATATTTTTGTTAACTGAAGCAATCACAAAGTCCTATTGTCCAGGTTCAAGGAGCGAGAATATAAACTCTACTTCTTGGTAGAGAAATAGGAAGGTTCTAGAAGAACATGTGGAATGGGAAATATTGTAGTAACGTTTTTTAAAAACACAGTCTTCCACAGTCTACCTTCTAGTTGTAACAGTTTACATCCCTCTTGTGTGCAAAATAAAACTCCCCTCTTTACTCCAAATCCCCCAAAGCCTGGTGTCAGACTCTAATATAAATTTCAGAATCTGATCTTCTAAATGAGATTCATGGACATATAAGGCTTCTTGAGTGTAGTTCCTCTAAGTTTATATCAAAGAATTAGTGAAGTAGGAGAGACAAGTTATTTACTATATATCCAATAAATAGTGATTAATTACTACAGCTTTATACTTCAAAGTGTAAAACACATAGAGACTTTGTTCTATTAAAATGCTTTACTATACTTGCAAGTAAATGTTCAGATATTTAAATAAATCTGTTTCCTCTTACTGTTGTCTTTCTGCTGGGAGATAGATACAGGCAGATTGCAACAACTTTCCCATTTCTTAATAGTATGACCTGTGATAAGCTTTAATCTAGTGAGGTATAATTTAAGCAATAAAATTAAGGGTTTTTTTTTATTTTTTAAACTTTTTTTTTAAGATTTTTTTTATTCATGAGAGGCAGAGAGAGAGAGAGAGAGAGAGAGGCAGAGACACAGGCAGAGGGAGAAGCAGGCTCCATGCAGGGAGCCCGACGTGGGACTCGATCCCAGGTCTCCAGGATCACGTCCTGGACTGAAGGCGGTGCTAAACCACTGAGCCACCTGGGCTGCCCAAGGGTTTTTTAATACTAAAACCAATTCTGCTTTTGGCCATGATAAATTACCAGGGATCACACTTATCCTCCTGCATCAACAACTCTAAAACTAGTCTAAGTGTATGAAACAAATGTTTTCAGATATTGTACAACAGACAATAACAGAAGTGTGAAACCTGAGAAGAAAGGGAGAAAAAATCCATAAAATTAGTAGCCATATGACCTCCCAGGTTTTCTACCTAAAGGCACTTTCTATATTGCAGTGCAGGGAGTGAGAACTGAAGCAGGGAACCACAGACTGGCTGAGTTGAGATGACAGAGATCGAAGTTCAGAGTAGCTGAAGTGGCATGAATTTCAGGGTACAGTACCAAACAGTATGGAGATATATAGAGAGAATTCCAAAAATCGACATAGCCACCCCCCCTTCATTCTGTGCTGCATACTAAAGCACACATGCATATGATGAAATTCCACAATATGGGGTAGAGAATGACAGAGGATATAAGCTGAAGGATTCCCAGAGGCTACATAGGGCCAGGACAGGTTTAAGTTGTGATTAGCAAAGATTGAGACTATTCATGGATCACTTGGGGCATTCAGGAGACTGCAGAAGGATCATACAATGGTTCCAGGGCTGTATTAATCTTGGAATAAGGCTACATTAGAACTAACCTAACAGAGGTTTAAAACAAGCTTCAAGAAGATCAAGCTAGGGGCGCCTGGGTGGATCAGTTGTTTTAAGTGTCTGCCTTTGGCTCAGATCATGATCTCAGGGTCTTCAGATCAAGCTCTGTATCAGGCTCCCTGCTCTGCAGAGTCTACTTCTCCCTCTTCTTCTGCCCCTTCCCCTGCTCCTGCTCACACACATACTCTCTCTCTCTCTCTCAAAATAAATGAAATCTTTAAACAAAACAAAACAAAACAAAATCAGGCTAATCCACAGGTACCTTATTTGCCCTCCAAGGTAAAAAACAAAAAAATCTACTCTTCAAAGGAAGAAAACAAAATCCTGTAGTCAGTAACAGTATTCATGGGGCACCTGGGTGACTCAGCCATTTCAGCATCCCACTCTTGATTTTGGCTCAGTCATGCTGTCAGGGTTGTGAGATCAAGCCCACATCAGGCTGTATTCTGGGCATGGGTCTGTTTAAGATTCTCTCTCCTTGTCCCTTTGCTCCTGCCCCTCAAAAAAAATTACATTAAAAAAACATACTATTCACAATGTCAAGAATCAGATATGCTAAATATTAAAAGAAGCAAGGAATATAATCCATGATCAGAGGAGAAAATCAAAGCAGACCCATAAATGTCAAATAAGGATTTTAGAACAGTAAATAAGTTAAGGATTTAAAAGAAAACGAACATGAACATATTGAAGAAAGGAAAGGAAAATATACCCCCCCAAAAAAAAACACAAATGGAACTTTTAGAGCTGAAAATACAATATTTGAAAAAAAAAAAGAAAATACAATATTTGAAATGAAAAATTCATTAGATTGGATGGCACCAAAAAAAGAACAATGAGCTTTAAAAGTATATATAGCAATAGTAACTGTCCAAACTGAAACACAGAGAAATAAAAGACTTTTTGAAAATGAATGGAGCATCATTAATCTGTGCGGGATAATATGTGATCTAACATTTTGGGAGTTAGAGATTTATTTGGAGACAGAATAAAGAGTAAGAAAAATATTTGAAAAAAGGTATAGCTAAAACTGTCCCAAGTTTATTTTTTTTAATATTTTTTTATTTATTCATGAGAGACACAGAGAGAGAGAGAGAGAGAGGCAGAGACACAAGCAGAGGGAGAAGCAGGCTCCATGCAGGGAGCTTGATGTGGGACTCAATCCTGAGACTCCAGGATCACACCCTGGGCCGAAGGCAGGCACTAAACCACTGAGCCACCCAGGGATCCCCTGTCCCAAGTTTAACAAAAAACTGTAAACCTAAAAATCCAAGGAGCCCAACAAATTCCAGGAAGGTAAAACACAAAGATCACACCAAAGCCTTTCATAATCAATTTGTTAAAAAGCAGTGATACTCAATGATACGAGAATCAAAATATTTCCTTAGGATCAAAAACAAGGCAAGGATGCCCCCTTTTGCCATTTCTATTCATTATAATACTAGAAGTCCTAGCCACAGCCATTAGGTGTAAGAAAAATTAAAAGGCATCCAGATTGAAAAGAAAGAAGTTAAAATTATCTCTGTTCACAAATGAAACGATCTTATACATACACACACACCTATTAGAGCTAGTAAGCAAATTCAGCAAAGTTGCAGAATACAAAATTAACACACAAAAATCAGTTGCATTTAATACACTAACAATGTACAATCAAAAAAGGAAATTAAGAAAACAGATCCAAAAAGAATCAAAAGAATAATCAAAAAGAATAAAATACCTAGGAATGAACTTAACCAAGGAGGCAAGTGACTTGTACCCTAAAAACTATGATATTGATGAAAGGAATTAAATAAGATAAAAATAAATGGAAAGACACCCTGTGTTTATGAAATGGAAGATAATATTAAGGTGACAATACCACCCAAAATGATAAACAGATTCAGTGCAATCCCTACCAGAATCCCAACAGTATTTTTTTGTAGAAATAGAAAAACCAATCCTAAAATTCATATGGAATCTTATGGAAGCCCGGCTGGTCAAAACAGTCTTGAAAAAGTACAAAGTTGAAGGATTCATACTTCCTGACTTTAAAACTTATTACAAAGCTATAGTATTCAAAACATTGTAGTATTGTTATGACAAACAAATAGACCAATGGAATAGAAGTTTCAATATTTTTTTTATTTTTTAACATGAAGAACTGAAGGGTTTTTTTAATTTTAATTCCAGTATAGTTAACATACAATGTTAAATTAGTTTCAGGAGCACTGAGTAGTGCTCATCATGATAAGTGTACCCTTAATCCTCATCATTTATTTCACCCATCTTCTCACCTGTGTTCCCTCTGGAAACCATATTTAAAAGTCTGTGTTTTGGTTTATCTCTTTTTCTCTTTGTTCATTTGTAGCAGTAGCAATATTTTAAAAATACTGGTTATCTCAATTTATTGAGTGCAATGCAAGTCAGACACCCAGCAGGAGTTTTTATAGAAATTGACAAAATGCTTCTAAAACATACAGGAAATAAAAATGATCTAAAATAGCTAAAGCAGTTTTGAAAAATAATAAAATTGGAGGGCCAGGGTACCTGGATGTCTCAGTCAGTTAAGCATCAGGCTCTGCACTGAGCATGGAGCCTGCTTGGGATTCTCTCTCTCCCTCTCCCTTGGCCACCCCTGCCTGCCATGCACATACTCAAAAACACTCTTCCCCCTCACCCTGAAAATAATAAATAAGTAAATCTTTTTTTTTTTTAAAGGGCTGGAGGGCTAGGGCACCTGGGTGGCCCACTTAGTTAAGCGTCTGCCTTCAGCTCAGCTCATAATCCCAGGGTCCTGACTCCCTGCTCAGTGGGGAAGTCTGCTTATCCCTCTCCTTCTGCCCCTCCGATGTCCTGCTCGTGTTCACTCTCCTATTCTCTCTCAAATAAATAAAATCTTAAAAAATATCGGAGGGCTTACTCTATCTCAAAACAAAACTACAGAAATCAAGATGCTGTAGTATTGGTGTAAAAACTGACTTACAGGGGAGGGGGCAAGATGGCGGAAGAGTAGGGTCCCCAAATCACCTGTCCCCACCAAATTACCTAGATAACTTTCAAATCATCCTGAAAACCTACAAATTCGGTCTGAGATTTAAAGAGAGAACAGCTGAAATGCTACAGTGAGAAGAGTTCACGCTTCTCTCAAATACAACTTGTTTTTGGCCACTCTGCACTGAGCAAAATGACTAGAAGGAAAAGTTCACCTCAAAAGAAAGACTCAGAAACAGTCCTCTCTCTCCCAGAGTTACAAAATTTGGATTACAATTCAATGTCAGAAAGCCAATTCAGAAGCACAATTGTAAAGCTCCTGTGGCTCTAGAAAACATAAAGGATTCAAGAGACTTCATGACTGCAGAATTAAGATCTTATCAGGCCGAAATTAAAAATCAATTAAATGAGATGCAATCTAAACTTAGAGGTCCTAATGACGAGGGTTAATGAGGTAGAAGAACGAGTGAGTCACATAGAAGACAAGTTGATGGCAAGGAGGGAAACTGAGGAAAAAAGAGAAAATTAAAAGATCATGAGGATAGGTTAAGGGAAATAAATGACAGCCTCAGAAGGAAAAATCTGTGTTTAATTGGGGTTCCCGAGGGTGCCAAAAGGGACAGAGGTCCAGAATATGTATTTGAACAAATCATAGCTGAGAACTTTCCTAACTTGAGAAGGGAAACAGGCATTCAGATCCAGGAGATAGAGAGATCCCCCCCTAAATCAATAAAAACCGCTGAACACCTCGACATTTAATAGTGAAACTTGCAAATTCCAAAGATAAAGAGAAGATCCTTAAAGCAGCAAAAGACAAAAAAAATCTCTAACTTTTATTGGGAGAAATATTAGATTAATAGTAGACCTCTCTATAGAGACCTGGCAGGCCAGAAAGGGCTGGCAGGATATATTCAGGGTCCTAAATGAGAAGAACCTGCAGCCAAGAATACTTTATCCAGCAAGGCTCTCATTCAGAATAGGAGAGATAAAGAACTTCCAAGATAGGCAGGAACTGAAAGAATATGTGACCATCAAGCCAGCTCTGCAAGAAATACTAAGAGGGGATTCTGTAATAGAAAGAGGAAGTACAAGGGGACAGTCCACAAAAACAGGGACTGAATAGGTATCATGATGACACTAAATTCATATCTGTCAATAGTAACTCTGAACGTGAATGGGCTTAACGACCCCATCAAAAGGCGCAGGGTTTCAGACTGGATAAAAAAGCAAGACCCATCTATTTGCTGTCTACAAGAGACTCATTTTAGACATAAGGACACCTATAGCCTGAATATAAAAGGTTGGAGAACCATTTACCATTCAAGTGTCCTCAAAAGAAAACAGGGGTAGCCATCCTTATATCAGATAAATTAAAGTTTATCCCAAAGACTGTAGTAAGAGATGAAGAGGGATACTATATCATACTTAGAGGATCT
Organism: Canis lupus dingo; assembly: GCF_003254725.2. Lineage (NCBI taxonomy): Eukaryota > Metazoa > Chordata > Mammalia > Carnivora > Canidae > Canis > Canis lupus. The sequence goes on from NC_064263.1 coordinate 25,575,821, forward strand.
ATCCAACAAGAGGACCTAACAATCATGAATATTTATGCCCCGAATGTGGGAGCTGCCATGTATATCAATCAATTAATAACCAAAGTTAAGACATACTTAGATAATAATACACTTATACTTGGTGACTTGAATGTAGCGCTTTCTACAATCAACAGATCTTCTAAGCACAACATCTCCAAAGAAACAAGAGCTTTAAATGATACACTGGACCAGATGGATTTCACAGATATTTACAGAACGTTACATCCAAACGCAGCTGAATACACATTCTTCTCAAGTGCACATGGAACTTTCTCCAGAATAGACCACATACTGGGTCACAAATCAGGTCCTCACCAATACCAAAAGATTGGGATCGTCCCCTGCATATTTCCAGACCATAATGCTTTGAAATTAGAACTAAATCACAAGAAGTTTGGAAGGACTTCAAACACGTGTAGGTTAAGGACCATCCCGCTAAAAGATGAAAGGGTCAACCAGGAAATTAGAGAAGAATTAAAAAGATTCATGGAAACTAATGAGAATGAAGACACAGCCATTCAAAATCTTTGGGATACAGCAAAAGCAGTCCTGAGGGGGAAATACATTGCAGTACAAGCATCCATCCAAAAACTGGAAAGAACTCAAATACAAAAGCTAACCTTGCACCAAAGGAGCTGGCGGAAAAAAACAGCAAATAGATCCTACACCCAGCAGAAGAAGAGAGTTAATAAGGATTCGAGCAGAACTCAATGAAATAGAGACCAGAAGAACTGTGGAACAGATTAACAAAACCAGGAGTTGGTTTTTTGAAAGAATTAATAAGATAGATAAACCATTAGCCAGCCTTATTAAAAAATAGAAAAAACTCAAATTAATAAAATCATGAATGAAAAAGGAGAGATCACCACTAACACCAAGGAAATACAAACGATTTAAAAAACATATTATGAGCAGCTATACGCCAATAAATTAGGAAATCTAGAAGAAATGGATGCATTTCTGGAAAACCACAAACTACCAAAACTGGAACAGGAAGAAATAGAAAACCTGGAGAGGCCAATAACCAGGAAGGAAATTGAAGCAGTCATCAAAAACCTATCAAGACACAAAAGTTCAGGCCCAGATGGCTTCCCAGGGGGATTCTATCAAACGTTTAAAGAAGAAACCATACCTATTCTACTAAAGCTGTTCATAAGATAGAAAAAGATGGAGTACTTCCAAACTCATTCTATGAGGCCAGCATCACCTTAATTCCAAAACCAGACAAAGACCCCACCAAAAAGGAGAATTATAGACCAATATCCCGGATGAACACAGATGCAAAAATTCTCAACAAGATACTAGCCAATCGGATCCAACAATACATTAAGAAGATGATTCACCATGACCAAATGGGATTTATCCCCAGGATGCAAGGCTGGTTCAACACTCGTAAAGCAGTCAAAGTGATTGATCATATCATCAAGAGAAAAAACAAGAACAATATGATCCTCTCCATAGATGCAGAGAAAGCATTTGACAAAATACAGCATCCATTCCTGATCAAAACCCTTCAGAGTGTAGGGATAGAGGGAACATTCCTCAGCATCTTAAAAGCCATCTACGAAAAGCCCACAGCAAATATCCTTCTCAGTGGGGAAGCACTGGGAGCCTTTCCCCTAAGATCAGGAACAAAGCAGGGATGTCCATACTCACCACTGCTATTCAACATAGTACTAGAGTCCTAGCCTCAGCAATCAGACAACAAAAAGAAATAAAAGGCATTCAAATTGGCAAAGAAGAAGTCAAACTCTCCCTCTTCGCCGATGACATGATACTCTACTTAGAAAACCCAAAAGACTCCACCCAAGATTGCTAGAACTCATACAGCAATTTGGCAGTGTGGCAGGATACAAAATCAATGCCCAGAAGTCAGTGGCATTTCTATACACTAACAATGAGACTGAAGAAAGAGAAATCAGAGTCAATCCCATTTACAATTGTACCCAAAAGCATAAGATACCTAGGAATAAACCTAACCAAAGAGGTAAAGGATCTATACCCTAAAAACTACAGAACATTTCTGAAAGAAATTGAGGAAGACACAAAGAGATGGAAAAATATTCCATGCTCATGGATTGGAAAAATTAATATTGTGAAAATGTCAATGCTACCCAGGGCAATTTACACATTTAATGCAATCCCTATCAAAATACCATGGACTTTCTTCAGAGAGTTGGAACAAATCATCTTAAGATTTGTGTGGAAGCAGAAAAGACCCCAAATAGCCAGGGGAATTTAAAAAAAGAAAACCATAGCTGGGGGCATCACAATGACAGACTTCAGATTGTACTACAAAGCTGTGATCATCAAGACAGTGTGGTACTGGCACAAAAACAGACACACAGATCAATGGAACAGAATAGAGAATTCAGAAGTGGACCCTCAACTTTATGGTCAACTAATATTCGACAAAGGAGGAAAGACTATCCACTGGAAGACCGTCTCTTCAATAAATGGTGCTGGGGAAATTGGACATCCACATGCAGAAGAATGAAACTAGACCACTCTCTTTCACCATACACAAAGATAAACTCAAAATGGATGAAAGATCTAAATGTGAGACAAGATTCCATCAAAATCCTAGAGAAGAACACAGGCAACACCCTTTTTGAACTCGGCCACAGTAACTTCTTGCAAGATACATCCACGAAGGCAAAAGAAACAAAAGCAAAAATGAACTATTGGTACTTCATCAAGATAGGAAGCTTTGCACAGCAAAGGATACGGTCAACAAAACTAAAAGACAACCTACAGAATGGGAGAAGATACTTGCAAATGACGTATCAGATAAAGGGCTAGTTTCCAAGATCTATAAAGAACTTATTAAACTCAACACCAAAGAAACAAACAATCCAATCATGAAATGGGCAAAAGACATGAACAGAAATCTCACAGAGGAAGACATAGACATGGCCAACACACACATGAGAAAATGCTCCGCATCACTTGCCATCAGGGAAATACAAATCAAAACCACAATGAGATACCACCTCACACCAGTCAGAATGGGGAAAATTAACAAGGCAGAAAACAACAAATGTTGGAGAGGATGTGGAGAAAGGGGAACCCTCTTGCACTGTTGGTGGGAATGTGAACTGGTGCAGCGACTCTGGAAAACTGTGTGGAGGTTCCTCAAAGAGTTAAAAATAGACCTGCCCTAGACCCAGCAATTGCACTGCTGGGGATTTACCCCAAAGATACAGATGCAGTGAAATGCCGGGACACCTGCACCCCGATGTTTCTAGCAGCAATGTCCACAATAGCCAAACTGTGGAAGGAGCCTCGGTGTCCATCGAAAGATGAATGGATAAAGAAGATGTGGTCTATGTATTCAATGGAATATTACTCAGCCATTAGAAACGACAAATACCCACCATTTGCTTCAACGTGGATGGAACTGGAGGGTATTATGCTGAATGAAATAAGTCAATCGGAGAAGGACAAATATGTGGTCTGATTCAGATGGGGAATATAAAAAATAGTGAAAGGGAATAAAGGGGAAAGGAGAGAAAATGAGTGGGAAATATCAGAGAGAGAGAACATGAGAGACTCCTAACTCTGGGAAATGAACTAGGGATGGTGGAAAGGGAGGTGGGCGGGGGTGGAAGTGACTGGGTGACGAGCACTGAGGGGGGCACTTGATGGGATGAGCATTGGGTTGTTATTCTATATGTTGGCAAATAGAACTCCAATATAATTAATTGATTAATTAATAATAAATTCAACTTGCCAACATGGAAAAAAAAGAACAGACTTATAATTGAATGGAACAAAAAGGATAGTCTACAAATTGGTGCACATGTATATAGTCCATTGATTTTTAACAAAAATGTAACAAACTTATAAAAATGCTGAGTAAATTTCAATAAAAATGAATCCAGTTATATTTTAAGCACATGACTAGTTAGGGTGACAGACTGATTCAACTCTAGAAAATTTATCCATATAATAAACTGCATTCACCAAATAAAGATGAAAAATTCTGTGACTATTTTTATAGTTACCAAAAAATCATATGATAACATTCATTATCTCTTAGTGATTAAAAAATAAAAGTCACAGCAAGCAAGATAAAGAATTTTTCATCCTAACAAGGATATCTTCCTGAAACTTACAGTAAACATTATACTTGATGGTTGTGTTAGTTTTCAATATCTGCCATAACAAATTACCATGAATTTAGTAGCTTAAAACACTATAAAATTCTTATCTCACAGTTCCGTGGATCAGAAATCTGGATGGATTTGGTTGATTTTACTGCTTAGGCTCTAAACAAGGCCAAAATCAAATTGTGCTGCTAGCCTTTAGGGTAGAACCCACTTCTAAGCTCATTCAGGTTGTTGTTAGGATCTAGATCCTAATAACTTGAGGTCCTTGCTTCTTTCCTATCAGCTGGAGGCTACTCTTACCTCCTAGAGTATACTCTCTCTGGTCCTTGCACATGGACTTCTACATCTCAGAACCATCAGTGATTCATTGAATCTTCCCATGGTTGGAATTTGACTTCCTTTTTGGCCTCTCATCTGATTCCAGTCAGAGAAAGTTCTCTGCTTATAAGGGGCCATAATGATTAGATTTTGCCGCATCAGTAATCTAGCATAATCTCCCTATCTTAAGTTCCATAACTCTAATATATCTGTAAATTAATTTTACATATTAACAGTTCCAGGATTAAGATATTGAAATCTTTGGAGGGCATTATGCCTACCTAAACAGTACCAATCATCACCACTACTTTTCAGGGTCGTAAGATTTGGTACATTAATGAAAGAAAAAGAAAGTGTTCAAATATTAGGAAAAGGTATGCCTGTTATTATTTACAGGTGATGTGACTATGTACTCCCCCAAAATATGTGACCCAACTGTCAAATAGACATAACAATGGTTCAGTAAGAATAAATATAAGACTATATACAGTCTATAAAATAAAAGAACTTTAAGAAGTTAAGAGTAAGGGAATAAAATGAGAGGAAATATTTATAAAATAAATAACAGAAAAAGGACTAATATCAAGAATGTTTAATAAATAATAAAAGGGCAAAAAACTAGAGAAATAAATAGAGGCTATGAACTGCCAATTTATTAAAGTAGAAATACAGATGACCAGCAATATATGAAATGACACTGTTAATCAGAGAAATGAAAATTGAAACAATATGATTAACTTTACATATAATCTTGGCAAAAATTTTAAAGAATGACAATATGTAATGTTAGTAAGATACAAAAAAATATGCTCACACACTACTAGTTGAATGCTAGAACTTTTAGGGGACAATTTGGCAATGTCTATTTTTTTTTTAAAGGTTTATTTATTTTTTTATTTTAGAGAATGAGAGGGCCTGTGCGGGGGCCAGGGTGAGGGAGGGACAGACAGAGTCTCAAGCAGACTCTATGCTGAGTGTGGAGCCCAATCTGGGGCTCCATCTATGACCCTGAAATAAGGACCTGAGCTGAAACCTGAGGGTCAGACATTTAACAGGTGCCCCCAGCAATGTATGTTTAAATTAAAATGTACAATTTCCACTTCTGTATTTTTATCTTAAATAAATATTCCTATATGTGTTCAAAGAGTCATTAACCAGGTTGTACAGTACTATTTATAATAATGGGAAATTTGAAAAATAGCAATAGAATAAGAATAAAATGAAAATGGGAAATAAAAATGATACAACTGAACTATGAATCTGTGGATTTGAAAAATAGCAGTAGAATAAGAATAAAATGAAAATGGGAAATAAAAATGATACAACTGAACTATGAATCTGTGGATTAGAAAATGAAGTCACTCTATTTGTACAATTATAAAAAGATCTCTTAGACGCATTGAGGGGATGATAGGTCTCAGTGGCTTTTTTTTTAAGATTTATTTATTTTAGAGAGAGAGAGAGATAGCAAGGGGGCAGAGAGAGAGAGAAAGAATCTCAAGCAGACTCCATGCTGAGAGTGGAGTCTGAGGCAGAGCTCAGTCTCACAACCCTGAGATCACAACCTGAGCCAAAACCAAGAGTCGACTTCTTACTTAGCCAACTGTGCCACCGAGGTGCCCTGTCATTTTATTATTTTTTAAGCAGAACTGCAAGTATGCACAAATACATAAGAAATAGTTTGGAAAAATACATGTAAATTGATGGCAGTAATTATCTCTTGGATGGGGGGGGCACATAGTGAAATGTGCAAATATGAGACTTTTTGCCATTTTTTAGTTCTTTTACAATACTTTATATTCATGTAATTTTAAAAAAGATTTTATTTATGTATTTGAGAGAGCGCATGAGAGCACAAACAGGAGGAGGGACAGAAGGAGAGGGAGAAGAAGACTCCCCCTGATCAGGGAGCCTACCCACAGGGCTCGATCCCAGGACCCAGGGATCATGACCTGAGCCAAAGGCAGATGCTCGAGCAACTGAGCCACCCAAGCACCCCTATATTCTTGTAATTTTTAAAAACTGAAGGTGTATGCATATCAAAATATGCCATCCAAATAAGGTTTGTAGATTGTGCCAATGTCGATTTCCTGGTTTTTATATTATAGAACAGTTATATAAGTTGTTGCTGTGGGGGAAAGTGTGAGGGGACTTTCTGTAGTACTTTTGCAACTTTGAATGAGTATAATTATATCAAGGGGTCTTTTTTTTTCTAATTAACAAATAAATGAAAAAAATTAAAGGTTAAAAAAGGAATTGTGGCCACTCGTCACTGAAGTCTGTTAAATTACCTAAATACTGTAGTCACTGAAGCAAAAACCATCATTGTTTTTCTGTTTTCTTTAATAGGTTCTAGATGACCTGGAATGTCATGGAGTTGCAGTGTCAGAACAAAGCCGAGCAGAGTTGGAACAGAAAATAGATGAAGCTAGAGAAAATATTCGTAAAGCAGAGGTGAGGTGACAGCTAACTGGCATTTTGCCCAGCTCCAACAACATCACAGCTGTGATATATATCTCTAGAATTCAGTTTCTATACATGAATTAATTTGAAGATGATTCAGCATCTTCATCTGTCCAGAGTATTATTTTTTAGCACCTACTTTATACAAGGTAGTATACATAACAAAAAGACACTGAACCTGCTATCTGAAGAGTTTACAATCATAAAAAATTAAATAAGAGAAGAATTAAGTCACAATAAGATATTAATTTTACATTTTTCATAAAGTACATAATAAGTCAAATTAATGGCATAAAATTGATAGATACATATGTTCAGAGCCTTGAAAAATCCTCCCCCATAATGAAAGTCTCATTGGTCTAGGGGCATAAGCTGATCTTTTATAAAGAGAGACTTGGTTAAGCAGACAGGCTAAAAAACATTACAACACTGGATTTTAATCTTTTGGTAAAGGGTCATGGGACCCTTTGAGGATTGTGTACAAAAATGTGAAACCCTCTCTCTCACAAAAAAATACACATTTTTGTGTACAGTGTCCAAAAGTTCATTCACCCTAGAGTAATACTACCTGATCTACAGGCAGAGAGGTTGAGATGGAAAGAAAAAAGTTACTTACAAAGGAGGAAGACAGGATACAATTTGGCAGTTGGATTTGTTCAAAGTGGAGGGTTTTTATGAGGAAATGTGGTAGGAAGTAAGCAAAATAATTGTGGTTAGGACCAATTCATGGATAACCTGTGCACGCTGTGTATAGTTATCTACCCAATGCAACATGTTGAAGGGATGTAGAAAATAAACATTTTAGAAAGACTGAGACTATCCAGACCTCAAAGAGAGTATGTTCCTGTTAGGAAGGCACAGAGAGTGCCAAAGGTAACTAAAACTGTAAAATATAAATGCCAAGAAGTGGTCCATACAGGTATACTTAATACTCAAGAAACCCAGAGGACACAGAGACCACTGTGGGAGAAGTTGTTAGTGCAGGTAGCACAGAAGAGGTAGAATTTGAGCTGGGTGTTGACAGATGAGTATTTTAGAATGAGAGAAAAAGGGATAGCATAAGATTTATGTCATGCAATGTCAAGAGGCGTAACTTGAACCGAAAGAGGGTAGGAAAGAGGCAGATTTGAGCCTGGCTTTGGGAAACACTCTCTAACATTCATTTGTCCAATGAGAGAATAAGCTCCCCTGGGATAAAGTGCAGCACTGTAAGTGTATAAGATACTGTCAGGGACTCTGCACAAGGAGTTCTTGTATTGACTGAAGGTTAATCAGTGATTTTCATATATTCCCTTAGGATTCTAGAGGTTTTGAGGAAATATTTCAGTGGTTGATTGGGGGGGAAGCAGGTGGTCAGGGGAAGGGCAGTTTAGGCAAACAGGGAGTATGAGCATGTTTTTGGCACAACCCCACAGAAGTGATCTGAACCAGAAAGGCTTGCCATCTGCCTAGTCTAGAGAAGCCCCAGTAAACCCAGCTTGCCTTTGTTTCTGGCACATGATCCATAGCCTCCATAGTGAAGAGGGCAGGGTGTACAATAAATAGCCATTTTCCACTCTGAATTCAGGGTCATAGCTAAACCACTACCCTAGTATACTGGCCAAGTACTGTTGGCAGGCCCTTGCCTGGTCTAAGAGACATTGGCTTGTGTGTAAGAGTTTTTCCTGCTGTTTGTTTCTCCGTACACTGAGATGAAGCCAGTTTCAGAGCCTTAGTGGAACAGAACAAGTCTCAGAAAAGGGTGTGTTCTCTCTTGGATTTTCCATTTCCAGACTCCCTCCATGGTGTCACTGTCTGGTACCATAATTCTATCAACCCCCTCAGTTGTAGCAGTAGTAAGTATCAGTCACATAAAGTCTGCATTTAGACTGAATGATCTGTAATTTCCATGAGTATGCTAAACAGCCCTGTGTTTGTTAGCTTAAAGCTAAAAATATGAAGTGAGATTCCCACAACAGAATGTCTCATTTCTCCTAATACCAGTATTTAAGTCTACATTCTCAAAGATAATTTTCTTACCAAAATATGGAATATGCTAAAAACCATGGGGCTGGATCCATTCATTATCTCAGCTTTAAATATCTATGAAATCTAGTTAATCCTACTGCTATCTTAAAATGATCTCTCACTTGATTTTCACCTATCAGATACAAAGTACAACCAAGCTAAAATAAGAGGGCAAACATGTGAGTGTAGTATTGAAGTAGTACTTAACAGATTGTCATAATGACACTTTTGGATAGACTTTTGGATAGACCTAGGATTATGACCTGAGCCGAAGGCAGACACTTAACTGACTGAGCCACCCAGAAACCCCTAGATTCCTTTTTTCTTTTCCTTTGCTTGTGTATCATTTGCATTGGATTTTCTCTTTCCATTCAATAGTTATTTACATCATTTATTAATAAATACCTAATCAAAAGGGAGACAGCTGATTAAAATTCCATTATATCCTTCATGTTTGGGTTTTTTTTTTTTTTTAAGATTTTATTTATTCATGAGAGACACACAGAGAGAGGCAGAGACACAGGCAGAGGGAGAAACAGGCTCCATGCAGGGAGCCCGACATGGGACTCAATCCTGGGTCTCCAGGATCACACCCTGGGCTGAAGGCAGCACTAAACTGCTGAGCCACCCGGGCTGCCCTCATGTTTGGTTTTTAACTCCTACCAACATGAATATTCCTTGTTGGTTAATCTACTTTATCCAGTCCTTTCTGTATTATGTTTCCATTCAGTATTGCTAGTTAGAATAAAAACCTTTGTAGTGCTCAGTAATAAATATTTTCCAAACGTAAGAAATAAAAAATATAAATTACCTGTGCTTTTCCAAAGAATAGGGTTTATATAGTGATTAATTAATAATTGGCTGGTTAAAGTGCCACAAATTCACCAACTGATTAGTTTAACAGATACTTAATGAATACCTGCCATGTGCCAGATACTGATGGATATACTAGACATACAGTGATGAACAAACTATTGTTAGATTGTTATGATCTCTGTAATTGTCACAAAAATCTTTATATTAGATGTGGTAATGTTTGCAGCCCCTAACAAATTCCAGAATTGAAACAAAATAATAGCTGCTTAAGTTAACTTTGATAACAATATTCTTAACCTGGTATTTAGGTATTTGAATTTTTTGAAATGCCTTTTGTCACAAAAGACACACATTCTTCATCTGACTTACCATTCCTATTTTAAAAATGACTTGCCAAGAAACCAAGAATTTTAAATACCATCTTTTTGGAACCGTACCTGACTTATGTTGTTCCAGAACACAATTATTTTTTGCATGTTTAAATTTTTCCTTTTATTTGGGTTGAGGGCAGTTCTCTTTTTGTGACAATGAGGAGATACAAAGAGGAGAAAGTTAATTTAAGAAGTCAAATATACCCAGAAATTTTTAGTAACTCACGTTTGGTATAAGGTCTGCATAGACTATATGATTCTTTCTCTAAGATATTAACTATATATTTTAATCTGAATTGAATGAATATTTGAAAGCCAAAGCACACTAACAGTGAATTAACAAAACAAAAAAATCAATTTTTATTTATATAAGCACATTATCATAGATATCATTTTAAATTATCATCCTATAATATTCTGTTGTACATCAGGAATCCAAAATTATGTCATCATGTACCTCAGTGACTCAAAAATGGTAATTAATACCCTTCCCAGCATGCTATAGGAGGAACCTAAAAATTTCAGTTGCGTAAAATATGAGGCCTCATCACCTCAATATTAAGGAAATGTTAAGGATGAACCTGCAATAAAAACAATTTCTTATCATTTTATATACAAATTTATATTACATCTGGGCCTGTTACTATGAGTTTTCACTGTACTCATGTAACAGTATGACAGCAGACCTTTTGACCTCTCACTTTCTTTCATTTTTATTGTGAAAATTTTCAACCATATATAAGGATGAAGAGTAAATACATATTTCTTGATATGCTAAATTCAAACAATTAATATTTTGCAATATTGGTTTCATATGTTCTATTCTGTAAAATGGAAGTTAAATCTAGATTCTTGATTAGAATAAGTATTTTAGGCAAGAATACTTTATAGATGATGCTATGATTTTCATTACAGAATGTTTTTATCAAATTGTCTATTAATGATAGTAGTCACTTAATTAGGTGGTGCTACCAGATCTTTCAACTATTAAAGTTCCTTTTTTATGTACTTGCAGCTAGCAAGTACTAGTCACCTCCAATAGTGGCAAATGGGTAGTTTTCTCTTAGTTAAGTATCATTATAATGTCACAGAATTTTAAAAATCAGTTCTATCAAGGTATAATATACATACAATAAAATATAACTATTTCAAGTGAACGGTTTGGTGAGCTTGGACAAATGCATCTCCCTAAGTATTCACCACCACAATCAGGATATCAGATATTTCTGTCATATAGGTTGTTGAGCTTCAACAACATGAACATTAGATTACTTGATTTTGGGATACTTGGGTGGCTCAGTGGTTGAGTTATCTGCCTTTGGCTTAGGTCATGATCCTGGGGTCCTGGGATTGAGTCCCACATCAGGCTCCCCACACAGAGCCTGCTTCTCCCTCTGCCTATGTCTCTGCCTCTCTTTCTGTGTCTCTCATGAATAAATAAATAAAAATCTTTAAAAAGAAAAGATTACTTGATACTGTCCTATATATCACATAGAAAGACCACCCCTCACATTTTTATCCAACCTTAATTTTTTTCTTTAGTTCAGTTCAATGAGCTACTATGTATTCAAGCTCACTGATCCTTTCTTCTGTTGTGTATAATCTACTGTAGGCCATCTTGTGACTGATTCCAGATATTACAGTTTCAGCTCTATAAGTTTTCAGTTCTTTATTTTTTTTAACAGATTTATTTTATTTAAAGACTTTATCCATCCATTCATAGACACAGAGAGAGAGGCAGAGACACAGGTTGAGGGAGAAGCAGGCTCCACACAGGGAGTCCGACATGGGACTCGATCCCCGGTCTCCAGGATCACACCCCAGGCTGCAGGCGGCGCCAAACCGCTGCGCCACCAGGGCTGCCCAGTTTTCAGTTCTTTATATTCTCAATTCACACCTGTTTATCTTCATGTTTTCCTTGAAATCCTTAAGTGTATTTTTAATAATGACTTTGCTTGTCTGCTCATGCCATCATATCCGTGATCTTTTTTTTTTTAAGATTTATTTATTTATCCATGAGACACATAGAGAGGCAGAAGCAAGCAGGCTCCCTGCAGGAGCCTGATGTAGGACTCAATCCCAGAACTCCAGGATCACATCCTGAGTGGAAGACAGATGCTCAACCACTGAGCCATCCAGGCATCCCCATATCTGTGATTTCTGTTTCTCTTTCTTATTGACCAGTTTTTTCCTTTAGTTATGGCTCAGATTTTTCTGCTTTTCAAATACGTAGTAGAAATTGTGAGTGTTTGGTTACTGAATGCCTGGATTCTCCTTTCATCTTTTGAAAATTACTGAGTTTTATTTTCAACAAAACTGAGCTGAACAGCCAGTTCAGTTGCAGATCAGTTTGATCCTTGGGAGGGTTGTTTTTAAGCTTTGTTTGGGTTGGTTTAGAATAGCCTTTGCAAGAGGGCAAATTTAGCCCTATTACTTATACATTTCCTTTCTATAGTTTCTTGTTATGCCATGAGTATCCAACAAGGTTTCTCAACTCTGTCTGGATAGAACTGTAACATCTTTCAGCTCTGGGAATTTTTCAGTTCACAGCTTTGTGGTAGATGTATTTTCCCCGAGTCCCTACCCTTTGCTTCTCATCAAGGACTCCCACCTTATATATTCTGAATTTATTGTGGATTTTTATTCATTTAATGTATTTTCAATTACAGTTGGCCTCTTTTAAGCCCCATATTGTGTATTTTGGGCCAATGAGAATCCATCCATGGGAATAATGTCAAAAGGCTTCCATGTCCTTTTGACATTATTCCCATTAGCCTTTGAACAGTTTCTTGCTTTCTCACACAAGCCTGCAGTCATAGACTCACTTTATATTTTCCCTGCCCAGACTTAGAATTAGCCATTTCTCCAAGGAACTTTGATTTCTTTTAATAGAGAATAGTATTTAGACACCAAGGTCTAGGATATGAAGGTGCTTATTGTAATGGATGTCATTTATGTCTTGGCCCTTTCTTTGTTTTTAAAGCTAGGAATTACTTTTTTTTAAAATTATGACTTCATGTTGATATTTCCAATTAAAATTTAAAATTAGAAGGATTTTGTTCAACTTCTTTGATTCTATATTTATCTTTTTTTCTTATATGGAAAATGTTGGTTCCTAATAATACTATCATAGTATTTTATTTTGCTTTATCGTGCAGTATATTAAAGTTTCAGCATTACAATGGAAATATTATTAATGATAAACTATTGAGCAAAATCTAAGATTTATTTGCAGTTCATTTTGTTTTTCTTTTTGTTTTTTTTTTTGTTTTTTTTTTTTGCAGTTCATTTTGAATGTAGACTATTTCTACAAGGGTTTCTGCTTCTGGTAATAAGGAACTAGTCATATTAGACTAATCCACCTTTATTTTTTTTTAAGATTTATTTTTATTTTATGATAGAGAGAGAGAGAGAGAGAAAGAGAGACAGGCAGAGGGAGAAGCAGGCTCCATGCCAGGAGCCCAACGTGGGACTCGATCCCGGGACTCCAGGATCACACCCTGGGCCAAAGGCAGGCGCGAAACCGCCGAGCCACCCAGGGATCCCCACTAATCCACCTTTAGATAAGTTACTAACCTGGGGTAAAAATATTTAAAATAACTATTTAAATAGTCAGGGAGCCCTCAAGTTTGCGTATATATAAATAACCGTTCAGATCCTCAGCCAAACCTGCATGCACTGGTGAGGCAGAAATTCCCAGGAGCTTGACAGGAAACAGGAGCCAGAAGGCAAAATAACTGAGCTGAAATTTTAGCTGTTGCTCAACACAGGGGAGTAACACTAACCATTAAAATATTGGAGTGGTTATAATAATATCAGACAAAATAGACTACAGGATGAGAAATACTAAAAGGAATAATTTATAATGATTAAAAATAAGGTCATCATTATCTTCTCCATCAAGAAGACACAACAATTCTGGATGTATAGTATAGGTAGCTAATAATAGAGCTACTAAATACATGAAGCAAAAACTGACAGAACTGAAAGAAGAAATAGACCAAGCTACAATGGTAGTCAGAGATTTCAACATTCCTTTCAGGAATTTGAACAAGAAGCTGTAAAATGAGCAAGGATACAGAAGACTTGAATAACACTGTCAACCAACTTTACCTAATTGGCATTTATAGAACACTCCATCCCATAAGAGTAGAGTACTTGTTCTTTTAAAGTATACACGGAATGTTCAGCAAGACCATATACTAGACCATAAACCAGTGTCAATTAGTTTAAAAGTATTGTTATCACTCAGAGTATATTCTCTGACCCATCAGAATTAAATTGAAAATCAGTAACAGATACCTGAAAATTCTCCAGGTATTTGGAAATTAAATTATTTAAACACAATAATCTGTTCCTAACTTAAAACACACACACCCAACTTTATGAGAAAAATGATTTATTATCTCTCACCATTCTGGGTGTTGACTGTGCGTTTCTTTTGCAGGTTTTTCCTGAGTTTACTCAAGGAGCTACATTCACCCAGAGGGTCTACTTGGAGAGCTGGGCCTTTTTTCCAAATGGTCTTTCATGCTCACATATGCTAAACTAGGCTTCCTTACATAGTGGAGAGACCTCAAGTTTAAATGCACTTATCAAATCTCTGCTGGCATCAAATTTGCCTATGGTCCCTCAAAACAGATCACATGGATAAGCCCAGAATCAGTGTGTGACAGGACTGCATGGATACCAGAAGGCATGATTCATTGGCAGTAACAAATTACCAAAATTGATAAGACCTTGGTTAAATCATTTCTCTCATCTGTAAAATGGAGTTTATGTTATGATATATATCCCCAGAATTGTTTTTTTTAAAGATTTTATTTATTTATTCATGAGAGAGAGAGAGAGAGAGGCAGAATCATACACACAGAGGGAGAAGCAGACTCCATGCAGGGAGCCCAATACAGGACTCGATCCTGGGACTCCAGGATCACTCCCTGAGCCAAAGGCAGACACTCAACCACTGAGCCACCCAGGCATCCCTATCCCCAGAATTGTTGTGTGAATTAAATGAAATAGTATAATCATATAGTTCCTACTACATCTGATAAAAGTTGTTTAGAGTGGGGTTTTTTTTTTAAGATACCAAAGGTAATTTAGGGTGGCAAATACTGTCATCTACTCTTATTCATTTCCTGCATATGCCAAGCACTGTCCTAAATAGTAGGGTTGCAACAGACACAGCCCTTATCCTAAGAGAAATGATATTTTGAAGATAAATTAACACCCAGATTGGATTTACAGACTTTATAACTGTCGAAAAATTTCATAAACTCAACTGTGGTTTGATATCTAGATATACTTATGCTTAAGTTTTATATTAAGATCAATTAATTAACAGTGTTCGTACACCAGGATTATGTATTCTAAAAGGTCTCGCCTTCAAAACATCATCTCTTTACAAATTCTAAAATGATTTAATCAGATAGTATCTGGGATGTAGAGTTACAGAGACCTATGCTCTGCAAATTTTAATCAACTGGCAAATCATCAAAATTCATTTGAAAACCCTAGGAAATCCTTCTTTTAAATAGTTGATAAAATATAAACAGTTGGAACCCTGAAGGAAAGATAACTATGATTATTCTGGAGCTGCAGTCTAAAAATCTAAGTTTGCAAATGCCATGTTCATCAGTTGTTTGATAAAGTACTGACAAAAATAAATCTTATGAAAACAAAATTACTTGGTATTTTAAAAATAGAATTGATATTTCTCCCCCTCCATCTCACTCATGCTCTCCCTCTTTTCTCCCGTTTTTGTTTGTTTCTTTGCTTCTGCAGTTAAGTGACTTACATTTATGATTTCCAAGAAAGAGTTTGTTGGTTCATTCTTCTTTTCTAAAACATTTTATTACTTATATCAGTTTAAAATGCATACTAGAATGGTGCAGAGACAAGTGGATATTTCCATGTGAAAGAATGAAGTTGAATACCTACCTCATACCATATTTAACTTAAAATTATCAAATTCCTAAGTGTAACGAGCTAAAGCTATAAAGCACTCACAAAGAACCATAGGGATAAATCTTTGTGACCCTTGGATGAATTTCTTAGATATGAAACAAAAAGCCCAACCAACAAGAGAGGAAAAAAAAGATAAATTGGATTTTGTCTAAATTAAAAACTCCTTGCTTCAAAAGATACTACGAAGAAAGTGAAAGACAACCCATAGGATGGGAAAAAATACCTGCAAATTATATATCTGATGAGAGACTTTTATCTAGAATACAGAAAAACTCTTAAAATAAAGACAAAGACAAAATAAAAAGGACAAGTAAAAAAACAATCCATTTTAAAAATGAGCAAAGGATCTGAATAGGCAAACATTTCTTCTAGAAGATACACAGATAACCAATAAATACATGAAAAGATGCTTCACATCATTAGTCATCAAGGAAATAGAAGTCAATACTATATAATGAGATACTACTTCACACCCACCAGGATGGCTAGAATCAAAAAGGCAGACATTAAGTATTTTTCAGGATGTGGAGAAATGTTAACCCTCATACCTTGCTGGTGCGATTGTCAAATGAGACAGCTGCTTTGGCAAACAGTCTGGCATTTTCCCAAATGGTTAAAAATAGCATTATTTTTTATGACCAAGCAGTTTCAGTCATAGGTGTATACCCAAGAAAATGAAAGCATGTTTACACAAAAACTTACACACTAATATTTAAAGGAATGTTATTCGTATTAGGCAAAAAATTGAAATAACCCAAGTGTCTATCAGCTGAAAATGGATAAATAAGGTGTGGTAGATCCATATAATAGGATGTTACTTGGCCATAAAAAGGAATAAAGTACTGATACCTGTCACGCCATGGATGAACCTTGAAAACATGCTAAGTGAAAAGAAGCCAGACACAGAAGACCACATATTATATGGTTCTATTTATATTAAATGTTCAGAATAGATAAATCTATATAGAGAGAAAGTAAAACAGTAATTGGAATAAGGAGTAAGAGAGCAAGAGTTAAAGGATATGGGGTTTCTTTTGGAGGGGATTAAAATGTTCTAAAATTGATTGTAGGGATCCCTGGGTGGCTCAGTGGTTTAGCACCTGCCTTTGGCCCAGGGCATGATCCTGGAGTCTGGGATCAAATCCCACATCGGGCTCCCTGCATGGAGCCTGCTTCTCCCTTTGCCTGTGTCTCTGCTTCTCTCCCTCTCCCTGTGTCTCTCATGAATGAATAAATAAAAATCTTTTTAAAAATTTAAATAAAATTGATTGTAGTGATAGTAGCACGTATCAGTGAATATATTGTAAATCATTGAACTGTCCACTTTAAATGGATGAATTTTATGGTATATGTAAGCTTTATCTCAATAAAGCTATTATCAAAATAATTATTTGAAGAATAAACAGTTTTGCAAGGCTGTTTACCAAATGGTGTACCTCCAAGCCAAAAACTCTTAACTACTTTATATAAAATCTGTAGATATCCAAAACCACTGAATTGTATACTTTAAAATGATTAAGGTGGCAAGGTTTATGTAACATGAATTTGATCTCATTTTTAAACATATTTAGTTAGAGATTGAGCAGGGGGAGGGACATAGGAAGAGGGAGAAAATTTCAAGCAGACTCCCCACTGAGCATAGAGCCCAACGTGGGGCTCAGTCTTACAACCCTGAGATCATGACCTGAATGGAAATCCAGAGTCAGGGGATCCCTGGGTGGCGCAGCGGTTTGGCGCCTGCCTTTGGCCCAGGGCGCGATCCTGGAGACCTGGGATCGAATCCCACGTTGGATTCCCGGTGCATGGAGCCTGCTTCTCCCTCTGCCTGTGTCTCTGACTCTCTCTCTATGTCTATCATGAATAAATAAATAAGATCTTTAAAAAAAAAGAGTCGCATGCTCTACCAATGGGGCCAACTAGGTGCCTGCAGAGCTTAGATCAATTTTAATACAAACTCCCGGGACACCTGGGTGGCTCAGCGGTTGGGCATCTGCCTGTGGCTCAGGGCGTGATCCCAGAGTCCCAAGATCAAGTCCCACGTAGGGCTCCCTGCAGGGAGCCTGCTTCTCCCTCTGCCTGTGTCTCTCATGAATAAATAAATAAAATATTTTAAAAATAATAATAATACTAACTCCCACAGTTGAGAATCCAGAGAGTGGTCAGAATTGCATACTAGAAGGGATCAGTGAGCATACTTGTTTGTCCAAAAGTCCCACAGAAGGCTTGAAGTGAGGGTTGAAATTATCGAATAATCAAAATTTTCTCATTGGAACCTTCAAATGTTGAAGGAAGAGACCACCTCTCTATTACATGGAACAATGAAGCTGAATTTACTACTTGCTAAGCAAAAGAGGATGGTATTTATATAGTTTCTCTAAACAAATAGAACTGATATATAGGGTTTTGAGAAGTGTGGATTTCAGGGGTTGGCAGATACTCAAAACTAAAAACGTCTTAAGATTGGCTCAATTGTGGCTGTGTATATACAGATTGGTGGACTGTGGGAAGCAAGAGTGGAAGCTTGACTACTCTGATGATTGATTACTGGAGCAAGGTTGTCACTGACTAGCTGCATTTGCAGAGGCTCCGCTGTTGGAGCAAAGCAGTCGCTGTTTGATTGAGACAGGTTTAGACTGGTTCTATGGTTACTTGCTTATGACTTAGAACGAGAGCCAGAGGACAAGTAGTCTTTCCATTTCTTGAATTTGGAGACTAGGAACTTTTAATTTTCTGTCTCTTACTATTTCGGACAGCTACATCATATTTTTTTTTTTTTGCTACATCATAATTTAATTCAAACCTTTACCAACTAGTTCAGTCAGGAGTCATGGAAAAAAAAAGTCCTCCTTTTACCAGAGGAGTGATATGATGAGATGATTTGAACTTGTAAGTCCAAGAGATGGGTTAGAAGGCTGTCAAACATGTTAGATTTTAGGATGTTCTGATGCATAGCCTTATTAAAGGGAAAAGAATTCAGACTTTGGTGTATCTTCCTGTTCATAAGTTATGTTTGATGTGTCTTCTCCAAATGCAAGTGTGCCATTTGCCCTCATTTCCATTTTTGTGTTTCTTCTCCTCTATCCAAGTGAAAAATTAATATGTATGCCAAGGTAGCATTGCTAGTGAATATCAAGACTATTCTAATTAATAAATCAGAAATAAACACATTGATCCGAAGGGGGCAATAGCCTTGATTTCTGACCATTTTCTTCTTTTGTTAGATAATTAAGTTGAAAGCTGAAGCCCGACTGGACCTGTTGAAGCAGATTGGTGTTTCTGTGGATACATGGCTAAAGAGTGCAATGAATCAAGTAATGGAAGAACTGGAAAATGAACGATGGGCTCGCCTTCCTGCAGTGACCAATAATGACACTTTACACTCGGTAGGGTTTCTTTTCTTGGCTATGATAGGCAGACTTTCATTGAAGAATGCCATTCTTTGTGTAGCCAAACCTGAAAATAGCCAAAATTTAAAAGAAAAAATAATGGTTTTGCTAGCAGTTTGGTTTCTTCTCTTTAGCCTATCACTGAGTTAAACTTGGTACAGCAAGAGGAAAAAAGTCGTGCCTTTTTTTTTTAATGTGCAGTAAAGAATGTACTATCACTAGTAGGTTTATTAGTGCCACTTTACCAAACTCCTTATCCCATTCATGAAGTAGATATGCTTCTTGCCTGGAAGTAGCAGAATAAAAATTTTAATCTAGTGTTTCTGAAGTGCTCAGAGGTCTTCCATTCCATAGTACAAATGAAAACTAATATCCAGAAAGTCATAAACAGTCTTAAAGGAGGGAAAGGAACACTTTTAGTCTGCGACATAACCTGTTTGATTCACAAGGGCTTTCACACTCTGCTCACTATCTTTTTTTTTCCAAAAAAATTTTTAAATTTTATTTAAACTCAATTAACATAAAATGTACTATTGGTTTCAGAGGTAGACATCAGCAATTCATCAGTCTTATGTAATACCTAATGCTCATTACATCATGTGCCCTCCTTAATACCCATCACCTAGTTACCCCATCCCCCTCCCCTCCACGACCCTGTTTGTTTCCTATGATTAAGAGTCTCTTATCATTTGTCTCCCTCTCTTATTTCCTCTTTTATTTTTTCCTCTCTTCCCTTATGATCCTGTTTTATTTCTTAAATTCCACATGAGTGAGATCATATGAAAATTGTCTTTCTCTGATTAACTTATTTCACTTAGTATGATATCCTCTAGTTCCATCAATGTCATTGCAAATGACAAGATTTCTTTCTTTTTTTTTTTGATGGCTGAGTAGTAGTGCATTGTGTGTGTGTATATATACATACACATACATACATACACACACACACCCTATCTTATCCATTCATCTGGTGATGGACATCGAGGCTCTTTCCATAGTTTGGCTACTGTGGACTTTGCTGCTATTAACATTGGGGTGCATGTGCCCCTTCAGATCACTCTATTTGTATCTTTGGGGTAAATACTCATTATTGCAATTGCTGGGTCATAGGTTGGCTCCATTTTCAACTTTTTGAGGAACTTCCATACTGTTTTTCAGAGTGGCTGCACCAGCTTGCATTTCCACCAGCAGTGTGAAAGGGTACCTCTTTCTTTGTATCATTACCAACATTTGTTGTTTCCTGACTTGTTAATTAGCCATTCTGACTGGTGTGAGGTGGTATTTCATTGTGGATTTGATTTGTATTTCCCTGATGCTGAGTAATTTTGAGCATTGCACTGTGTCTTTCATCAGAGACATAGTGCATGTATGGTGTTACAAACAAGGCCAGAGCTCAAGCTGGTGTTTTTTGGGGTTTTTTAAAGATTTTATTTATTTATTTGAGAGAGAAAGAGAGAGAGAACATGAGCAGGGGGAAGACCAGACTCCCTACTGAGCATGAAGCCCAATGCAGAGCTGGATCCCAGAACCTAAGGCAGATGCTTAAACAGCTGAGCCACCCAGGTGCCCCAAGCTGGTATTTTCTTGCTTCAAGTCCAGGGCTCTTTCCACCCTGATGTCATCCAGTTCAACCTTATATTTTCATGTTGGAGATCTGAGAACCAGAAAAGTTCAGTGATTTGCTTATTACATAAGTGGATGTATGATTTCTAGCTGGTCAGACTAAAGTAGTTCCTGCTGCTGCCTCCCAACCCATTACTCTCTCTCATCCTGTTTATTTCCTTAGGGCATTTATTACAATCTGTACTTGTCTTCTTTATTTGTTTTCTTTGTCTGTCTTCCTCTCTGGAATATAATTTCCAGGTCTGCCTGATTCACTACTCTGCACAGCAAAGTGCCTGGCATATGGTAGGTACTCAATAAATGTCTGTTGAAGGAAAAAATGGAAGAATGGATGGACGAATAGATGGAATAGTGGCAAACTAAAAGCTAAAACTCTAATCTCTCAACTTCCTACTATATCCATAGTTTTGGCCTCTTCAGTGCTTATGTCCTTTAGATAAAAGGCATCCTTGCTAGAGAAATTGGCTAAAGTTTAAGAACATTCCTGAAAGTTTTGTCAGTTTTTTCACATAGCATTCTGATTTTCTAATGGGAATACACTTGCACATTTAAAAAAGATTGTGTGGGGGTGTGCATTTTGAGGAAAAGCAGTATTGAAAGCTTATTTTTATTGCACTATTAATGGTAATCCAGCTAGAGAAAGTAGTACACCTCACCCATTTGACTTTGGGGTTAGAAGAGCTTGCCCTGTTTTCTTTTTTTTTTTTTTTAAGATTTTATTTATTTATTCATGAGAGACACAGGCAGAGGGAGAAGCAGGCTCCATGCAGGGAGCCCGATGTGGGATTCGATCCCAGGTCTCCAGGATCACGCCCTGGGCTGAAGGCAGGCACTAAACCGCTGAGCCACCAGGGCTGCCCACTTGCCCCATTTTCAGTACAACAGAGTTGCTCCATGTCATGGAATATCTCTTCCTAATGCATCTTTTGAATATCACAATTCCCATCTACTTCAGGTTGTACAGAACTTAGGATGACAGCAAATTGCAGACACAGCTTTTGTTTTGGCATCTTTTGGCAAGAGTGACTCTCTTGGCAACTTATCAGACCCATGATTTCCCTTGGACTAGTACCTTTTCTAACTAAATCAACTGGGCAGGCATTTACCCCCTCACTGTGTACCTGCTTCCTGGGTAAATTGGAAATGAACAAGATTTGGTCTCTCTCCTCAAAGAGCATAGCTAGTAGAGCAGATAGACCTTTACAGATCTTAGTGATACATGGGAGTGTATGACTGGGCTACTCTATGGCAAACTTGAAATTGCCTGCTCCTAACTCATCAGCACCTTGGAAAAAAAGTCACTTCTCTCTGGATTCAGAGAGAAAGTTAAATGATCTTAAGATCCCCTCTAATTCCAAAATCTTATGATTTTATGAAATACTACCAAAAAAGCTCAATGCCAGATAGAAAAATAGGAAAGACATTTGCCCCATGAAGGAAATGTCAGTTGAGATAGTCCTTGAAGAATTTTAACAGGAGATAAAGAAGGGCTTCTAAGTGTGAAAGAAGGAAATGAAGGAGATATGCCTAGTACAGTGTGTCAATGAGTAGTACATTCTGGTAGTAAGTGTTGAGAACTGTCCAAAGATATCAGCTCATCTAAGAATATCATATCCTCTGTGAAGGGAGTGTTTTGTAATTCTTTCCCACTCTATTCCCTGTAGTCAGTATTATGGAGCCTGTGTCATCCCACTTTCAGCTGAAGGATATATTTTGTGAAAGCTCTACTAGCAATGTATTTAGTGCCTCCCTTATTCATGGTGTCACTTTTCCTGGTTTCAATTACTATGGTCAACCATGGAAGCAACTATCTGGAAGCAGATGACCCTCCTTCTGACTTATTGTCAGAAGATCAGTAGTAGCTTAACACTCCATCACAGTGCCTACGTCATTCACCTCATTTTATTTCATCACATAGGCATTTTATTGTCTCACATCACCACAAAGAGAAGGGTGAATATAGATACTTTGAGAGAGAGAGACCACATTCCCATAACTTTTATTACAGTACATTGTTGTAATTGTTATATTTTATTATTATTGTTATTTATCTCTTACTGGGCCTAATTTATAAATTAAACTGTAGCATAGGTATATATGTGTAGGAAAAAAACATAGTCTATGTAGGGCTTGGAACATATCCCCCAGGGATAAGGAAGGGAGGCTACTGTATAAATAAAGGAGAGATATGGGCACAGAATAGCTTACTGAGTCCCAGTATTTATTTAACCTGCTTTTAAATGACACACTGAAATAATTTAGAAGGATTTGTATCTCTCCACCCTGGCAGATAACTGGCAAGGTGCATGAAGGAGAAATACACATCTGGGGATCAAATTATTTCTTCCATTATAGGTGCCAACAAAAGCATTAGTCATCAGGTTTAGAGTTCCCTTCCATCTGGAAAACATGGTTAATTCTAGTGTTAGACAGTAACAGTGTAAAGTGCCTTATTAACAGTCCAATCATGAAATGGGCAGAAGACATGAACAGAAATCTCACCGAGGAAGACATAGACATGGCCAACAAGCACATGAGAAAATGCTCTGCATCACTGGCCATCAGGAAATACAAATCAAAACCACAATGAGATACCACCTCACACCAGTGAGAATGGGGAAAATTAACAAGGCAGGAAACCACAAATGTTGGAGAGGATGCGGAGAAAAAGGAACCCTCTTGCACTGTTGGTGGGAATGTGAAATGGTGCAGCCACTCTGGAAAACTGTGTGGAGGTTCCTCAAAGAGTTAAAAATAGATCTGCCCTACGACCCAGCAATTGCACTGCTGGGGGTTTACCCCAAAGATACAGATGCAGTGAAACGCCGGGACACCTGCATCCCGATGTTTCTAGCAGCAGTGTCTACAATAGCCAAACTGTGGAAGGGACCTCGGTGTCCATCGAAAGATGAATGGATAAAGAAGATGTGGTTTATGTATACAATGGAATATTACTCAGCCATTAGAAATGACAAATACCCACCATTTGCTTCAACGTGGATGGAGCTGGAGGTTATTATGCTGAGTGAAGTAAGTCAATCGGGGAAGGACAAACATTATATGGTCTCATTCATTTGGGGAATATAAATAATAGTGAAAGGGAATAGAGGGGAAGGGAGAAGAAATGGGTAGGAAATATCAGAGAGGGAGACAGAACATGAGAGACTCCTAACTCTGGGAAACGAACTAGGGGTTGGTGGAAGGGGAGGAGGGCGGGGGGTGGGGGTGACTGGGTGGCGGGCACTGAGGGGGGCACTTGATGGGATGAGCACTGGGTGTTATTCTGTATGTTGGCAAATTGAACACCAATAAAAATAAATTTATTATTTAAAAAAAGACATGTTTTTAAAACATACAGTCTATTTACCTTATAGAATTGGGATGAAACTAAACTTACTTGACTATTAACTCTTTGCCTTATATATTATGCTGTGGTACAAACTATAGGATTGGGAAGAAAAAGAGAAAAAGAACCACAGAGTATAACAACATATTTTTCAAGGAGAGCAGTCTGCTAATATAGTTATTCAGTTGATGGTTAACTAGAGCTCATACCTAACCTCCTGTGGTTAGATTGCTGCCAGTAGCCCCATCAGCCTTTCTTCATTCCTCTCTTCTCTTATTTTCCTTTCTTCTCTTACTCAAAAGCCCATATCCAGTTTACAACCTAATTTTGAAATTGTTATTAATTTTAGAATAGAAAAAGTTATATAACTAGATTACAAAAAAATTAGAAAGTTCAGTAGAGAAAAAAAATGACCAAAAACTCCATCTTTTTAACACCACTGTTAGCAACTTGATATAATTCTATTCTCTTTCTACTGTCTTTTTTAAGATTTTTTTTTTTCATTTATTTGAGAGAGAGAAGAGAGAGAGCACAGGAGGGCATGTTAGTGGAGGAAGGGGAGCTGAGGGAGAAGAAGCACGCTCCCAGCTGAGCAGGGATCTTGAAAACAGCCAACGCTAGGGGTCAGGATCATGACCTGGGGTCAGGATCATGACCTGAGCCAAAGGTGAACGCTTACCTGAACAACCCAGGCACCCCTACTATTCTTTTTTTTAAACATATTTATCAAAATAAATAAATAAATAAAATAAACATATTGATCATAATAATATTAATTTAGTATATTTTTCCATCTAACATGCCATTTTGCTGAATGATCTCCATAATCTTTCTTTTAATGTCTGCATAGTATTCGATCAGAAGGCATACTATAATTCACTTAACTATTCTCTTACAGGTTCAATATTTAGATTGCTTCCAGATATTCTAAATAAATAATACTTTAAAATATATTTGTGTACCTATTTATATTTCTCTTTTCCTTACAGAGGATTTTTTTCTGTAATATAGGTTCTTAGAAGTAGAATAGGTCAGGGGTGCCTGGCTGGCTCAGTTGGTGGAATGTGTGACTCTTGATCTCAGGGTTGTAAGTTCAAGCCTCATGTTGGATATAGGGATTACTTAAAAATAAAAAATGAATAGGTCAGAGATTTATAGTTCTTTAAGATTAGCTTTTGTTCTGTTACTTTGCCCTAGGTTCTCAAACTATAGCTGACAATATTTACATGACTTCCTTGTCTCTAGCCATTTCCCCCAGCTGTTATGCACAGACATCCTGACATCCACTTTGTTGTGCAGCCTCCCTAAGTGTAAGCATTTTGCAGAGTTGCATAAAAATAAATTCTGACTTCCCTCATTGTGAAGATCATGCTGAATGTGTTTTGAAAGGCAAGGGAATTGAATATTTTTAACCATCAGGATGGTGGTTAATTTCCATCTGCCTCATTAATGTGTAATAGTCTTTGCAGTATAATGGGCTTTGTTTTTGAATTATGAAATCAGTTTTTGGCTTGCACTAATCCCAAAGAAAGGAAACAATAGATTTTTGTAATAAAATAAATGTAAGCTGTAGAAAGTAATAGAATACACCTGTACAACCTTCAGGCATTTTCTGTATTTACAGTTTTTCCAAACGGGCAGTGGTTTTTTTATTGAATTAAACTCTGTACCCAAATAGCCTACACTATGAGTAAAATTTACATTTCAGATTTTAAATAGGATAAATTTAATTCAATTCAGTAACATTTATTGAACCTACACTGGTCATGAGACCTTTTGCTAGGTGCTGGGAGTTGTCAAACGGAGTATAATGTCTGCTGAGTTTGTATCCACAGATGGGGAGAACCAGTCTCACTGATGGCCAAGACCAAAAGGGGGGCATTGAAAAGATTTGCAGAATTTCACTCCTAAGAGAAGTGTCTCCACCTGTATTACGTTCTTCAACTTTCTTCATGGCCATAATAACAAGTCATGTGCCTGACGTAAATCCTTATACATAGTATATGTTCAAAAACATTAATCTGAACCTCAAGACAAATAGTTTAATTCTACTAACTAAACTTAAAATACTACTATAAGGAGGGAGTTCATAGATAAAGCATCTATTCTGTACCAGGTACTGTGTCAGGCACATTCATACATTATGTCACTTAATGATACAGTTAATTACAACAGTTCTGAATGTTTTTACAGATGAGGAGATAGACTTGTGAGAATTAGCTCTCCTTCCCAACAGCACACGGCTAGTAAGTGGAGAGAGCTAGGATTTGAACTCAGATACATCTGCCTCTAAAGTCTTGCCCTTTACCATACTTTCTTATTCTATGGATGGCCCTTTATTCCTGTGACCTTTCTCATGACTCAGTGTAATTGCTGTGCATTCCTTTTTTTTTTTTTTTTTTAAGATTTTACTTATTCATTCATGAGAGACACAGAGACAGAGAGAGGCAGAGACAGGAGAGACAGGAGAGAGCTAGGATTTGAACTCAGATACATCTGCCTCTAAAGTCTTGCCCTTTACCATACTTTCTTATTCTATGGATGGCCCTTTATTCCTGTGACCTTTCTCATGACTCAGTGTAATTGCTGTGCATTCCTTTTTTTTTTTTTTTTTAAGATTTTACTTATTCATTCATGAGAGACACAGAGACAGAGGCAGAGACATAGCCAGAGGGAGAAGCAGGCTCCATACAGGAAGCCCAATATGGGACTCGATCCCAGGATCACGCCCTGAGCCCAAGGCAGACACTCAACTGCTGAGCCACCCAGGCGTCCCTCTTTTTTACTTTTTAAAACTATTTTAGTTAACTTTCAGCTTCCTTCTTAAGGTTGTTTTGGATATTCTGGGTCTTTTGCATTTCCATATGAATTTAAAATCAATTTTCTACCAAAAAAACCTACCAGGATTTTTTTTAAATAGGATTGTGAGGAAGGGGAGGTGGGCGGGGGGTAGGGGGGACTGAGTGACGGGCACTGAGGTGGGCACTTGATGGGATGAGCACTGGGTGTTATTCTATATGTTGGCAGATTGAACACCAATAAAAAATAAATTTATAAAAAAAAAAGATTTGGGGATCCCTGGGTGGCGCAGTGGTTTGGCGCCTGCCTTTGGCCCAGGGCGCGATCCTGGAGACCCGGGATCGAATCCCACGTCGGGCTTCTGATGCATGGAGCCTGCTTCTCCCTCTGCCTGTGTCTCTGCCTCTCTCTCTCTCTCTCTCTGTGACTATCATAAATAAATAAAAATTTAAAAAAAGATTTGATTTCTTAATGAAAGAAAAAAAGGATTGTGATGAATCTAGATCAGTTTGAAGACAATTGATATTTTAACAATATTGAGACTTCCAGTCATTAACATAATACCTCTCCATTTATTTAAACCTTTAATTTAGCTCAGTATTTTTTTGAAGATTTTATTTATTTCCGAGAGAATGAGAGAGAGATAATGAACAGCGGGGGAAGGGCAGAGAGAGAAACAGACAATACAGGACTCTCCCAGGACCCTGAGATCATGACCTGAGCTGAAGGTAG
Organism: Canis lupus dingo; assembly: GCF_003254725.2. Taxonomy (NCBI): domain Eukaryota; kingdom Metazoa; phylum Chordata; class Mammalia; order Carnivora; family Canidae; genus Canis; species Canis lupus. The sequence continues at coordinate 25,603,782 of NC_064263.1, forward strand.
ATGCTTAACTGACTGAGACACCCAGGAGCCCGCTCAATATTTTGTAGCTTTCAGTATATAAGTCTTAAACATCTTTTTTCAGACATAACTGTTTTATGGTTTTGGGTGCTATTGTAAATGGTTTTTTATTTTAATTTCCAGTTGTTCATTGTTAACACATAAAAATATGATTTTTTGCATATTGATCTTGTATCCTGCAACTCTGCTAAACTCAATTTGTTAGTTGTAATAGCCTTTGTGTAGATTTTCTCTGTAGATAGTCAAGTCACTTGCATATTAAGACATTTTTACTGGTTCCTTTTTTCCCCTTATTGTAACAACGAGAATCTCCAGTACAATGCTGAATCAAAGTAGTGAGAACTGACAGATGTCCTAGCCTTGTTTCTACACTTAGGGAGAAAGCATTCAGTCTTTCACCATTAAGTATGATGTTAACAGTAGGATTTTTGTAGGTGCCCTTTACCATGCTGAGGAGTTTTCCCTATTCCTATTTAGATGGTGATAGTACTAGATGTTGGATCTTGTCAAATGATTTTTCTTTTTTAGTTTGTTTATATGATATATTGCATTGATGATTTTTCAGCTATTAAGCCAACTTTGCATTACTAATAAACACCACTTGAATCATGATATATTACCATTTTTATATATTGATTGAAATTGATGTTAAAGTTTTGATAAGAATTTTTATATCTCTGTTTACAGCAGATACTAGCCTGTAGTTTTCTTCTCATGTAATGTTTTATCTGGTTTGGTATAATGCTTGTCTTAAAGTGATTTGAAAAGTGTCCCTCCCTCTTCTGTTTTCTGGAAGCATATGTAGAATTGTGTAGAATTGTTTATTCTAAATGTTTGATAGAATTCATCCTAGTAGTTACCTGAGCCTAGAGTTTTCTTTGTGGAAGTTCTTTTTTAATAACAAACTCAGGGCAGCCCTGGTGGCGCAGTGATTTAGCGCCGCCTGCAGCCCGGGGTGTGATCCTGGAGACCCGGGATCGAGTCCCACATCGGGCTTCCTGCATGGAGCCTGCTTCTCCCTCTGCCTGTGTCTCTGCCTCTCTCTTGCTCTCTCTGAATGAATAAATAAATAAATCTTTAAAAAAAATCACAAACTCAATTTCTTTAGTAGATAGATGGTTACTCAGGTTATTCTTGAGTGGACTTTGATCATTTGTGTCTTTCAAGGAATTTGTCCATTCTATCTAAGTTGCCAACTTTATTGGAACAAATTGTTTATAATATTCCTTTTTTTTATTCTTTGATTATCCAGAGAATATGTAGTAGCTTCACTTCTCATTCTTGATATTGGTTATTTGTGTCTCCACTTTCTTCCTGATCATTCTGCTAGAAGTTTACCCATATCAAATGGCTTTTCACAAAGAAACAGCTTTTAATTTCATTGATTTTTTTCCCCTGTTTTCTTTTTTCTATTGTAATGATTTCTGCCCTGGTATTTATCTTCTTTATTCTGATTAGTTTGGATTTAAGTAGTTGTTTCCTAAATTTAGGAAATTGTTTTCCATCCCCCAGGGATCACCCAGGGATCACTGTCTTTAAGTGCATGATGTCCAGTGTTCATGTATTTTGAGCAGTTTTTTTAGTTGTTTCTGGAAGCAGTTTAAATCTGGTCCTTGAAATATCAGAAAGGGAGACAGAACGTAAAGACTGCTAACTCTGGGAAACGAACTAGGGGTGTTGGAAGGGGAGGAGGGCGGGGGGTGGGAGTGATTGTGTGACGGGCACTGGGGGTTATTCTGTATGTTAGTAAATTGAACACCAATAAAAAAAAAAAAAAGAATTATCCAAAGGCAAAAAAAAAAAAAAAAATCTGGTCCTTGATATTCCATCTTATCTAGAAGTAGAAATCCATTTTGCTGGTATTTGCAACATCATCCTTTATAATCTACTTGTGTTGTATTTGGAATGATGTTCAATGTGATCACTTCTCTGTCCAAAAGAAACTCAGAGGTTCTGCTAATAAGTTATGAGGAGCTGCCTTCCTCTATATTGAATATCACCAGATTCTTTATGCAATTTCTTCTTTCCTCATAAAAAAGAGCAATTATTTATTAAATACCTTCTATATATCTAGCATGTGTTATGGGGTTCAATATGTTACCTTATTTAATCCTTATAATACCCCATGAAGAAGTAATTGTTTTCATTATAAGATAAGGTCATTGGAGTCAGAAGTTAAATAATTTGCCCGAGGTCACACAACAAACAGTAAATGATATAGTCAGCATTCAAACTCAAATCTGTCAGACTTAAGGACCCAGTATTGCTTTCTAGTTTGTTACAGTACCATAAAGTTGGTGAAACCCTTTAGAGGTTGTTTTGCTGCGTATAAGGAGATGGCTACTAATACCAACTCAGAATGCTTTTTCTTATCTACCCTTGCAAAGTAAGCATTTTACAACAACTAAGAAAGGAAAAACATTAGTACAGCTAGAAGGAATAGTTTTAATTGAAGTTGTCAGGTGACAGGAAGGAAAAGAGCTAAGAGAGCAATTGTTAAGAAGCAGAGGAAGAATGTGATTTTAGAAATGCTGGGTCAAGAAAACATTGTAACAGTGAAGTTACAGAGGGTGAAAGAGGGAAATGGCAGTTTATTCAGCAGTGACATATTTTGGAAAGCTGCTGGAGCAAAGAAAAAGCACATGGCCCTGACCCTGTTGCTGTCACTGCAACTTCACATTCCCTTCCATGAGAATCAAACAATGAACTCAGAATAAAGGGGAAAGAAAGGAATGTTTAGTATCAAATAGTGTTGCCAAGATAAAACATTTTGGATTGATTCCCAGTGCCACAGCACAGTGCATATTAACATTCCTTATATATTTTTAGAAACAAGTTCTACCCACATTGGCTTTAATTTCAGTTTTTTATAGACATATGGGTGTTTTGTGTTGTTTTGTTGCAATGCCCAGTTGTGTTTTTTTTTTAATGTCTATAACCTATGTCCTATAGAGTATGAAAGCAGTGTCTTCCAAGTATATGTAAATATTGAATGGGCAATTTCTAACATGCGATCCTCATCTTTTATATGACTCAGTGCCCTTTTGGAATATGATGGTATCATAGCCTGAGATGATTTGAAAGGTCAAGATTTGAGTCTTATTTTATCATTGACCTGACTGACCATAGATGAATTATTTGTAAGATGAGGCACATACATGATTATCTCACTCAGCTGTGAAGAATTTCCAGTAATAGTTATAAGTAAGAATATTACAAGGGCTTTGAAATGTAGGCAATATATTTGATAGAAAATATGTGTAATTTATTCTTTTAGAAGGCTCTATAGAATTTTAATAGCAATTACGAATAAAGTCAGTTTTGGGCGCCTGGGTGGTTCAATGTTTGAGCCTTTGGCTCGGATCATGATCTCGGGGTCCTGGAATCGAGTCTCACATCGGGCTCGCCAAAAGGAGCCTGCTTCTCCCTCTGCCTGTGTCACTGCCTCTCTGTGTGTGTCCTTCATGAATAAATAAATTAATAAAATCTAAAAAAAAATAATAAAGTCGGTTCTAAATGTTAATAATTACTCAAGAGAAATCACTTTAATTCATTAAAAAGTAGAATTGCACAATATAGGTAGCCTCTACTTTGCAACTTGCTGAATGCAAGGTCTTCCCTGACCTTCTCCAAATACCTCTTCCTATTCACAGGCCGCCTTGCACATTCAGCATTTAGTGGTAGCATTTTCTCCAGTATAGAGTATGAGTTCATGAAAAGCAAGCCGTATCCTTCGTTTCATGTCTGCGAGCCTAGCGCAGTGCTCAGCATATCATAGGGATTTGATATTTCAGCTACTCATTCTATTGTGAGGCCTAATTCTGACTGTCCAGTCTTTATATCTTTAATATATAAATAGGCATGCCTTTGCATGTTTGGACATTGGAAAAAGTAGCTAAATAAATGCTTATGTGTAACTAGAGACAAAGAAACTTTGGCTGTTTTGTTTCCTGTTTGTTGGATTTTTCGTTTAAAAAGACATGCTTGTTCTAATAGTCCAGATAGTACAGAGGTACATAAAACACAAGTCAGTCATCTCTAGTCTCCAGTCAGTTTTCTTACTCTGCCTCCCCCATCAGATATTTATGTTCATATAAATACTATTTGTGAGCAGCCCGGGTGGCTCAGCGGTTTAGCACCGCCTTCAGCCCAGGGTGTGATCCTGGAGACCCAGGATCGAGTTCCACGTCTGGCTCCCTGCATGGAGTCTGCTTCTCCCTCTGCCTGTGTCTATTCCTCTCTGTCTCTCTCTCTTTGTCTCTCATGAATAAATAAATAAAATATTTAAAAAATAATAATAAATACATAAATAATTGTACTTTAGTATCATGAACAGTACTCGAGGCAAATATATTTTTAACACCTAGTTATTGAATACTATACTGAGAGTGAACAACAGAATGATCATATGGGTACAGGATGGTTGTGCAGGTACCTCTTTTACCCTCATGACCTTGTGGCTAGTTGGGATCCATGGCTTGCTGCCACTGCCCAGCATCACAAGAGAATATTGTACCACATATTGCTAGCCTGGAAAAAGATCAAAATTTAAAGTATGGTCTCTAATGAATGTGTATTGCTTTCACACCATCACAAAATGAAAAAATTTTAGGTCAAACCTTTGTAAGTTGGGGACCATTTGTAAATTACATGAGCTATTCAGAACTTTATTTTTACAAAATAGTCTTTGTGCTAGATGGTTTTGCCCAACTATAGGCTAATGTAAATTCTGAGCATGTTTAAAGTAGGCTAGGCTAAGCTATGATATTCAGTAGGTTAGGTGTATTGAATGTATTTTCATCCTAGGATAATTTTCTACTTATGATGGGTTTATATAGACATATCCCCATTGTAAGTCAGGTAAGATCTATAGTCTTACCTTCTTTTGCTTTTATGTCTCCATAATGGATTCACAAAAGTGAAATTGCTAGATCAAGTGGTATGTTTAGTTTTTAATTTCAGTAGGCTAGTATTTTTTTAAGGATGTATCAATTTACATTTCTACCAACAACAGAGAAAAGCCTGTTTCTCTATATCCTTGATAGCATTTAGAAACCTTTCCAATGTTTCCCTGTATGTTCAGTTTAAAATGTTAAGAGGCCTTTATTAGTATTTAACAGTGAAAAGGGAAAGGATGCTGATAAACAACTCTTATATATTTGAAAGAGATTTTACTCTTGGTTTAAAAAAAAAAAAAAAAAAAAAAAAAACTTGGGACGCCTGGGTGGCTCGACAGTTAGGTGTCTGCCTTTGGCTTAGATTGTGATCCTGGAGTTCGGGGATCAAGTCCCACATCAGGCTTCCTGCATGAAGCCTGCTTCTCCCTCTGCCTATGTCTCTGCCTCCCTCTCTTCTCTCTCTCTCTCTCTCTCTCTCTTCTCTGTCTCTCATGAATAAATAAATAAAATCTTTAAAAAAAAAAAAAAACTAATACTTTCAGGGCACCTGGCTGGCTCAGTCAATGGAGCATGTGACTCTTGATCTCAAGGTTATGAATTTGAGCCCCACATTGTGTGTAGAGATTACTTTAAAATCTTAGGGCATTAGGGTGGCTTAGCCACGTAAGCATCCAACTCTTGGTTTCAGCTTAGGTCATGATCTCTCAAGGTTGTGAGATCAAGCTCCCTGCATGGAGCCTGCTGAAGATTCTCTCCCTCTGCCCCCCCTCCCATGTGTGCACTTGGGTGCATGTCCCTCTTTTTCTCTCCCTCTCTCTCAAAATAAAAATAATAAAAAAATAGAATCTTTTTTTTAAAGATTTTATTTATCTATTCATGAGAGACACAGAGAGAGAGAGAGAAAGGCAGAGACAGAGGGAGAGGGAGAAGCAGGCTCCATGCAGGGAGCCCAACGTGGGACTGGGTCTCGGGTCTCCAGGATCAGGCCCTGGGGCTGAAAGCGGCGCTAAACCGCTGAGCCACTGGGGCTGCCCATAAAATAGAATATTAAGGGGAAAAAAACGTGGTCCTTTCATAACTGGAAAAATGCAAGTGAGAATAGATACTTTTTTCCATTAAAAAAAAGATACTTTTTTTCCTACTTGCAGTTGAATAAGTAAATTATATTTTGAGGGATGCCTGGGTGGCTCAGCAGTGGAGCGTCTGCCTTCGACCCAGGATGTGATCCTGGAGTCCCAGGATTGAGTCGCGCTTCGGGCTCCCTGCATGGAGCCTGCTTCTCCCTCTGTCTATGTCTCTGCCTCTCTCTCTCTCTGTCTCTCATGAATAAATAAATAAAAATTTTTTAAATTATATTTTGAAACAGGTTTTAAGTTTTTTTTTTTTCCTGCTTTCAACCATTTTCTTGAAGTAAGCAAGCTAGCCAGTGGCTTCTAATTTTCCCTAGCTCAATGCAGATCCTGAAAGAGAAGAAGGAGAAGAGTTTGAAGACAATATGGATGTTTTTGATGATAGCAGTTCCAGCCCTTCTGGCACCTTAAGAAATTATCCACTCACCTGCAAAGTTGTTTATTCCTACAAGGTGCGTATTTCTCTAACCTATTGCTCATATTAAATTGTGGCAACTCTGAAGATCCGTGACGGTGTCTATCCAGCCTCTTATACTATGCTTACTATAAAATTGTTCAGTTAACATTAGAGATAATACAACATAATGGTGAACAGTCTAGGCACTGATGTCAGACTGCCTGGATTAAAATCCTGTCTCTGCCACCTGCGTTCTGTGTGACCACACTAGTCCCTTGATCTCTGTGAGCCTCAGTTTTCTTATCTATATTATGGGGTAATATCATAGGGCTAGTTTAAAAAGTAAGTGAGATAATACTTTCATTTTATAGCAAAGGACTTGGTACAGTGCCTGACATCTAGTAAATTTTCAGTAAATAGGAACCTTACCTCATTATAAATAGCCTGCTTTCACCCAAGACCCTCCATTACAGTGACCCTCCAAACTGATACTAACCACCTCTTGTTACCATGGTAAGAAGGGACCTAGATAAATAGATGCCAGAATTTCAAAACCTAATTTGATATAATAGTTCTTAATCTCTCTCACCCCTGCTCTACTTTCACATAAATTTCCCTACCCTCATCCAGTCCTTCAATCAGTCCTATTGACTCTACCTCCAAAACATATCCTACATCCATTCACTTTTCACCATCTTGGTCTAGGCCATAGCTTCAGTTACTATAAAGGAAAAAAAAAAAAAACACCATAATTGATTATCCCTTCTGCATACTTGCCTCCCTCCCAAAAGTCCATTGTCCACTTTGCAGCCATACTTATATTTAACACATAAAGGAGATTATTTTATTTGCTTGCCTAAAAGCCTTTTATAAGCTTTCCATCACACATAGAAAAACAAACTCTTCCCTAGAGTCTGTAATGTTCAGATTGATCTGGCCCCTGACAGTCTCCCTAGCTTCATGTCGGACCATTCCCCTACACAGCCCACTCACCATCCATTAACCACTGTGACACCATGCTCCTTCCTAACTTGACAACTTTGTACTTGCTGCCCCCTCTACCTAGAACTATCTTTCCCCAAATTTTGATTGGCTGCATACTGCCCTTTATTGAGGCTTAGCTCAAATAGTGCCTCTTCAGGCCTCCCCTAACAACCTAAATATAAAACCAACTTGTCATTCACTACTCTCTATCCCATTGCCCTTTCCCTCTTATTTACTATATACCATTTACCACCAGCCAAACTTAATCCTATTTGTTTTCATATTTCTTTGTCTTGACTCCTTACTAAAGGTCCATAAAAGCAGAAACCTTGTCTGTATCTGTGTATCTTGTCTGTGTGTCTTCAGCACCCAGGATGGTACTTGGCACACAGTAGGTCCTTCGTGAATAATTGTGGGATGAATAAATGAATGAGATAAGGAAGGCATAAACAAATGAGTCCTTCTCTGGCTCCCATACTGATGGACACCCAGTGGTTAAGGGACAATAGAGGAAGAGTCTGGAGAGAATCTTCAATAGCCATAACTGGGGGACAGTCTCACTCCCACCATTCTTGGAAGGCCAAAACTTGGCAGTATATACTCTTCAATATCAGTGATTCCCAGACTTTTTAGTTTAACATCTTTTCATTATATAGATATATAGATATATATATAGTTGTAAAGGTGTTATAGAGTATTATAAAACTAGGGTTGGGAATGTTTTCCCATCTTACCTCTCAGTATTATATCTACTTTGAAGTTGTAGAATTAAAATTTAAGGTCCTTAAATGGAAAGAATCCCACATGTCTGAGTGATCAAACAGCTCACATCCATCCAACATTCCCTCTATTGGCATATGCTAGGCCATGTCCCTAGGATTAACCAGACTATAAAATCTATTTAATCAGTTAATCACTGAACAATTATTTAGTGCCCAATATATGTAAGTTTCAGGGAACGCAAGAATTAATGTGACATAATTCCTGCCCCTCTCCTCTTAGAATGGATAGTCTGGGGGAAGTAAATATTAAGCTGAAAAATAGATTATGTATAAAAACATTTATAGTAAAAGTTAAAACCACTAGATGAGGTGGCACTTAAATTAGGTCATGAATAAGATCTTCCTAATACAGTGAAAAGGGAAAGAGCCTTCTAAGCAAAAAAGAAGAGCAAATACAGAGACCCAGTTTGATGAGAGTATGGAGTGTTCAGGAAATGTTACATTCAGTAGTGGGTGAGCATCAAGTGTAGGAATTAGAGCAGCTGGAAATAAAGATATTTGCTGTCAGATAGTAAAGGGCCTTGTAGACCAGACTAAAGTATGGCTTTTAACCTGACTGGTAGGAACCTTTGGATGTCCTAAAATCAGATTGGGCTTTTAAGAAGGTCATCCTGGTCATTGTATAGATACTGTACAGATTAAAATAGAGAGAAATGAACTATAAGCCTAATGGTGATTCCTATAGTCCAGACCAGGAAATGAGGCCTGGATTAATCTTGTGAGAACAAAGAAAAGTACTGTTTAAGAATTAGATTCAGAAGCCTTAAAAATGCTCCTAACCTTTGACCCTATTAGCATATATCTCAAGGAAATGACCCACAATATAGAAAAAGGTTTGAAATACAAAATATTCTTTCATCATAGTACTATTTTATAATAGTTCAAAGTTGGCTGTCCAATAAGAGAATAGTTAAATAAATTAACCATTCATATAATAATATACATAAAATGTTATGAAGATAATTGATAATATTTTTTAATTCATATTTATTATTTATTTATTTATGATAGTCACACAGTGAGAGAGAGAGAGAGAGAGGCAGAGACACAGGCAGAGGGAGAAGCAGGCTCCATGCACCGGGAGCCCGACGTGGGATTCGATCCCGGGTCTCCAGGATCGCGCCCTGGGCCAAAGGCAGGCGCTAAACCGCTGCGCCACCCAGGGATCCCGATAATTGATAATTATATTAATGAGAGTTTTATGTAAGAAGAAATATGCCAGAAGAGTAAGACGCCAAATTGAATGTACCTTAAGATTTCAATTATTCGGGATCCCTGGGGTGGCACAGCGGTTTAGCGCCTGCCTTTGGCCCAGGGCGCGATCCTGGAGACCCGGGATCGAATCCCACGTCGGGCTTCCGGTGCATGGAGCCTGCTTCTCCCTCCGTCTGTGTCTCTGCCTCTCTCTCTCTCTCTCTCTCTCTCTGTGTGACTATCGTAAATTAAATAAATAAATAAATAAATAAATAATTTAAAAAAAGATTTCAATTATTCAATTTCTCAGCTTTTCTACAATGAACATGTATTATTTTAATCAGGAAAAAGCACATTGTTTTCAAATAGAAAACAATGGTAGTAGTCAGAATGGTAGGACATAGCTGCTTCTAGAGTTCTAGTTGCCACTGGGGCATTAGGACTTAAGGAGGCAATGCTAGAGCATGTGTTTATTTAATAAACGTTTCCTGACCACTTGCCCACTTTAGTTGGGATAAATGAGAGTAATTACATTTCCTGTATTAAGTAAGTCATTCTACTAGGAACCCTACAAGGGCAAACAATTGAGTAGAGTGCCATGGTAGTTCATGGTAGAGAGTGTGCAAGCCTTACAACAAAAGGAGGAAGGAGCAACCAGCTCATTGTGGATGGTCTGGAAAAATATATTAGCCAGGTCTCAAATCATGAGTAATAGTAATAGCTACCGTTTGTGAAGTATCATGTGCCCGGTACCATGTTTATGTTCTAATCTCTTTAATGACGCAATATGGAAGATATTATCAACCAACCTGTTAATTCAACAAATATTAATTGAGCACTTCCCTTGTAATATCCTGTGATCTTTTCTAGGCTTGGGGATATGGCATTGATGAATACAGACAAAAATCTCTTCCTTCATGGAGCTTACATTCTAATAGGAATAAAAAAGAAAACTGAGGCTCTGCGAGGTCTATGGTCACTTGCCTTTAGAAACAGACTGAAGGTGGACTCGAATCCACAGTAATCTAAATCTGTTCACCAGGTGGGAAAGAGTGAGCAGGACCTGGAAAAAGAAGGAACAGCCTGGTAAAAGCACAGAGGCAAGGAATAACATGGTGTGTTCAGAGTATAGGGAATAATGTGTAGGGCTAAAGCATTGAGAGACCATGGTGACCAAACTCTCTAGAGTCTTGAAGTCTATGCAGAGGACTTGACCTTGTCAAGTGGAAGAATTTGTCACTGTTTGGGGATGGTATGATCAACCTAGTATCTGCTGATATTGCATAATACCACTGAACAACTTGTATGGACCTCCATGACTCTTACAAGGGCAACAGTATATTTAAAGGTGTTCTTATCCTTCCTGCTTTGTTTTTACACAGACTGAAGTCAGGTTGTATTGATACTTTTTTAAGTCTTGCCTAGGAATTAGGGAAAGCCTTTGTTATATTGTTGCCTTTTGCTGGTATAGTCAAAGCATAATGTGGTTTCGGATTAGCAAAGAAATTCCATTGGAAAAGCTATCATGAATCAATGAGCTTTTTTCCCTCAATTTTGAAGTGAGGTAATTTACTTAAAATACTGGTCACAGAGTATTTCTGTGACTTTTCAGCCATTTTCAATACCATTTGAACATTTCTGGCAGCTATGGCAACATCCATAATCTGGGTTTGATGAAATATTTTAATGCACATGAAATGGGAAATGAGTCTTAATAAAATGACCCTTTTTCTTGCCTTATTTTTGCTGTTTAGCTTAGAGATATTTTACACTGTGGGATTGTGAATTTTGAAAAATGATATGGTCTTATAATTTGGTTATATAGTTGTAAAATCTTGGGACTTGGGGAATGCTTTTAAGACTGTTCACCAGAGAGCCAGGAGATACCAGCAGGCCTCTCCCTACTACATATGATAGGCAAGTCTCTAGGAAACAAAGCCACACAGTTTCTCTCCAGCCCCTCTTCAGAGCCTCTGAGAGTGTGCTCTCAGATTCTATAATCTCAGGAGCAGTATTAGGAGCAGCATGGCCGGTGCTAGTGGATTCCTGCTATCAGAGATAATAGAACCATCAAAATTAGCAGCTTGTACAGAAGCACCTAAGTGGATCAGCCCAGTCTCCACAGTTAAGTTAGAGCACAATAATCCAAATTGTGACCAATCTCAGTCATTTCCTTCCCAACGCTCTTCTCTTGGCCATCGTTTATCATACAATGATTCCAGATCAGTTCTAGGCACTGCTCAACCTGTCATCCAATCCATGTACATAGTTCTTTGCATTTTCACAGTATGCACTTCCATGGTAGCCCTTTGGTGCAGTTCTAATTCAGTGCTTGTTTCTTTGCCTGTGCTTCCCAAATCATCATGGTTCTCAGCTTATTCATTTCACCCTGACTCCCCCATCCTCCCCAGAAGGGCAGGATTGTCATTTTGAAGAAATGGATTCTTCAAAATTGTCATTGGAAGGATCTATCTAGTCAATAGATATATAAGCTGGAGCTGGAACCCTGGTCCCCTGCTTCCAGCAGAGTGCTGTGTTCACTGCATCTGACTGCCTCTTGAGGATTCCATTTCTCCAGTTTTTGTTATGGCCTTATTTTGTTTAGTTTTTTAAAGTAAAACTTCACCTCATTACGATAGTTTTACAACACTTAAATTTTTATGTTCAATATATTTTTCAGAATCATTTCAATATTTTAATCCCCAGTTTTTGTTATGATCAGCACACATCTGCTCTTTATCTAACCTTTTTAATTTTGTCCATGACCATCCTACATTGCAGGCTTCTCAACCAGATGAGTTGACCATTGAGGAACATGAGGTGTTAGAAGTGATTGAAGATGGAGATATGGAAGACTGGGTAAAGGTATATTCCTTTGCTCATATCGCCCCTTCTCGTGACATTTTTAGGAGTTTGTTTTGGTTCTTGTTTTGCCTTGTCCAGATTCTGTGTACAAACCTGTTTTGTCCCGTGTCTTTTACTCAGGCTCGAAATAAAGTTGGCCAAGTGGGTTATGTGCCAGAAAAGTACCTACAGTTTCCCACCTCGAACAGCCTACTGAGCATGCTGCAGTCCTTGGCTGCTTTGGACAGTCGGTCACACACATCCAGCAATTCCACGGAGGCCGAGCTCGTTTCAGGCAGCCTCAACGGAGATGCCAGTGGTAAAGACTGAAACAAGGCACTCTTTATTTGGTCACACTTGGCCAAAACAGTATTGCCATGGAGTCAGCCTTCAGTGGGTTGAAAAGCAAAACGTTATTCCTATTCTATGTTTTCTTTTATTTGGTCACATTTATCCTGTACAATAGAACCCTGAAGTAGATCTTCAGTGAGTAAAAAAATTACAGCTTTACTCTTACTCTGTATGATGCTCTTTTAATTGTCATGTGAGCATAGGGGTGGTTGCAGAAGTAACCTGGCTATCCATGTTCTTAGGCATTTTTCTCCGTTTTGCTACCTAGTCTGTTTCGTGAAAGCACTTTATGACTATGAGGGCCAGACAGATGATGAATTATCCTTTCCTGAGGGAGCGATCATCCGAATCTTGAACAAAGAGAACCAGGATGACGATGGCTTCTGGGAAGGGGAGTTCAGTGGGCGGATTGGAGTTTTCCCATCGGTGCTAGTGGAAGAACTTTCAGCGTCAGAAAACGGTGACACTCCGTGGATGAGAGAGATTCAGGTACATGAGAGGGGAGAAAGCTATATTAAAAGGTATTTAAAGAAAATAACTCCCAAGAGGTGGTTGGTCCGTGCAAATGTGGGGTATGACCTCAGCCCCACCTTCCCACTCCAATCTTCTGTTGCTGGGTTTCTACAAAACTGAGTTTGCAAAAGCAGAGACTCACCAACCTGGCTCTGGGGTAATGGTTGTATAACACCTCCATTTGCCCACTTTCTGTACTCTCAATTAGTTAACCAGAGAGACTTGACTTTACAGGAAACCCCTAATTCGGATCTGTCACAGCAGGCCTGGCAGATCCAGGACCATAAGGAACAGGTCTCCCCACCTTGTTTGTGTGATATTTTGACCACTTAGTCTGGTGCTTACAAAACCCTGGGAAGTCAGAAACACCCAATTATTTTATCTTAACAAAAAAAATAGAGCTTGTCCCCTTTTTTTGTTCTTCACTAGATTTATTGAATTGACTCATTTGGTATATTTTCAGTAGAACTCTAGAGAAGAATGGTTTGATTTAATGACTGTTTATGATAAACTATAATCAGTAGTGTAAGGAGATATCTGAAAGGAAACAGTTAAATGCATCACAAAATTGGGTTTGAGGTTGTTTTTCTCAGCTCACATGCTTCTAATGAGGCTGACAAAAATTGTGAATAGTTGTATCTGAGCTGCAGAAAAAGGTAATATGTCTGAATTAGAGAAGCCAGCTTGCCTCTCCTTCCAGAGGTGAGCACTTTGTAACCTCTCTCTTTCCTTTGTGGCAGATCTCTCCTTCCTCCAAGCCACCGGGTTCCCTGCCTCCACTGCCACTGTATGACCAGCCTCCCAGCAGCCCTTACCCCAGCCCAGATAAGAGGAGCTCTCAGTACTTCCCACGTTCTCCTTCAGCAAATGGTAAGTGTTCTCAGCATGGATCTAAATTCATTTTCATTCAGAAATCCACTTGTTGGGATCCCTGGGTGGCTCAGCGGTTGGGTGCCTGCCTTCAGCCCAGGACGTGATCCTGGAGACCCGGGATCAAATCCCACATCAGGCTCCCTGCATGGAGCCTGCTTCTTCCTCTGCCTGTGTCTCTGCCCCTCTCTCTCTCTCTCTCTCTCTCTCATAAATAAACAAAATCTTTTAAAAAAAAAATCCACTTGTTTACCTGAAGAGCAAACAGATCTGCATTAGCGTTTTTATTGCTCAACAACACAAATAAAATGAACTGCTTGGTTCCCACCCTCAGAAAACAGCTTCCTTGCCGAATCGCCAGGATTCTCACAAGCACCAAGGCATACTCCTGAGACCTCATATGGCAAACTGCGACCCGTAAGTTTCTCATCTGGCAGGGTTACAGAATGTACAGTTCTTCTAAATTTAAAGTTAAAAATTAATGTCTCCCCACAGCCTCTGTGTTATGCTAATTCCCCCATGCAAGGGTCAGGTGGGTTTGGGAGGATAAAAAGAACTCTTAAAAATGAAGGCTATAGATGGGGTGCCTGGGTAGCTCAGCCGGGTAAGCATCTACTCTTTGTTTCAGCTCAGGTCATGATTTCATGAGTAGTTGGATTGAGCCCCATGTCCTTGGACTCCCCACTGAGGATGCTTGAGGATGCTCTCTCTCTGCCCCTCCCCCACTTGTGCATACGTGAACATGCAGGCTCTCTTTCTCAAAAAAGTAAATCTTTTTTTAAAATGAAGGCTATAGGGCAGCCCGGGTGGCTCAGCAGTTTAGCACCGCCTTCAGCCCAGGGCGTGATCCTAGGGTCCTGGGATTGAGTCTTGCATCAGGCTCCCCGCAAGGAGCCTGCTTCCCCTCTGCCTATGTCTCTGCCTCTCTGTCTCTCATGAATAAATAAAATCTTTAAAAAAAAAAAAATGAAGGCTATAAAAATCAACACATCTTAGAAGATCTAGTCTACTCTGGCAGTTTTCTCACTGAGCCTTGGTGAGATATCTATGAAAGTATATTTAAATTATAGCAAGCTCCATGAGCATTAAAGTTGCCTCATTGTGAAACAAAAGTACTTTTTTTTTCAACAAGTAATTATTGAGAACCTATTTTCCAAGCTTATATTTAGCCTCTTTTGAGGAACAGAGATGAAATGAGATACACTTCATGCCCTTTTGAGGTTTAAGAGCTTCTTTCAAGGGGCAGCCTGGGTGGCACAACGGTTTAGTGCTGCCTTTGGCCCAGGGCATGATCCTGGAGACCTGGGATCGAGTCCCGTGTCAGGCTCCCTACATGGAGCCTGCTTCTCCCTCTGCCTGTGTCTCTGCCTCTCTCTGTCTCTCTGTGTCTCTCATGAATAAATAAATAAAATCTTTAAAAAAAAAAAAAGCTTCTTTCAATTCTCAAGGAGAGTCTACTCTTATAAATAATAACCTCTACTCACCCCTTACTCCATGCCATTGACTCCTTCCCCCTCACCTCACTGTGAAACAGCTCTTCCAAAGTCATAACTTTCCCACACTCATCCAGTACATTCATTTTCCTTTAACTGCTTTATCAGCATTTGACACCATTCCTTGAACTACTCACTTCCTTTGGCTTCCTTCGTTCAGCAGACATATATTGAGTGCCTTCCTTGTCTTTGTTTCTTTATCCTAAATGTAATAGGACACCATTGCAAAGTTGTAAGCAAGAAAGTGATGTAACTGGTTTTGCATTTTTGAAACATTGCTATGGCAGCAAAGTGAGAGTGAATGGAAGGTGGCAGAATGGACATGGGGAGCCATTAGGAGGCTGGAGCAGTGGTCCAGGCAAGAGGGGATGGCAGCATAGACTGCTGCGTATGAGTGGACTAGTTTGTTCCACAGCCCTTTCCTGGTTTTGCTTTCTCCTCTCTGGTCCTTTCTTTTTCATTGATCTGTACAGGCTTCTCTGCTTCAACCCATCACTGCTGATGTTTCTCAGGGTCTTGTCCATGGGCTGCTTCTCCTAAAGTCATTAAACTCACTCTCCCTGTGCAATTTCATGTACTCCCACAGCTCTAATAGCCATTTATTCACTGACAACTCCCAGACTTCTAATTGCCAATCCAGTCTCTTCCTTGAGCCCCAGCCTTGCAGACATCTCAATGTATACATACCACAGCCCAAAAACTCAGCAACAGTGAGTTAATTATCTTCCCTCCCAGACGTGCTCCTTCTCCTGTATTCTTGGTGAGTGGACCCCCCGTTCTACCAATGGTCTGGCATTATTCTTGATAATTCCCTGGCCCTGCCTCTCACAAAGAGTCATCACCAGATCCTGCCACATTTACCTTGGAGACGGCTATCAAATCCTTCTTCTCCTGCTTAGGTCAGACTACCATCAACTCACATTTGCTTGGCTACAAGAGCCTCCTAAACTGTCTTCTTACCTATACTCTTGCCCAACTCCCATCTTTTCTCCAAACTATTATCAAAGTCATCCTTTCACACATCTAGTCTGATCTCTTGCAGCTCTCCTTCCAAGAAAGGCTGAAAGATTTTCAGTTCTCCGAGCATTGTTCTGGGTTCCACCTCCAGGCCTTTGCTTTAGATGAGGCTTTAAGGGCTCCAGTACTCTTATGCCCAGGAAGCTTTCAGCCTATCATCAGAACTCCTTGGTGTGGGATATAGTGAGAATTACTTTGGAAGCACATACTGTTATGTTCAGAGCATTTGAGACCACTGAGGTGCCCGTGCCTCTGCTAAATGACCTGTTGTGATTTGAGTGCGTCAAGCCTTGAGTCAGGAAGCTGACTGACAATCCGTGTTTTTGTTTCCTGCTCAGGTCCGGGCAGCTCCCCCTCCACCTACACAGAACCACCGAAGGCCAGCAGAGAAGATTGAGGATGTAGAAATCACACTGGTGTGATGATGGGTTTACCCATTTATTACTGCTACAATCAAGGCCAGGCTTGGCGTTTAGCCAGTCTTGTTCTTTAGGCACCTTTGCATGATGATGACTCTTGAACAGAGCAAAACCAAGGAGGATTACATGTGACTGGGTGGCCTGGTGGACTCCTCCCACGTTTTGAATATTTTGTGCCTTTTTTTGTTGTCATTTTCTATGTCATCTCTCCTACCATAGCACAAATCTTAATGGGCCCTAGAAGCACAGGGGGACAGCCCTCATGCCTATCAGTGGTCCATTTTTATATGAGACTCAAGACCAGGCCTCATTCAGGGCACAGTCACAGAGAAACTGATCATGTGCACTCGTACAGTATATTACTGTGGCCACAAGGATGTGGCAAAGATCCTCATCTTTCTTCAAGTGGCTTTTGCTCTTCTGATTGAGTTTAATCAGATCACTTTGGCTACATAAGGAACTAGAAGGAGGGATTTCAGGAGAGGCTGGCTCCTCCCCGCAGTTAGTCCCCAGATTGAGAAACTGAAACCTTATCAGAAAAAAGTGGACTGCCCTGAGTTTATCGCCAATTACATTAATGCACATTTCTTCCTCAACTAACAGATTTAAAACAGTAACAGTGTCCTTTGTATTAATATTTACGCCATTCATTTAGTGTTAGTGGAGCTAATATGGAGGGGCTGAACTCTAATAGCCAAATCTTGTCCATCACATAAACTAATAGAAAGGAGGCTGTGGCTGAAGCAGAAATGGAGCTTCCAGAACTGAAACAAGCCGATTTAACGTTCTTTTTGTATTTGGGTATTTTTCATCTTAATTTTTGCAGTATATATTCTATTGCCTGGTATCTTTAGAATCTGAACATCTAGATAAATTGGGTACACATACTTGCCTTGTTGAGCTTCTCCACTGGGGAAGCCCTTTTCATTATTTTATTCCCAAGCTGGTACATGAGCCCAGACAGCCAGCTTGTGGCTGCTCCAGACCGGCAACCACCCCCCACAGAAAAGTATAGCTTCCCAGGTCCCACTGACTTGACATCTCCTTGGGAGGAAGAACCTGTGGCTTATAGAGGAAACCAGCTTCCTATGAAAAAGGACTAAAAGACTGCACACCATGCACAAGTGCAAATTGAAAAGGCAAAGACAAGTTCTCTATGTCACAAGGAGAGCCAAGAATAGCTTTCTCCACAGGCTAGCATGGTAGGTGCCCAGAGTAAGTCTCTGCCGGCTTCCACCTCCTGGAGAAGATAGGGAGTGCCGAACCCAGGGACAAAGGGATTTTTCCAGTTGCTTTTTTTTTTTTTTTAAAGAAATCAAATTTGCAGAATTTAAAAGTTGTATTATGCTTTGAAAACTCCATCCCTCCTAAGAATCTTTAAAAACTTGAAATGCTCGCCAAATGTCCCCATGGGATTTTTGATCAAAAGTCAGGTTATAGCTGAAGAAATCTTCAGTTAGTCATTTGATCACTTCAGTGACAGTACCCAGTGACGAGTGTTCTCTATGATTTGGGGTTTTCATTTTGTTTTTTGCATTTCTTAACCTGTTGATCTATTTGAGGTCTTTTTGTGTTTATCAAACTTATTCTTAAGTTTAAAAAAGTTAAAAGGGTGGCTTTGTAAGATTTTAAAGTTCTCTGACATGTTAAAAATCTTCAAAGTACTTTTAAAAAATATTTCAAGTGCTTAAATCAGGCAGTTCTCGCTACCCAGTCTTATATTCTCTCTTTAGCCAAATTGTCCTTGAATCTGGATTTTCCACATTCTCAGAGAGTTATTTGCAATCTTTTGTTATATTTTAAAATATTTTTTGGAAGAGCTGCTAATTTTATTTAAAAAACAAAAAACAAAAGTTGTAAAAATATGCCTCCTTTTTAAAAAGAACCCCTCCCTCCAAGACATGTAATCCAGCATCACAGTGCACAGGGCCAGGCTCGGAAGGAGTGCCTCTGTGCAGATGTGCTTTCTTTACAGTGGCTGTAAAAAGTTTGTATTTATTATGTATAAAATGTTGAATAATAAAAAAATGGAATTAAATTTTCTAAGCTTCCTTATAAAAATATTTGGGTAAATAGACAATGCTTTTTATAAAGACATTCCTAGACCTTCCTTTTTAAAACCATAAAACAGATACGGAGAGGGGGAAATAAATTCCCAGTTAAAGGCTCATTCCCTCTGGCTGTCAGCCAGCCACACTGAGGACCAGGGCTCAGTCTATTTGGAGAGGTACTCCACAGTTCTCTTCTTCCCACAGCTGGGTACGTGCAATATGTATTCTTCCAGACATTTTCTGTGCCTAAATGTATACATGTACACATTGCCTTTTTATATATGTGGGATTATATATTTAGGTTTACCTCATGCTTTTTGAAGGCTGTCTTATATTCCATGGTTTGGATGTATCATAATTTAAGCTTGCTATAGTGTCTCCATCCATTTGCTGTTAGAAAGTTGAAAATAATATCTTTGTACATCATTCTTTATAAATTTTTTCCAGTAAAGATATTGGGTAAATTCTGAAATACGTAATTTGAGAGCCAGAAAGCTATATGAGTATTTAATTTTGTTAGATTTTGTCAAATTGGTCTCCAAAATGATTGTATCTGTTGACACTCCCACTAGCAGCACAGTAGACTTTGGAGTCAGAAAGTCAGAGTTAAATCCTGGCTCCCACTTGACAGCTGTGGGAACCAAGCCTCCACATCCTCCTGGAAACCTGAGGATAACACTGTGGATCCAAGAAGGATGCAGCAAAGCTGCAGCACCAGGTGATCACCACCAACATTCCTCACCATCAGCTCTGACCTTCCCTTCACAGCTGGGTCCTTGCCCTCTTCCAGGCTTATGGTTACATAAGGCTGTCACGGGAAGGAGTGCTTCACAGAAATATGGGAAGGTGAACACTGAATACCACGTTCAATACCATTCTTATCTTCTGCCTTCCTCTCCTAATGAAAGCTGCTCGTGCTTGGGGCTGCTGTTTAGTCTGTGACCAGGAGACACAGTTAAACTAACTGCCCCACCCCAGCATCACAGCTACATTTTGGCATCCTTCATCAAAGGCACTAACTGTAAAACAATGAAGCCATAGATTCACAGCACGTCACCTGGATCCCTTTCCTCTCTGACCTTTGATCTTCCACCACCACCCACAGGCCAGACAAAGAGGCAAGTAGGATGTCATCTGGCTTTAGCCCAGTCACTTGATGGACAACCTTTCCCTCTGGGCTCCTGCATCCCCAGCTTTGAAAGGAGTGGAATGAGAGGACTTCCAAGGGTTTATCCAACTCTTATGTTCTAGATAAGCTCAGTTTCTAGACAGAGTGAAAACACCACACAAAAAGGTCACGATATTTGAGAACAAATTAACACACAGACTTCTCAGTACAGCCAGAAATTGAAAATTCAAGCCTTTGGACTCCACCACCACTACCACACCCCCCTGGAGATAGCAAAGCCTCCTCTGGATTGTGATCACATCCCAGGCTGTTGTATTCACTCCCTGCCCAAGAAGGCCAGCCACAGCTTTCAGTAATGGAGCCAATTACTGCCTAACCTGAGTGGCTTTACAACAAAGTCTAGCTGCTCTGAATCTTTGCATTTATTTTGTTCATTACAAAGATGTTTTTCATGACAAAAAAATACAACCAGCATATAGAAATTTTAATTTAGAAGAGAGAGAATTTTAATTTCTTCTGAAATCCTACAACTTGACACAATCAGTATGTTTCCTCCTAGACTCTGTTCTGTAACTGTTGATCTGCCAAGAACCCTGCAAATGCCAAAGAGCATCTTGTTCCTGGACTGTTTTCCCCTGGTCCCACAGGCAAAAAAACAAATGAAGGACTTTGGCCATGTGTTTCTGAGAGCTCCAGTCTGGGAATATTTTCCTGGAGTGTTAGCCTGAAACAACAGAAATGAACCCACAAATAGGGTTCACACCCCTCCCACACTGTGTGCTAAACACTTAAGCAGCCTTCCTATTCTCATCATCCCCTTGCTCCTATAGGGGACAGGGGAAGTTCCGGCCACCTTGATTAGCTGTGGCCTTCAGCTCATCCCTTCACCTTTCTGGGCCTTGCTTTCCTCATCTGTAAAGTGGGAATGAGAAGGCAATACGAATGTCCTAAAATCCAGGAGGATCAACTGAAGTAATGTGCAAAGATGAAAATATTTTTGACCAATAGATGTGTGTCCAGAGGAAGAAAACAGCTTGTACCCAGACATGGTCTGCTGACTCTCCACAAATGGGTCCATAGCTGGTGCCGCCAGGATTCTCCAAGAACTTGTAAAGGGCCAGGACCACCTCTATTCGATCACTACTTGTCCAGTCAGCAGACTGCCCTAGGTCTTGTTCTGGGCACTGGAGATAGAAATGACTCAGATCTCATCCCTGTCACCAAAGGGCTCACATCTGGTCGGGGAGATTCAGGAACAGAAGACTCCAGCTAAGGTGTGTCTCCCATGGAGATGACCAAGGGGCAGCAAGAGCCCAAAACAAGGGCTGGTCACTTCTCCCTGTCAAATCTCAGGCTTACTAGGGTCTGAGATTGGGCAGGGAGAGAAGGCAGTATTCTTGCCTACAGAACAGCCTCAGGGATGAGCTGTCACCTTTGGTGAGGCCCAGAGCTGTGGGGCTGGAAGTGGTGAGGAAAATCCTTCCCCTGGAAGATACTATGATTTGCCCAAGGTCCCTCAGGAAGACCACTGGGAGCAGAACCTAGAACTGGGTGGCCAGGCCAGCCCCTCTCTGCAGAACCTGAGGGCAGTTTTCAGAAAAGGAGTCCTGGGTTCTCAGTTCTGCTGTGAGACCCTATACAAGACCCTAGCCCCTCTCTGGGCCTCAGCCCACATGCATAGCAAGGGAAGGGCCATTCCAGTTTTGACATTAGAGGCCCCAACTCAGGCCTGCAGCCTGGGTACCTGAGTACTGAAAACCTAGAAGGTATACAGACCTGAAGGCAGAGGATACTGAAGGCCTAAAGAGGTTCTTAGGCACAGGGCTCTATCTTCACCCTCTCTACCACCGGGGAACTTCAAAGACTAGATGGAGCAGCCTTCCCAGCTGGCTCTCCTCTGAGCTCTTCCCCTGCTCAGTCTTCATCAGCCCCTCTCCCTCCACACCCACCTCCTGCCCCAGAACCTTGGCCTGTGGCTGGCCCTTCCATACTTGCTGCTGCTCCTCCTGGACATTTTCATCCAATTAAGTTGAGGTGTGCATGTGCTCCCTGAGGTGAGGCCACTGTACCCCACGGGTGTACTGTCAGACTGGCCCCACGAAGAAGAGAAGGTTCCCTTTACAGGGAGCAGAGGGCTTCCTGGCCCTGGAATTGAGTCAGTCATTTTTGAACCGGATTACCTCTTCTGGATTACCTCAGGAGCCCTCACTGCTGTCCTGTGAGGCACCTACCCCAAGTAGTATAGCTGGTAACAGCTTCCCAGAATTCCGGTTCACCACATTCTTGTGACCCTACATGCCCCATATTCAAGGGACAGTGACCCTCCACAGTCAAGCCAGGTAGGCAGGCCCAGAACCGAAGGAACAGAGAGGATGCAGAGAGAGAGAGACACAAAGCTAGAATCCCCACCAGTGGTGGAGGCAGGAGGGTGTGGGAAGATGCCCTGCAGCCTTGCATAATTGGGAGCCCAGATTCTCAAAATCATTTTGTTAAAAAAAAAAAAAAGTACAATCCAGCTGTGCCAGCTGTGTGATCTCACAATACTTAATTTCTGAGTGTCAATTTTATCACCTATGAAGGAGATAACCTACCTCACAAGCAAGTTCAAAGAAATAAAATAACTGTGTGAAAAGCACAGAGCAGCACTGTGTCTGACACATAAGCACTCAGTCATGGTGGCTACTGGAGAATGGTAGTTTTTCCAACCATGAATCCCAGGATACCAGAGAATGGCTGGGGAGACACTAAGCAGATGGTGACTCCTGGTGGCCACTGGAAGCCAGGACAAGAGGGCTGGGCCTCTGGGACTCCGGCTGGAAAATACTGGACTCTAGTATCTTTAACTGTTAGTCTTGCTGAGTCCTCGAGTAAGAGAATTTACCCATTTAATAGACATTTCCTGAGGCTCTCTCTAGACCAGGCCTAATCCCAGGAATTATTCTGTTCCTCCCACCCTGGCCTCTTCCAAGAACTCCCTGACTGAAAATGGAGGGAAGGAGACATACACAAAAAAAACTCAAGCATAGAGGACCTAGGCCCCTAGCCAGCCTGGTGAGCAAGGACAGGCACTCAGTGAAAAGATCCTGACAGACACATTTTAACTGGAGGCTGGGGAGGGAAGAACATGCTGGGCAGAGAGAAAATCAATGTGTAAAACACATTCAGGGTAGCAAGGAAATGAAAATGCAGCTGAGGCCATGGGCCCCCTCCTAAAGGCTTTCAATTTAATGCCAAGAAGCTTCCCTGCAGGCAGCCTGGGAACTTCAGAAGGTTGTATCTGTGACCATGATACCTTAGAAAGTAACTCTGGGCATGGGAAGAAGGGGCCTGGGTGGAGACACAGCAGGACAAGGAGAAGGGGGCTTGTGTTGCAGCTAGGTTAGAGTTAAATCCCCCTGGTGAAACGAAGTAGGGGTGGTAGAAAGGGAGGTGGGCGGGGATGGGGGTGACTGAGTGACGGGCACTGAGGGGGGCACTTGATGGGATGAGCACTGGGTGTTATTCTATATGTTGGCAAATTGAACACCAATAAAAAATAAATTTATTTTTAAAAAATCCCCCTGGTGCAGGAGGATGTAGGCATGAGGGGAAGAGATACTTATGTCAGGGGGAGATGATGTCCTGGAGGCAGCTAGGTATGTCACCTAGAGTTCAGGGGACAGCTGGGCCCAGAGCAGTGAATGAGCTGAGAGTCAGCAGAGTGTAGCCTGGGTATTTAATCAACACGCAGCCTCTGTCACGTGCCAGGAGCTTCCAGATACGAACACACTGAGTCTATACAATAAATTCTGAGGTGAGTGCTTTTTTTTTTTTTCTTTTAGAGAAAGAGAAAAAGCATGAATGAGAAGGGGGCAAAAGAATGAATCTCTGGCAGATGCTGAGCACAGAGCCCGATGTGGGATTCCATCTCATGACCCCAAAATCACAACCTGAGCAGAAACCAAGAGCCGGATGCCTAACGGACTGCACCACCCAGGTGCCCTCTGAGGTGAGTACTATTATTTTCCCGTTTCACAGAGGAAGAAACCAAGGCACAAAGCCATTAAGGAACCCCTCAAAATCCCTCAACTATTAAATAGTGGGCTGTGACTCAAAAATAGCCCAGCTACAGAGTTTAGGCTCTCAGCACCTTACTGCTCATCCTGGGAATGGCTTCCAAACCCTGGGAATGGCATGACCCCCAAGGGAGACTTTATAAGGTGATAAAGAAGGAAACTGAGAATTCTAGAGTAAAGCCTTTGAATCTCAGATGAGAACTCCAAAGTAAAGCCCCATCAGTTGGATAGAAGTCCCTTCTGCGGTCTTGTAACTGGCAATGGCTGTCCTGCTGACAGCTCCTCCGTGCTCGAGGTTGACAAAGGAAGTGGGGTGCCCAGGCTCTCCCCTGCTGGGTCTGCCTTGTACTCCAGAGGCTTGTGGTGCTGACCCAAGTGAAGCACCCACCCAAGCCCAGCCCACAGCTGCCCTCCCCAACACACAGACATACGCGGGCTGCTCCCCACCCATTCTGGGCCCCACCTCTGGAGCAAGAACATGCTCTCATCAAAGGCAGGCCTGGTGTACTAAGTACTTGACACCACTCTCTGGTTTGTTAAGACCCTTTCCACCAGAGCCCTCTAGGCTGCTCCCCGATCCCTTCCTTGCAATTCCCGTGGCCTCAGTCCAAGTCCACCCTGAGTGCCTGAAGCCCAAGGGCCCAAGGTGTTGGCTTGGCCTCTAAACCAGCTTAGACCAAAGGTAAAATTCCCATGGCTCCAAGAGCCACTGCCCTTGCTGTCTGTGAGCCTTTCTTCATGCTGTCTCCTCAGATATGAACAGCACTGAGGTCAGACTGGCTCTGCCCAGCTCTGCAGGTGGAGGAAAGGGGGCCAAGCCCAGGTGTCCTCGAGCCACCAGCCCAAAGGCCTCTGCTACCTGAATGCTGCAAAGAGGCAAGTAGACACCAGTTTAGATGCAACTTTTTTTCACTTTTGTCAAAGAAAGTGAGAAATCAGAGATTTAAAAAAATGAACCAAAAAGTACTGTAATACCTGCCACACACACACACACACACACACACACATATACACATACACATTTTGTTTTTCAAGATAGGCCAGGTCCTGCCAGGCCTTATTGCCCACTAAATGCCCCAAGACCACCCCCACCTCCCATCCCACCCCTAGCCCCACTGGCTCTAGAGCCCTGTGAGCAATAGGAAGCTGTCCTCTGGCTTTGGACTTCAGACTAGAGTTCCAGCCCTGGCGGGAGGAATCATGGCACTAGTGCCAGAGCACCACCTTCCTGGCCTGGTCCACGCTCACCACATGGCTCCCCGAGTAGCACCAGGCCACGGCGTTGACAGCAGTGCTGAGGAAAGGGAGGGACAGGCTTCAGAGAGGCATCAGAAGCCAGGCCTACAGCCTGGGTTCTGTCCCTCATTACTGGAACTCAGCAGTTCGAGGCTGTCTCTGAGCCTGCCGCCTCACCTATAAAATGGGCTCACAGAGCTGCGAAGACGGACTCAGGCACACATGGGTAAGCACCATGTGAACTAAGAAGGGCTCTGGGAGGTGAAGGTGTGGGGACAAGGGCTGGGGAGTCCAGGGGCCCAAGCATGTCAGAACTTGGAACTGGCTTAGCAGCACTTGGGGGGAGGGGGGGGGGACGGCACTGGCCCTGTGGCTGGGGTGGCCAGGTGCTGGCCATGCTCACCAGTGGGGTCCCCGCAGACTGCCCTCCAGCTTCCCAGTGTCTACATCCCAGATGTAAAGGGCTCCGTCCCAGGAACCTGCCAGGGCATAGCTTCTGTCCGGGCTGCAGTGGCCACAGCAGAGCAAGCAAGAGATGATCAGAGGTGACGACACACACATGCAGACACAGACCTACAGTCAGATGGGGCATACTCAGGCACAGGCATGGGCTCTCACAAACACACCTGAACACGGCTTTGGTCCAGTCAGAACCGCACCTGAAGCCATCAGCCCTGCAGACAGATGGGACTGGGGTCAGAACGAACATGGCTGCCAGTCCCTGACCTCTACCAGGAGCTTCAAGTGCTTCCTCTATCCATCAAGAGCTTGGGGCACCTCAGCAGGCTCTGGTCTAGAAGGACCTCAGGATGGGCCCCCCACTGACAGGTCCCAAAGGGACCCTATCAAGGGAAGAGAGACCCAGCTGCCAGAGCCAAGCAATGGTGGGCATAAGGCAGGTACCTAAACACCTGGCGGATATTGCTGACTCGAAGGTCAATGATCTTGAGTGTGTCATCTCGGGAACAGCTGAGCAGATGCAGCTGGTCATGGCTGAGGTTCAGGGAAGTGACCCGACCCTGCACAGGGATGACCTGGGTGCAACAGGGGACCCTGAGGAGAGAGACAGAGGTAGGGATGAAGAACAGCCCGCCTGGGCCACTCCTGACAGGTTAACAAAGTCAAGAGATACCCCTGGGTCTCAGATCACTGGGGCCAGGTCTGATGCTGACTAATCCTCCCAGGGCAGCCATCCCCTCCAGGGGGAGCTTAGGCAGCCTCTGACTAGAAGCCAGGGGCCTTGAAACCCTTAGGTCACTAAAATAAGTGCTGGAGAGAAAACTATGAGAGTTGCTTTTTAACATATGAAAGGAAGCAAACGGTTTCCAACACCAGGAAGGAGGAGCTTGAGACAGGCCTGGCACTGGCTCCAGCACCAGCTTTCATAGGCCATCCAAGCCCAACTGCTGGGCTCTTAGATTGAAAAAACAATGAAAACTTTTGTTCCCTTTGATTAAAAAGTGGTAACTAAGTGAAAAATGGGGCTGACAAGGCCCGGGCAGAGTCCAACAGTTGGACCAAAAGCCACTTCAAAGGGGCCATAGGTCCCCAAGGGCAGTGGAGCCTTCAAGGGGCCACACTTAGCCTCACTTCCCTGAAGTGCCTCCACATCAGAGAAAGGAAAAGAGTATATAGCAAATTTATCCCCATGCCTCCACCACTCATAGCCCATGCCTGTCACCTGCTGTCCCAGAACCGGATCTTCTGGTCATTGTGGCCACTAATGATGACATGGTCCCCACACACCACATCATTACAGTAGGAAAGGACACTGATGGTCCTGGAGCCTGAGGATCAAGGAGCAGAGTTCCAGCCTCAGAAAAAGGTTGTTGTAAGCCATCCCACTGGACATCCAGAGAAGCTGAGGTCCCGAAGCCCCAGAGGGCTAAGTATCCTCCCCAAACTAGAACCCAGATTCCCTGCTTCCCAGGCCAAAGCCTGAAGTCACCAAGAAACCAGGCAGAAAGTACTGCTGAGGGGCAGAGAGGGAGAGGCCCTGGGAACCTTTACCCCAAATGCCTGTGACCCTTGAAGCTATCCCGGAGAACAGGCTGAGGTATTTTTTCTTGCCCTGATTTGGGCAAGGTAGGGAGGGGGAGGTAGGGGCTGGGCCTCACAGTAGGCGCGGCCGAGGTCCCACTCCTTCACTGTCCGGTCTCGGCTCCCAGTCACCGCCTGGTGCCTTGTCAGCTTGAATTTGGCAGCTGTCACCTTGTCTGTGTGTCCAGATAGCGTCTCCTGCTCACCCCCCACCCATCCCGGTATGGATCAAGGACATGGCCAAGACTCCATAACATCCCCTTTGGGGCCCAAGGCATGACCCTTGACCTCCAGGGCTGCCTCCTCAGTCAGGCCTTACCTTGGACTGTGCTTCCCCCACCTTCCAGAGCTGGGCGGCCTGATTGTAAGTAGCTGCTAATACCTGGGAGCCCTGGAGAGATGGAAGGAGGAATGAAGAGCCCTGAACCTGGGCCCAGAGAGATGCAACAGCCCTCAGGCCAGAGCCGGGGCAGGGGCTGCCTTAAGAGCTTCCCACAGCCCCAGATCATCCGGCAGGCAGAGCAGCCTCCAGGACAGGGAAGGGTTTGGTAGCAGCCAGAAGGACTGCTTCTAGGACATCCATGATGTTCCCCAAATGTCCTAGAGCCACCAATTGCCCAGTGTGGAGATGGCAGGGGCACAGAACAGGCATTCCATGTTGTCACTGAGGCAAAATCCCCTCACCGAAGGGTCAAAGTCCACACTGGTGATGCTGCCACCAGCTCCTTCAAGAGTCTGGTTGGCCTCCAGACGACCTGGGGGAACCAGGAAAAGGACAGGTGAAGTGAGGTCACTAACTTCATGAAAAGGAGTTGCTGAGAAGATCAGTCTCTCCCAAGTTAGAGGAAAAAAATTCTGGGTGCCTGTGTTGGAGGCTGCACCTTCCCAAACCGCCAGCAGGAGGCTCCAGGGGGCAGCAGATCATCTCACAGGACTACAGAGGACAAGGAGAAGGGACTGTCCCTAGGACACTGAGTAAGCCAGAGCCAGGCCTTTCTCTAGGAAGCCTCCAGGAAGTGACTGTGACTCCCCAGCATACCTGCCTCTACAAACTCAGGGTAGATAGCTAACACTCATCCCCTGAGTTCTGAGAGCTCAAGTGACACCAGAAGAGGTCACCTGGTGGACCCCGGGGACCTGTCTCTGCAGAATCTAATGATAAGGGACCTCCACTTCCCCTAACAGGGACCATCCGAGCTTAGCCCTCCCCATCCTGCAGACCTGGATTCCAACAGGTGGGAAGCTCAGCCCAGAACTCTTGCCAAAGCGTCATCTGGCCGCTGGCCACAAAAAATGTTACATGTGAGGAAACACAAACAGATCTAACACGTTGGCCTACCAAGGAGCAAGCTGAGGGTAGCGTCTGGAGAGAAAGCACTAGGTTGGCCCACAAAGAAGAACCCTCACCTCCCACAACGTTCCAGAGGTGGATGAGGCGGTCGGCCCCTCCGGTGGCTAGGAGGCTGCTATTGGGGCCAAAACAAACAGCATTGACCTCAGAGAGGTGGGCATCCTGTGGGAAAAAGGGAGATTGGTGCCCCCGGTCCTCGCCATATGTGCCTCTCTGCACACACTCATGGGCTCCCTCCTGCACGCACCTCTGCACAATGCTTCCCACTATACCTGCAGCAGCTTCCCACTATACCTCTCCCTGTTCCCCTCTGTGGCCTCCTGATCCCCCTCTGCAGTCCATCCTCCATTATTAAAGGCTGACCAGCTTCTACCACTGGCTGTGAAAAAAAACTGGTGCTCTAGCTAAGGAGCCCAGCCTTGCTTCCCTGGCCTCGGTGCACCACCCCTGAGGCCTACACTCCCCTTATCAGCACCTCTGCATGTGGCCCAGCCCCTCCCTTACCAGCACATCCAGAACCTGGCTAGGAGGTTGAGCAGCCACGCACACAGGGATGCTCTGGTATCGCTGCTCAGAAGCTCCCCCAATGGAACGGCCTCTCCTCTTCTTGAAACTGGATGGAAGGCAGGTGTCAGGAAAGCATATAGCAAGGCCTTCTGACATGGGAGTCCCATGCTCCTGAGGCAGCAACAATAGAAAGTAGACACCAAAGGTGGTAGAACAAGGCCCAGAGATGCAGTGAGTTTGTTCCCAAGCCAGCCTCTGATCCCAGGGGTCAGTATGGAGAGGGGAGGGGCACAGGGGTAGGGTAGGGTTGACAGATGCAGAGCCACCTGAGTAGCCTTGCTAGCACTTGGCTCTGGGACCCTGAACAAGTCCTGACACATCTGAGCCCATTTCCCAACTGAATGGTAGTTCCTATCCAGGCTCAGACTGGAGATCTTGATCTCCTGTGAGGACCATGGATGAGGGACAGAGAGAGGAGGATAGCCAGCCAGGGCCTGGAAATGAAGGAAATGAAGTCTGGGAGAGGTAGCAGAGATTCACAGACAGCTGCACAACGCACGGACAGAGAGATCGAGACACACACAGACCAAGCCTAGACTCCAGAAGCCTGACATAGGCCTCCAAGGGGCCCAGACCCTTCACACACCATGTGGCTGCACACACACACTTACTCCAGAAGCCCCTTCACCACATCCACACAGCGGGAGAGCGTCAAGGAGGTGGCAGAGGCAGACCTGGGGTAGAATTAAGAGAGACATGCTAAGGAACTGGCCACTGAGTGTGCAGACAGCAGCCAGGCACCCTGAGGTGCCTGGGACAGCCTCTTACACCTGGGACAAGAACTTGGCTTCTCCAAGAGCAGGAGAGCAGGATGACTCAAAGCAGTCCCAGGAAGGTGGAGGCAGGGAGGGATTTGGCAATGAAGTCTCCCAAAGTTTCCACCATTATAGTAAGAACTGCCTCACCACCCAAGTGCCCCCCAACACTGGGGTAGGCTGAGCTGGGGCCTATGGGAGAAAGTGCGAAGGTGTACTCAGGCTGGAATAGCATAAGGCTGGGGGGAGATGGGAAGTAAAACCTAGGCCTACTGAGTGACCTCAAAAATGTCCAGAAGAGAATGTGTCCTAGGAAGACTTAGCCCACAAGGGCTGCCAAGGACTTTGGGAACGAGCATCTCATGCCCCACCCCAAATTTCTTTCATTTCCCCCAGGCCTGGATATCAGTGACCTGCAAGGAAGCACTGAAAGAGAAGCCTTCAAGCTGGTGAATGGCACAAGGGAGGGGGAAGGGCACCTTCAGTGAGGGACAAATGGAGACAAATTGGGAAGACTGAGGGGGTGGACACTCAAGGACTGAAACTCCAATCCATAGGCTTCAGAAGCCCGTGCAAGCTCACATCTATACATGACCACATGCTCCCTCAGCTTGTGCATACATGTGCTCTCAGGTCCCTGTAGCACACATGCCTATGACATCTGAGTCCTGGGCCTTGCCCAGATTCCCTCCGGATGACACCCTTTCACCAGCCTGACACTTCACTTCCAGAGCTCTCCTCCTAAGAAGGAGAGAAAGAGGCACTGGGGTCCCTAAGGTGGCAGTGACCCCAAGACGCTCCAGGCACTGGTGATCAGACCTGTCCTGGGAGGTCTAAGCTGTACTGCAGCCTCTGCCCAAACCCCTCTCAGCCCAAGAGATGGGCCCAAGGCCCTAGAGGAAGACTCCAAAGTGGGGCCCAGCTCAGTGCTCTGGGACAGTCCTCACCTGAAGGTCCTCAGCCACTTCTCACCAGCCTCACTCTTCGGGGACACGGGCTCAGCCATCAGGGCCAGAGTCTTACCCTCCTCTCTGATCCCATCGCCAATGGTGTTGGGGCTCCTGGGAGAGGGAGTGAAGCTCAGGAAGGTCAAGGGACCAGTCCCTCCCTGCCTCCAGTACCCAACACAGTAAAGAGGATTTGTGTGGACGCACACGCAGCAGGCAGGTGTGCGGGCTCCTACGACCACACGAGTCTGCACGTGTCCTGTGGGCTCAGTTTCGGGGGGCGGGGGGGGTTGTGTGGACACGAGGGTAGAACTGTAGGCTAAGGGCGCCTTAGGGCACGCGGGTTGGAGCGGGGCTAAGGAAGCTCGAGGCTCGGGCTCGGGGCGGGCCATCCCCTCTTACTCGCTGATGCTCACAGTCCGCTGGGCAGCCGCCTTTAGCTCCAAGGACATCCGTGCCTGCTTGGCCCTGGGGGGAGAGAAGCATCCAGAGAGCCGGACCGGGCCAGCCCCACCGGCCGTGGAGGCGCAGCACCGACCGCCCCCGCGCCCCTCCCCCGCCGCCGGGCCGCGGCGCTCGCGCGTCCGAGGGGCGGGGCCAAGCGCGCTCACTTCTCGTAGCGCTCGTTGCGCAGGTTGCGCTCGGCGGCGGCGCGGGCTTTGCGCTGCACGAGCCTCTCCAGCAGGTCACGCGCCTCCTCCTCGAGCCTGCGCAGGGCCGCCTCCTGGAGCCGGGCGCGCCCGCGCAGCGCCTCGTAGGCCGCCCGCTGCGCTACGTTCAGCGCCCGCTGGGCGTCCACTTGCCGCGTCTGCCGCGCCTGCTCCTCCCGCAGCTCCGCCACGCGGGCCTGCAGGGCCGCCAGCCTGAAGGAGCGGGGACCCTTCGTCACCGCCCGGTGGGAGCCGGTCGCTCAGGTGGGACGGGCTTGCCCCTTCCGTGCGGTCAGGCAAGTGGCCAAGCCTGGCGTCCAACCAGGCCTTCCGCTCCGAGCCCTGCCGTTCCGGGCCGCTGAGCCCAGCGCGTGGGGGAAGCCCTCGGGCCGCGCTGGAGACACGCAGGAGCCCCGGGTCCCCCCTTCCCCGCAGAGACGGCCCGCGCCTCACGTGCTCTGCCGCTGCTCCAGCGTTGACTCCAGGGCGCCCAGGGCAGCGCTCTTCGCCACCACCTGGTAGGCCATCTGGGGGCGGGAGGTGGGCGGTGGGCGCGGGCGCCTGGGCAGGGCTCCCGCCGCGCCTCCCGCCGCTCTCCAGGGTCGGCTACGGCACCCACCCGCCCCCTTACTGAAAAGAAAGCAGAGGCTCAGGCAAGTTAGGATCGTGCACAGGAACGCAGTGCTGTTCTTGAGGCGCAGTGGAAGGGCCTTAGGCTCCAGAGTGTCAGTCCTGGCAGTTCCACTTACTTGCCCTGTGACCCCGGGGTCGTCATTTAACGTCTCTGAACCTGCTGTTTCCTCCCTTGTAAAGTGGGGATGATAGCACTTACCTCATAGGGTAATGTAAAATTATTAGGAATAATATTTCAGATAATAGCAAATGTTTATATAGCACGTGTGTGTCATGCCCTGTTCTGAGCACTACACATGTGTTAACTCTTAATCACCATAACAACAGCATAAGGTAGGTACTGACATTTTCCCGGTTTTACAGAAGAGGACATTGGCACAAACAGGTTAAGTGTCTCAACAAAGTTACACAGATAAATGGCAGGCCATCAAACATTAAGCTGCAAGTACAGGACAGGTCTGCAGGAAAGGTTCAAGGGATGTGGGCTCTACTGCCCACTTCTCTAACCCTGGCCTTCCCAAGCACAGATTCCAGAGAGCAACAGGAGCCTAAGCAGAAGCACAAGGGCAAGAACGAAAATTGGCTGTGGGAGCACAGAGGCCAGACTGAATACTGGAGCTGCCCAGCCCAAGAGTGGGGGTGAGGGTCACCTTATCCATGCCCCTGCCTCATTCAACAATCCTTCAACCAATGGCTGGGAAAGCCACAGAGAGGAAGGTCAAGTCCCACTTTTTAGAGCTGAGGGGCCAGTGAAAGACAGACCTCAGGCAGAGCAATTCCTACCAGTGTGACAAGAGGAACATGAGGAAGTAACCAAGGCTGGGGCTCTGGTTGCTGACCTGTTCCTGTGTTCTTTCTCACACGGGCCTGGTGAGAGATGGACTGAGGAGCAAGGCTCCTGTACTTCACCTGCACTGACACATCTCTCCATGGTCCTGCGCGTGTCTACTTTCCTGACCCAGCTGGCCCAATTCATAACGTTTCTGATTCCTTTCACCATGCAGCAACATGACCTCTACTTCTCCCTTTGTCTTTTACTTTCATTGACATTTTGTTATTCAGTATTTTGGGGGGGCTTTTCAAAATCCAAATAGTAGAGATGGAAAACAAATTAGTGGTTGCAGGATTAGGGATGGTTGGGGGAGAGGAGTCAGTTGTGGCTAAAAAGGGTAGCAAGAGGGAGATCTTTGTGGTGATGAAGTCATGCTGTGTATTGCCAATCACACAAATCTATGTATGGGACAACATGACAAGAAATATATGTAAATTTCATACCAATATCAGTTTCCTGATTGTGTGTACTCTAGTTACATAAGTAACCAATTTTGCAAATTCCTATGATCTGTAATTATTTACCCCCAAAAGTTAAATAATAATTATATATGCTTGTTGTGATATGTGAAACAGTACTAAGAATTAAAGAAAAAGCCATTCCCCATCCCCTAGCATATCCAATGGGGACTGGTATGTGTCTGAGGAAGTACCAGGGAGTAAGTGCTAAGGCAGGGGGTTCGTGGAAGTGTCCCAAACAAAGGGAACTAGGAGTTCAGAGAGTGGTAGGAAATACAATAGGAGGCTGGAGAACTCCACTGGGAAGGCAGGCTAAAGGGCTCTGGAAGATGTATACCAAACCGACAATGGGAGAGAGTTGAGAAGGGGGTTTCACTTTACTCGGTGGGCTTCTGTTCCCTTGAAATGTTCACAAGCATGTATGTCTCTACGGTACTTTTTTAAGGGAGATCTTTTCGTTATTAGGGGATCCCTGGGTGGCGCAGCGGTTTGGTGCCTGCCTTTGGCCCAGGGCGCGATCCTGGAGACCCGGGATCGAATCCCACATCGGGCTCCTGGTGCATGGAGCCTGCTTCTCTCTCTGCCTGTGTCTCTGCCTCTCTCTCTCTCTCTCTCTCTCTCTCTCTGACTATCATAAAAAAGAAAAAAAAAAGTATCACTGTGGGGTGCCTGGCTGGCTCAGCTGGCAGAGCATGGGACTTTCAATCTCAGGGTTGTGAGTTCAAGCTGCAAAGAAGCCATGGGGCCCACTTAAAATTGTGTGTGTGTGTGTGTGTGTGTGTGTGTGTATCACTATGAGTGCTATATGGAGAATGGATGGGAGTGTGAGGGGAGGGATCATCCAGGAAGGGATGAGGGTTATTTGCACCTGGCCAACCGAGAGTTGATGGATTTGGAGGCAGGATCGATCCATGAGCTGATGACTACTAGCTCAGCATGAAGGGCTGGGAGGGACCAGAGGTGCCCCCTCGGTCTCCAACCCAGTGACTTCTAGTTGGGGTGGAGGGTTTACCGCATCCATCATTTAGTTTACAAATATTCATTAGCATGGACTGTGGAGACAGACCCCAGGTATCAGTGGAAGCAAACCAAAGGCATCCCAGGCCTTGGAGATCTCACAGCCCAGAAAGTGCCTCAAATGTCAAGTTGCAACTACAATGGGGGCTTTGAGCGCAAGGCGCTCACTGGGTTTATAGCCCCATTCCCACACTAGTTGGGCAAGTAATGTGGCATGCTGTAACTGGGCGTGTGTTTATTGGCCTATCAGTCTCCTCCCATGGACTGGAAGCTCCATGCGGCCAGATCTTGTTCTTATCCTGGGCCGTGGATATGACGATTGTCACTAAACCTTTGTTGAAAGAATGAATGGAGATCACAGAAGCTGGATTCATGTGTGAAGGAGTTCAAATCCTGGCTCCATTTCTCAGTTTCTTGCTCTAGTGTTGTAGAGGATTAGCTCAAATAATGCTTAGCCGAGCACCTGCAAGAGTCACCTCTCTGTGTGGTGCTGGCCATATACTGTGGGGGAGATGGTGAATCTAATTTTGGATATGATGTCCAAGAACCCCAGCCGACCACAGAGTGTGGAGCTCAGGAAAGAACACTGGGCTAGAGACAGGTCTGGGAGTCAACAAACAGTATTTGAGCCCACAGGAGTCAGTGAACTCACCCAAGCTTTAATGAACACCCACATTTAAAGGGAGGAGGAAAGGAACCACAGAAAGAAGTTCAGAAGCAACCACTACAGAAAAAAGAAAACGAGGACAATGTGGTGAAACAGAAGCCAAGAGACACCATGAGGTGGGGGCAGCAGTGTCACTGCTACGGAGGTGGACCACCCTACTTATTTAGTCTGCAAATGTGTACTGTGCATCAGTGGCTAGGCTCTGGGGTTGGTGAGGCAAGCTGTGAACAGAGCAGGCGGGACCATCTGAAAGGAGGAGCAGAGGTCACACCTCTGGCCTTGCACACCTCATACTCCTCTCTGAGCGCTCACCTCACATCCTCTAGCTGCTGTTGGAGACTACCTCATCCAGGGCTGCCAGAACCAAGCTAGAGAGCACTCTGGCACTGAACTTGGGGAATGTCCCTCACTTGCTGGATCCCACGGACCACTCCCCCTTGCCCCCAAACTCCTGGAGTCTGGCCCCATGCCATTCCCTCTCAGACCCCTGCCCAGCCTCACCTCACCGCAGACCAGTCGGAGTCCCTCCTCCTCCTCTTGCCACTTCACCCTCAGAGTGCTTGATGATGGGACTAGGTCTGAGTCAGGCCCCGATTCCTCCTCCCTGCCAACCAATAAGAAAGTGGTGTTCATTGTCCTTCCATTAAACCCACAGGATGAACACAAAAAGCCTGAAAGCCGTGAACTTTCTCCCTCAGGAATGTGGAAGCCAGAAAGCCAGTAAAGATCAAGTCTCCAGAAACTGGAACTGCCCATAACTGCTCTGGGGTTTTCCCAGGCCTCGGTTCCCTAGCCAGGACCCTCCTTAAGAAGCACCTCCCAACTCTGAGGCCCAACCCATTCCTGGTTCTCGGCTCCATTCCTCCTTTGGAATATGTAGCAAGACACTTTTTTCTATAGGCATCAGGTAAGGATCAGAGCGACAAAAAAAAAAGGAGGGAGGAAGGTGAGAGTGTGGGAGCAAGGAGTGAAAAGATGAGACTAGTGCAGAGATGGACTGAGAAAGATGGTGGAGAAAGGACATTCTAAACAGCTGGCTTGGAGGAAGGTTCAAGAGCCCACCTCCTCCCTCCCCTGGGTAGCATTTAAGGACCAAGGAGATGCCAGGGAAAAACTGAACCGGGCATAGGCGGTGGGGGCAGGGCCCAGGCATAGGCAGCCCATTGTAACCAGGAACACTCATACACTCACCAAGGGCCCTGAAGGGTAGCAGGGGTGACATCATTTGGCTTTGGCTGCAGCTTCTCTGAGATCCGGGCCAGCAACTCAGCCTTCTCTAGGAGACAGTTATCTAGGGGTGCAAGAGGGTGAGCTTGGGGCAGAGACAAACACTTTCGAGCAGACTCAGGCACACCTCTGTGGCTGGGAGGGCTCAGGAGCCCAGGGATGCAGAATGGCAGAGCTGCTGTCAGGCTGGGCTCTGCTCTTTGAGGGGTGTTTGTGTGGCTCTACCAAGACCCTCAGCTCTTGCACAACCTCCTCGCAGCACCTGCCTACAGGCCCTCCCAGGAAACCTTCTCTCCATGGGACAGAGAAGGACAACCACCACGGGAAGTACACGGCCAGCCTCACTGACCCCTGCGGGTCCTGAGGGAAGGAAGGGGCCGGAGATTGATTCAGCCTTGCCCCAGAGCGACTCTTTGCCCCGAAGAGTGATGACACAAACCCAGTTCCACCTGCCTATTGCCTCTGGCAAATTACTTCCCCTCCAGGGCTCTAACTTTCTATTCTAAAAAACCGTCCTCTCTTCCCCAGGGTTGAGGTAAGGTTTCCCGGCGCCAGAAGAGAAAGTCCTTGAGCAACTAACTATCCAGCAGACTTCCCTGAGTTTGGTAGTTTTTGCTACAGACCCTGGAATATCTCCCTCCACCCCCACCACACTCACTTCCTCTTTTCTCACCAGAGTAGGGTGGGGGTGGTAAGCCCAGGCCTAGCTCCTCAGCTCCTTTCCTTCACCCAGTCCCCTGCCTGTCACCTCGACTGAGGTCACTGGTCAAGTTCTCACACAAACTCCACCTCAGCCCCCAGGGCACTGCACTGCCCCCATCAAATCTAAAGATGTTATTTTGCCCAATTTGTGGGTGAGAAATCTGAAGCCTAGGGATACAACCCACCCAAGACCGCAGAGAAGACTGAAGCCAAATTATGTCTGATCTCAGCCCTCCAAGGTCTCTCCAGTCCCACAGCCTGCAGCTTTCAGGAGATGGGTGATTTCTCCCTCAAACTGTATGGTTTCACTGTCCATCAGAGCAGTGGAAAAGTGAGGTTGCCTGGAGGCAGGAAGCTGCCCTCACACCCTTAAGAGAGAGGGCCAGCAGCCTGGAATGTTGCAGGGAAATGGCCCAGAAAACAAGAGCTGCAAATTCAGTTTGGGGGATGGGCGGGGGGGTGGGGGGGAGACAGTTAAGCAGCAGCCAAGATTAGGATCAGTGATGGAGCTGGAGGGATAGTGGTTGTACTCCCCCCCCCTCACACACACACACACACACAGTCTCCAGTGACCAGAGGCACTTACACGGTTGCACACCTGTTCACCCTAGCTTGAACTGCCATACTCACTCCTGACCAGCCTCCCCCCACCCCCCGAAACACCTGAGTATAACTTCTCGGGCTCAGCCAGCAGCCTGGAGCCCCCAGTTTCCCCGTCAGGCTGGGGTTGCCGGGGCACAGAGGTGGTCCAAAAACCTGAGCCAGGATCACTTAGCGGTGGCAAAGCCTGAGACGCTGAACTTCCTCCCTAGAGACCGAGTTTAGAAGTAGCTGCTCTAGAGTTTTTTCACCAGGCCACAGGGACCAAACGGATTGACTGGGTTGTACCCTGGGGACTGCCCTGGGAGAGGGGAACACCATAAGAGGCCCTAAAGGAACAGCACTGGCTGACGAACCCCAGCCCAGCCCGGAGACACGGGCCCTGAGGGGCGGGGAGGCCGGGAGCCCCGGAGGGAGCCCCGCCCGCCCGGGAAGGGGCTCCAAGCAGAGCCCGGCAGAGCCCGGCCTGGAAAGGGCCCGACCAGCGAGGGTGGGGCGTAAAGAGGGGCCAGAAGGCTTTTCTGCGCGCGGGCGGCAGCGCGGGAGCCAGCCTCGCCTCCCCCGCCGGCGGGTCCCCTCCGCGGCCCCCTTGCAAGCCCCGGGGCGCACTCACAGGCGGGCACCAGCTCCAGGAAGAGCGCCTTCTGCGTGCGGTCCCGCTGCCGAAGCTGCCGCACGATGTGGCGTTTCCAGCGGGCGCCGGGCCCCGCCATAGCCGCTCGCACCCGGGGAGGCGCAACCGGGGCGGGGCCTCCGCGGGACGCCGGGGGCGGGGGGATCCCGGGTTGCACGAAGAGCGTCGGTCGGGGGAGCAGCGCGGAGGCGCGGGACGCCGCCCCCCACCCGGTCTCCAGCGCCTCGCCCGCGTCGGGGCCCCTGCTGGCCGCCGCGGGGAGTCGGGGTGCGGTCGCGTCCCCGGGCGGCTTCCCCAGGCCTGTGCGCGCGCCCCGGCGCCGGCCTCCGGGTCCCGGGCCTTAACCCCTCGGCGCCCGGACCGAGTTCGGAGGTAACCGACGGCGCTCTGCGGGCGCTGGGGACCCAGAGACCCCTCCTCTCAGCCCCGGCCCCGCCCCGGTCCCTCGAGGCCGCGAGAGCGGGTGACCCAGCGGCGCACGGCGTGACGGCGAGACGCGGCACAGACGAGGAGGGGGCTGCGGGCACAGGCGCTGCTGTCGGAGCTGCCGGCGTTTGAGTTGGAATCGCGGGGCCAGGAGGAGAGAGAAAAGGTCCCGGGCAGCGGGAAGAGCAAGTGCAGAGGCTTGAAGGCATGAAACCTCCAGGGGACAGAAACTCGGGGAAGGACAGCAGGCCCAGGAGCCCCTGTGGAGAGCGGGGTTTAGGGGCTCGATTCTTCGCGGAAGACTGAGGTCCCTGAGAGTGACGGGATCCGCCGTTTTAATCTGGAGATCCCCGGCCTAGAAGGGAGAAGCGCCGGCAGCCCCGGGCCGGCCTCAGGGCCCAACCGCGCACTTTCCCGGCAGCCTCTGGAGGGGGAGCAACATCTCGTGCAGGGACCCTTGACGGTGAATCACGGGTTGCGGGGAACTGTGACAAAACGCTCCGGCAAGACCCCTGCCCAGAGCCCTGCAGAATCCGCCCCCCCCCCCCCACGGAGGCATTCGCTGCTCCCAGCTTCACCCTTGGGTGCACTCTAAGGCCCCAGCAGGCCCTGCTCTTGGTGAGTGCATGCAGACCTGTCTGTCCCCGGGAGACAGAGAGAAGTTGGGTAAGGTTAGGGAGCCACACAGCCTTGGAGGTTACAGGTCTTTTGAGATGCACATGGTGGGATGGATGGGTCACGGGGCTTGTAAGGCAGTAAGTGCCAGCGATACCCCCAGGATAGTGTACACCTGCTGTGCTTTGAAACCACCGTGAACTGAGCTCAGCACCCCACATTTCTTTGCACAAGTTCCTTTGGAACACCTTCCCTTCTTGGCCTTCTGACTCCTACTCATGGGTCACCTCCTTCAGGAAAACTTTCCTGCCCCTTCACTGAGTGAAGGCCTTTCTGACCTGAGCTACAGCCCCAGCCTGTCTGTTGAAGGAGTGGGTGTAGGTAGTAACATTTTCCAGAAGGCACCAGGAGACTCTATGTACCACAGAGACCCAGAGCCAGTTGGTGACAGTGAAGAATTCCTTTTAGGACTGTCAGACTCCCAGGTGCCGGGAGGACACCATCACGGGTCTGTGTGCATTAGAGGTTATATTAATTAACAGGGCTCTGCTTGACCGCAAGGTGCAGAGGTGATATTTCTCTCAAGTGAGGAGTCGTTTTGGGGTGAGAGGTTCCTCACCCTTTTTTGACTCAGAAAACACTCCTAGGATATTTGAATAATTTGTCATTTTTGAATAATATGATAAAGAAATGATTTTGACTAAAAATATTCATCTTCTGGGACGCCTGGGTGGCTCAGCTGGTTGAGCATCTGCATTTGGCTCGGGTCATGATCTCAGGGTCTTGGGATTGAGCTCTCTGTCAAATAAATGGGTAAAATCTTTAAAAAAAAAATATTCATCTTCGGGACGCCTGGGTGGCTCAGAGGTTGAGCATCTGCCTTTGGCTCAGGGAGTGATCCCGAGGTCCCTGGATCAAGTCCCACATCGGGCTCTCTGCATGGAGCCTGCTTCTTCTCCCTCTTCCTATGTCTCTGCCTCTCTGTGTGTCTCTCATGAATAAACAAATAAAATCTTTTTTAAAATATTCATCTTCTATCTTTGGAATATGAGAGATTATGTTATAAAGTTCACTTAAAATCTTAGATAACATTCATAGTATGTGACAACACATTCCTAAATTTCACATTTAACATGCTGTTTCATTTATCTTTTTTTTTTTAAGATTACTTATTTATTTGAGAGAGGGGGAGAGAGAGCGCACAAGCAGGGGTAAGGGGCAGAGGGAGAGGGAGAAGCAGACCCCCTACTGAGCAGGGAGCCAGATGTGAGACTCCATTCCAGGACCCTGAGATCATGACCTGAGCTAAAGGCAGATGCTTAACCAAAGAACCCAGGCACCCCCACAACACTGAAATAACTGCCTACTCATTCCTCTGTTGGCATCTTTGCCATAGATATTCTCTATTCCTAGTGCTCTTCC
Organism: Canis lupus dingo; assembly: GCF_003254725.2. NCBI lineage: Eukaryota > Metazoa > Chordata > Mammalia > Carnivora > Canidae > Canis > Canis lupus. Next base: position 25,644,706 of record NC_064263.1, read on the forward strand.
TTCAGATCTTTTAAGGGCTGGCACAACCCCTATTTTTTTCAGAAGATCTTTCCTGTTCATACAATCTGAAATAGCCTCTATTCTAATCAATGTCTACATCATCTAATTGTTCTTCCTTTCAGAACACTTATCACTCTCAGAGAGGATCATTTTTCTGTGCTTGTTCAGTTATTTTTGATCTTTCCAACCTGACTGGTAGATTCAGGAGAGCCAGGACCAAGTCAGCTTTGATCCCTGCTCTATCTTCAGCCCTAGAATAAGACCTGACTCCAACTTAGGAGGTGATCAGTAAATATTTATTACTGTTGCTGTGGTATCAAAACTATTCAAAACCAGTTTTAATGGCCCAATGGTTAGAAGTTGTGAATTCAAACTTGTAGCTATATTGGGTGCCTGGGTAGCTCAGTCAGTTAAGTGTCGGACTCTTGATCTCAGCTCAGATCTTGATCTCAGGGTTGTGAGTTCAAGCCCCAGATTGGGCTCCACGCTGGGCATGGAGCCTACTTTATTTTTTTTTTAAGATTTTATTTATTTATTCATGAGAGACACAGAGAGAGAGAGAGGCAAGACACAGGCAGAGGGAGGAGCAGGCTCTGTATGGGGAGCCCAATGTGGGACTGGATCCCAGACCCCGGGATCATGACCTGAGCCAAAGGAAGACACTCAACCACTGAGCCACCCAGGCATCCCTGGAGCCTACTTTTTAAATTAATTAAAAATTGTATCTATATCCAAAAAAATTTTTTTTAAGATTTTATTTATTTATTCATGAGTGACAGAGAGAGAGAAAGGCAGAGACACAGGCAGAGGGAGAAACAGGCTCCATGCAAGGAGCCCGACGTGGGACTCGATCCTTGGTCTCCAGGATTACACCCTGGGCTGAAGGTGGCACTAAACCACTGAGCCACCCGGGCTGCCCTCAAAAATATTTTTATTTTTTTATTTCTTTTATTTTTTAAAAATATTTTTAAATTAGATTTGTAGCTGTATCTAATTGAAACAGAAATCACATGCACATAGCCAAAAATTTAAATACTACAAGAGTGAGACTTTTTGCCTCACACCATTATATTGGTTAAGATGAGACAGGCTGTTCTGTGGTCTTTTGTTTCTCTATGATACAACTATTTTTTAATAGCACTCATAATTCTGCTCTCATGATTCTCTGTGTTGGCTGAGTTCAGCTGGGTGTTTCTCACTTCAAGGCTCATGTGGTTGCAGTCCGACTCGGAATGGAATCATCTGAAGATTTGATGGGATTAATTGCTAATTATGACTCACTTGTTTGGCTAGCAGGAGATGCTGGCTATTGGCTGGAAGACTGATTAGAACTGAAAACCAGAGTGCCTACAGATAGCCATTTCATTTGGTTTCTCAGAACTTGGTTAGATTCTGAAAGGAAGCATCCCCAAACAAGCATTTCAATAGGCAGTAAGCTGCTAGTCTTATATGGCTTGAGCTCAGAAACTAGCACAGCATCACTTGGTCTGCATTCTGTTGTCCAAAGCAATCACAGTCCAGCCCAGATTCAAGGACAGGGGACACAGATCCTAGCTTTCAATGAAAAGTGTCAAAAAAATCTCTGGCCACATTACATGTGGTACCAAATAAGCCTTCAAATCTTAGTGGCTTAACACACAAAGGTTTATTTCTCACTCACATCCCAGTGTGGGGCAGGCCATATTGGTATGTTATTTTCATTCAGCAGTGACTCAGATCCAAGCTGCTTCTACCCAGCATCTCCATCATCTCAAAGCTCTTTGATCCCGGGGGGTGAGGGTGGGGAGGAGTGGAAAGCTTTCACATTGACACTTAATTACCTTGGACTCTAAGTGCCACATTCTTTTGCCTACATTTTCATTGATAAGATCACATCTACTAGAAAGGTTGGGAAATGTAGTCTCCCCATGTCCCCTGGAAGAGAAAAATAGTGTGAATACATCACTGTTGTTGACACACACCAATTTCCCAGTCTCTTTCTCTGGAAGTATCACCATTAACTAGTGTGTATCCTTTCAGAAATATGCAGGGATGCCTGGCTGACTCAGCAGTTGAGCGTCTGCCTTTGGCTCAGGGCATGAGCCTGGTCCCAGGATCGAGTCCCGCATCAGGCTTCCTGTGAGGAGCCTGCTTCTCCCTCTGTGTCTCTGCCTCTCTGTCTCTCTCATGAGTAAATAAATAAAATCTTAAAAAAAAATTAAGCATATACAAACATATAAAAACACAAAAATATAAAACACATTGCTTCTTTATATAACAACATATTTTCAATATGTCTTAGAGAACTTTGTTTTTTTGAGAGAGAGAGAGAGTTGGGGGAGGGGCACAGGGAAAGGGATAGAGAGAATCTTTTTTTTTTTTAAAGATTTTATTTATTTATTCGTGAGAGACACACACACACACACAGAGGCAGAGACACAGGCAGAGGGAGAAGCAGGCTCCATGCAGGGAGCCCGATGTGGGACTCCATCCCAAGACTCCAGGATCACACCCTGAGCCAAAGGAAGGTAGGTGCACAACCGCTGAACCACCCAGGCGTCCCAGGATAGAGAGAATCTTAAGCAGTCTCCACACCCAGCACAGAGCCCAACCCAGGGCTCAGTCTCACAATCCTGAGATCATAACCTGAGCGGAAATCAAGAGTCAGACCCTTAATGACTGAGCCACCCAGGCACCCCTAGAGAACTTTCCATTCAGACTATGTAGATCTAGTTCATTCCTTTTAAGACTGCAAAGCATCTCATTATGTGAATGCACTACAATTTAATTAGTCCCATATTGATAAACATTTAGGCTACTTCCCATTATTTGCCCTTACTATGTTAAACTATACAGCCTTGTGCACAGATCTCTTTTTAACTGTGTTAATGGACCTGTAGGAGAGTTTCTATAAATAATATTTAGAAGATATCTATTCAGTAATTATATAGCCCACTAATGTCCAATTAGAAAATGTAAGTAAAAATGAAGTCATTCACACAACAGCAGCAAAAACTAATATACGTAGGAATATAACCAAGAAAAAATTGACAAGCTGCAGGGGTGCCTGGGCAGCTCAGTCAGTTAAGTGTCCAACTCATGGTTTTGGTTTGGTCATGATCTCAGGGTTCTGATCTCAGGATCGTGGGATTGAGCCCCATGTTGGTCTCCACACTCAAAGAGGAGGCTGCTTTCCCTCTCCCTTCTTCTCCCCCTCTCCCAACTCATGCATATGCACGTGTGTGTGTTCTCTCTCTCTCAAATAAAAATAAGTCTTTAAAAAAATTACAAGCTGCATATAAACAACAAAATTTAATTTGAATGCTTGTATCAATGATATACTTAATATAGCTTAATATGATCAATTAAATTAACTGAAGAACATAAAAGAGTAGCTGAATGAAAGAAATTACATAAAATGTTTGGGGTTGGGAGGACTAAAAATAAAATTATAATTTACACAAACAATGAATTCATTACTTTCCAAATGAAATCCCAATAGCATATCTTTTTTATAGAACTTGACAAGTTGTCTCTGACACATCAAAAAAGAACACCTGAGAAAAAAATATTTTAAGAATAGGAAAAGACTATCACAATGAAAATGGTGTGCTGTTGGTTCAGAAATAGGCAAGATTAATAACAGATTAGAGACCAGAAATAGATTCTCCCATGTAGGAGTTTAATATATGATGAAGGTAGAGTTTCAAATAAGTAGAAAGAGGGATCTATTCAATAATTTATGTAAGGACAATTACTTACCCAGTTAGAGAAAAATATATAGTTAGACTCCTTACTTCATATCCCAAAAAAGTAAATTCTAAATGGATTATATTACAACTTATACACATAAAAATGATAAATATATTAGAAACAATTAGGGTAATTTATCTATAACCTTGGGATAGGGAAGACTTTCTTAAACAACATGCAAAACATAAAAATTATAACAGAAAAGGCAGATAATTTAACCATATCGAAATGTAAAATTTCTGAATAAAAGATACCATGCTCTATCAAAATTCCAAGAGACTTTCTTGCCAATCCTCAAATTCATACAGAATTGCAAGATGTCCTGAATAGTCAAAGCTATCTTGAGAAAGCACAAAGTTGGAAGGCTTCACACTTCAAAACATACTACAGGGGGATCCCTGGGTGGCGCAGCGGTTTGGCACCTCCTCGCACCGGGCTCCCTGCATGGAGTCTGCTTCTCCCCCTGTCTGTGTCTCCGCCTCTCTCTGTGTGTCTCTCATGAAGAAAGAAGAAAGAAAAGAAAGAAAAGAAAAGAAAAGAAAAGAAAAGAAAAGAAAAGAAAAGAAAAGAAAGAAAGAAAGAAAGAAAGAAAAAGAAAGAAAGAAAGAAAGAAAGGAAAGAAAAAGAAAGGAAAGAAAGAAAGAAAAGAAAAGAAAGAAAGAAAGAAAGAAAGAAAGAAGGAAGGAAGGAAGGAAGGAAGGAAGGAAAGAAGGAAGGAAGGAAGGAGGGAGAGAGAGAGAAAGAAAGAAAGAAAGAAAGAAAGAAAGAAAGAAAGAAAGAAAGAAAGAAAGAAGAAAGAAAGAAGAGATAAAGAAGAAAGAAAAGAAGAAAGAAAAGAAAAGAACAAAAAAGTAAAGAAAAACGAAAAGAAAAGAGAAAAGAAAATGAGAAGACAGGGCAGCCCCAGTGGCGCAGCGGTTTAGCGCCGCCTGCAGCCCGGGGTGTGATCCTGGAGACCCTGGGCCAGGTCCCACGTCGTGAGGCTCCCTGCATGGAGTCTGCTTCTCCCTCTGCCTGTGTCTCTGCCTCTCTCTCTCTCAATGTGTGTGTCTCTCATGAATAAATAAATAAAACCTTAAAAAAAAAAGAAAATGAGAAGACAACTTACAGAATAGGAGAAAATATTTGTAAATATTTGTCTGATAAGGGTTTAGTATCCAGAATATATAAACAATAACAAAAACAACCCATTACAAAAATGAGCAAAGGATTTGAATAGACATTTCTCCAAAGAAGATAAACAAAGGCCAATAAGCATATGAAAAGATGCCTAATTACTCATTAGGGAAATGCCAATCAAAATCATAATGAGATGGCACTATATACCTACTAGGATGGCTATAATAAAATTCTAAAAAATAAATGGAAAATAACAAACATTGGCAAGAATGTGGAGAAACTGGAACCTTCCTGCTTTGGTGCAGCTGCTGTGGAAAACAGTTTTACAGTTTCTCAAAATATTAAACATAAGGGGTGCCTGGGTGGCACAGTCCATTGAGCATCCCAACTCTTGGTTTCAGCTCAGGTTGTGATATCAGGGTCATGGGATTGAGCCCTGCATCAGGCTCCATGTTTTGCTTAAGACTCTCCCTCTGCTCTTCCCTTGTGCTCTCTCTCTCTCAAATAAATTAATTAATTACAACAAAAAAAAAAAAAAAAAAAAAAAACTACCATCTGACCCAGCAATTCCACTCCTAGGTATATATCCACAAGAACTGGAACCAAGGACTTGCTTACATACCTATGTATACATAGGTACATTATTCACAATAGTCAAAAGGTAGAAACAACTCAAGTTGAATGGATAAACAAAATGTGGTATTTACATACTAGGAAATATTATTCAGCCATAAAAAGGAATGAAGTTCTGATATATACTGCAACACGAACCTTGGAAATGTAGACTATGTGAAATAAGCTATACAAACAAGGACAAATATATGATTCTACTTACATGAAATAGAAAAAGGCAAATTCATGGAGACAGAAAGATTAAAGGTTGGTTACCAGGGGCTGCGGAGATGGAAGGATGGGGAATTACTGCTTAATGTTTGCAGAATTTCTGTTTGAGATGATGAAACAGTTTTGTAAATAGTAGTGATGGTTGCATAACACTATGAATGTCGTTATACCACTGAACTGTACACAATGGTTAAAGTAGGGGCGGGGCAGCCCCGGTGGCCCCACGGTTTAACGTAACCTGCAGCCCGGGGTGTGATCCTGGCGACTGGGGATCGAGTCCCACGTCGGGCTCCCTGCATGGAGCCTGCTTCTCTCTGCCTGTGTCTCTGCCTCTCTCCTCGTTCTCTCTGAATGAATAAATGGATGAATCTTTAAAAAATTAAAATAAAATAAAATAAATAAAATAAAATAAAATAAAATAAAATAAAATAAAATAGCCACCTGGTGGCTCAGTCAGTAGAGCATCTGGCTCTTGATTTCAGCTCAGGCTATGATCTCAGGGTCGTGAGTTCAAGCCCCACATGGAGCCCCATGTCAGGCTCTGCACTCAGCACAGAGTTTGCTTGAGATTCTATCCCTCTGCCCCTCCCCTCTGCTTTCTCTCAAATAAATAAAATCTTTTAAAAAATGTATATATAAAATTTTAAAAATAAAAATGGTAAAAAAATAAAAAATGGCTAAAATAATATTTTTGTATATATATTTTATCACAATAAACAAACTCTAAAAATAAACTAAAATAAAAATAAAGGACACAAAGCAAAAAGATAAGCAATAGATGAGGAGAAAATACTTGCAACATGTATATCAAATTAGTAAAATCTAGAAGATATAAAAAAAATTCCAGGAGTGCCTGGGTGGCTCCATCAGTTAAGTGTCTGCCTTCAGCTTAGGTCATGATCCTGGGGTCCTGGGATCAGCCCTGATTTTCCGCTGTCTGCTCAGTGGGGAGCCTGCTTCTCCCTCTCCCCCTCTGTCTGCCGCTCCCCCTGCTTGTGCGCTCTTTGTCAAATAAATAAATAAAATCTTTTTTAAAAAATAAAATAAATGAAAATAAATAAAAATTCCACAAGTCAACTAAGGGACAGAAAACTCAATATAAAAGTGAAACGGACAATGACTCTTTATTTATTTATGTATTCATTCATTAGAGACAGAGACAGAGAGAGAGAGAGAGGGAGGCAGAGACACAAGCAGAGGGAGAAGCAGGCTCCATGCCGGGACCCCGATGCAGGACTTGATCCCGGGACTCCAAGATCAGGCCATGGGCCGAAGGCAGGCGCTAAACCGCTGAGCCACCCAGGGATCCTGAAACGGACAATGACTCTTATCAGAAGAAGAAAAACAAATGGTTCACAAAAACTAAAACTATACATAACAGGGGAACTGTAAGTTAAAGTGTGAAGGAAATGTCATTTTTCACTCATCACATTGGCAAAAATTAAGAAATTAGGGGCACTTGGGTGGCTCAGTCAGTTAAGCATCACACGCTTGGTTTGGGCTCTGGTCATGATCTCACGGTCTCAAAATCAAGCCTCAAGGTGGGCTCTGTGCACAGCAGGGAGTCTGCTTGAAAATTCTCTCCATCTGCTCCTCCCCCAACTCATGCTCTCTCTCTCTCTCAAAGAGAGAAATAAGCCTTTATAAAGAAATAAGTTAATATTCAGAGTTGGTGAAGGTATGAGACAATGGAGCCATTATTCCTCTGGTGGGAGTGCAGATAGGTCTAACCTCTTGGGAGAGCACCTGGGCCACATAATACACACACACCCACACACCCTTGGACACAGCTGTTGTACTCCAATGTAGGATAGGCTGAATGGCTACATATGTTATGGCACATCCACAAGATGGAATTCAATGCAATCCAAAGGAGGAGCCAGATAGGTATTTCCTAACATTGAAAATATATGTCTGAAAGACTTCATAATGCTTCTTATAATCCAACAGATTTATTTTTTGTTTCTGTTTGTTTTGTTCCTAAGTGAGAGAAAAAGTTCAGACTGCAGTTTGCAAGCAGTTTTCACAAATGACACCTGTGGGAATGGGTTGGCTTTATTCTCGGTACATGGAAAGCCAAATGGAATATGATCATCACATCTTTTTTAAATTTTTTCTAGATGTGGCTTTGTAATCGTAATGATATCTGGATGTACTGTGTATGAATTTTGATTGGATAAATGCAAGAATTTGTTAATCATCTTGAGGCAAAATTACAGGTGTGGTTTTTTTTTAATATTTTATTTTTAAGTAATCTCTATACCCAAGTTGAGTTTCAAACTCACAACCGTGAGGTCAAGAGTGGCATGTTCCACAACTGAGACATCAGGCACCCTTATGGTTTATTTTTATGTTTCTCTTTATTATTTTTTTAAAGATTTTATTCTTTCATTCATGAGAGAGACAGAGACATAGGCAGAGGGAGAAGCAAGCTCCCTGAGGGGAGCCCGATGTGGGACTCCATCCCAGGATCATGGGATCATGACCTGAGCCAAAGGCAGACGCTCAACCACCAAGCTACCCAGGTGTCCCTTTATGCTTCTCTTTAAATAGTTGTTTATGTCTATAACCAATGGCTTACCAAAGATTATAAATTAGAAAATAAAAAGAACTAAAAATGAGGAGCACCTGGCTGGCTCAGTCAGGGGAGCATGAGACTCTTTTTTTTTTTTTTTTTTTTTAAGATTTTTATTTATTTATTCATGAGAGACAGAGAAAGGCAGAGACACAGGCGGAGGGAGAAGCAGGCTCCATGAAGGGAGCCCAACGTGGGACTCAATCCCGGGTCTCCAGGATCAGGCCCTGGGCTGAAGGTGGCGCTAAACTGCTGAGCCACTCGGGCTGCCCGAGACTCTTATTTTCTAAGAGGTCACATGAAAATGAAGGAGAGAAACACAAACTTCTTTGGCAGATGAGATACGGCAGAAGTAGGGTGGCAGGAAGTGGCAAGAGGGTCCTTCATAAGGAAGTTAAATCCTCAAGATGTTGAAGTATGTTTGGCTTCAGATGGGTTCAAGAAAAAAACCAGGCACAGCCCTAGAGGAAGCTTCCTCCCACAGTACTCACCTTCCTTCCCAGTGAAGGCAGGTGGCTGTGAAATTCCCAAGGCATTTGAAGGGACTAGGGACTGGAGGGGGTAGAGATACCAACTGGAAAGGCTTCAAGGGAAGGGACCATAGGAGAAGAAGGAGAAGGAGGAGACAGTTGGGAAGACATTGAGGGGCCTCCTCTACGGCCTCATTGAGGGGCCACCCTTTATTGAAGGGCCAGGGACAAAGGACAGAGTAATTCAGGCCCAGTTTTTACCTGCACCTCCCTCTATTCCTCCCAACTTTCTAAGATTTTAGGATGCTGACCTATGTGAAATGCAGCTGATTCAGTGTGATGCAGTTTTGAGGAGATATCTGATCCAGGTGAGGAGTATCCCCACCCATCTTCTTGTCAGAGGTATTCAGAGCCTAGTTCTTAACTTGAACACAGCAGTGAGGAGTGGTTTCAAAACTGAAACCAAAACCAGAAGCAGATGTCCCAGAAGAAGGAGAAATTCTTGAGCTGGAGGGGTATTTTGGGGGGGCGGGGGGATCATCAGCATATGGATGGAAGTGAATGGGGTCATCCAAAGAGTATGCAATGAAGAGGGGGCTTGTTGCAGCATCTGGAGAACTGTATTTCAGGGTGTCCTAGCCCAATCAGCTGAAGACCACCAGAGACAAACCCATAGTCCAACGAAGTCAGGTTTATTGACCCATGCTATGAGGAAGACAATACACCAGAGGAACCACAGGGTGTCCTACCAAACACAAAAGAGAGAGTCATCATAGGATTTGAGAGACATAGCAGTAGGTGAAATTTCAATGAAGCAATATTCTGATGGCTCAAAGCAAGAGAGAGCTATGTGTAAAGGGGCCAACACCCACTGCTACGTGGAGGCAGGGGCCTGTCTCCTTAGAAACAATAAAGTTTAAAAAGATGTGATTTCGGGGGATCCCTGGGGGATCTCTCTCTATATATATCATGAATAAATAAATAAAATCTTAAAAAAAAAAGATGTGATATCTTATGTTCAGAAATCCCTTATCTGAATCTCTGCATCTGGGTTGTAAATCTTGTCCATTTAGTGAGTTAGATACTCCAGGCAGAAGTTTCATTCTTACTTACAGAACTTCAAACAGCAAAATTCCTGATAGTCTATGATTTTTTATTTTTTTAAAAAAGATTTTATTTATTTATTCATGAGAATATACAGACAGAAGAGAGAGAGGCAGAGACACAGGCAGAGGGAGAAGCAGGCTCCATGCAGGGAGCCTGACGTGGGACTGGATCCCAGGTCTCCAGGATCAGGCCCTGGGCTGAAGGTGGCGCTAAACCCCTGAGCCACTCGGGCTGCCCAGTCTATGATTTTAAAAAACAAAGTTGCTCAGTGGGTAAGAAAGAGGTAGTTACCCAAAGGAGGGGATTGTTATGACATCTTTATAGCTGCAGTATGTCCTTGGGAAAAATAGTATCTCCTGTTAATTTTGCAGCTGACTTCTCTCTGTCTGTTATTCTGGCCTGTTAAATAGCAGGGTAGACTTTTACAGTCCCAACTAATGTTTAGGTTTCCAAAGCAAACAATGGAAGAGGAATCTGAATGAGTAGGCAGCAAGAAAATCTAAATTGTAAGTTTCATAAAGCGGGAGGGTGATTATTGGTGTTGAATTCTGCTAAAAGATCTGCTACTATCCAATACAGTAACAACCAGGTGATTTAAATTTTAATTCAAAGTGATAATTGCAGGACTGCCTTTCTGGCTAAGTCTGTAGAGCATCCGGCTCTTGATCGCAGAGCTTGAGTTTGAGTTCCACTTAGTTATAGATCACTTTAAAAAAAAAAAAAAAAAAAAAAGGTGGGAGAGCCTGGCTGGCTCAGTCGGTGGAGCATGCAACTCTTGCATGGAGCCTGCTTCTCCCTCTGCCTGTGTCTCTGCCTCTCTCTTTCTCTCTCTGTCTCTCATGAATAAATAAATAAAATCTTTAAAAAAAATAAAGCTGTATTTAGTTAATTGTTTGGAGGGGGAGGAGCAGGGGAATAGGAAGAGAGAATTTTAAGCAGGCTCCCACTGAGCAGGAGGCAGGCTCTTACTACCTTGAGATCATGACCTGAGCCAAAAAATCAAGAGTCCCAGCCTCAACCCACTGAGCCACTCAGGCGCCCCGAAAAGTAATTTTTTAAAAAAAGTAATTATATTAAACTTAAATTATTTTTAAATTAATTAAATAAAAATTGTTATTCCTCCATGGCACTTAGTCACATGTGGCACTTAGTGTTTGCGCTAGTTTGTGGCTACCATAGTCACAGGGCAGATACGGAGCATTCCCATCATCACAGAAAGTTCACTGACCAGCAGTGAGAGAAGTGGGAGTCCCCGACGGGGGTGACCCCTGAAGTGCAGTCTTCCAGGAGTGACGGGAGTGGAAGCCCTATGCGAGGTGCAGACAGTAGTGAGTAGTAGTCTTTCTAAAACCCAATCCTAAGCACTATTCTCCTATAACGGCTACTGTGTAACTCACGCGTGCCTGGAGCCCACAAGCCTCCGACCACTGGGCGCTCCTGCTTCACCGCATCTCCCTGCTCCCGCAAACCCTGGTCGCCAAACTCCATCCCCCAGCATGCCCCGAGCTGTCTTCAGCGACTCTGGCTCTTTTGGCTTCTGGGAAATGTAGTTTTTAAAGTGTTCCAACTCCAGAAGGGTTCTAGGCTTAAACTACGACTCCCATAAGGCAGCGCGCGGGTCTCGGCGGTCCACGGCACCGTGTCCGCCATGTCTGCCGTGACGGATATCACAGCTGACTACCGAGGTTTAGCGGAGCGGAGTGGGGGCTGAGATGCTGGAGTCCCCAGAAAAGAAGGATAGCAGCTGCGCGGGGCCTCTTCCTGCCACTTCTCAAATCTCCGCCGCTCTGCGGCTGCGGGGTTGCCTCACCCAGAGTGGGACGCATGGGGGCGCCAGGGAACCCTTGTGACCGGACTGCCACAAGCGCTAAGGAGGCGCGTCCTACTGAGAGCAGCCTAGGCCATTGGACGGCCCCTGGCGGCAGGCGCACGCGCAAAGGCTGGCCCTCGCGGCCCCTGTAAACACCGAAGAGCGCCTGCGCTAACGGAGCGTCTCGGGATCAACACGTGGGGGCGCCTCGGCGAAGAGAGCAGTGAAATAAGGGGTCGCCTAAAGGTTTTGCGTTCTTTCTGTTGTCCTTTTTATTATGGTTTATCAAGCACAGACCCCTTCATCACCTCCCTTATTTTGATCCTCGTAGCAGGGTGGTGGGTTTTGTGGGTGTTTTGGTGTAATGACATTCTACTAATTTCACTGCAGGGTTTTTACAAATGGGACAACAGGTCAGAGAAAGTCACACAGCCAGAGTCCTAGCATAATAGAGTGTGACAGGTGAGGGGGGTAGTGCTAAGGGGCTAGACTCTGGATGGGGAGGAGTGGGAGGACCTGGGGCTTCGTTTCAGAGCCTTGCAGGAATTGGACATTTGGGTGACCAGCTGGGGCCAGTGGCAGCTGGACTGGCTGGATGATGAGGAGAGGGAGTGATGCTCACTGAGTTGAGGCTGTAGGAGCCACTGTCCCTGCCAGGTGAGCAGCCAAGTGGTACCCCAGGCATAGCATCCCACCCACCAGCATCAGGCAGCTGCCCACACAGAGAAGTGAACGTTTCTCTGTCCCTTGTAGGGGTGGAGCTGGGCTCTTCCCAGCTGTTTCTCTCTGCAGTGCTTGCTCTTAGAGGTTCTGGGGATAGGTGCATGGAGGGCCTGGGAAACTCAGTTTTGCAGACGGAGCCTTCTCAGGTGAGCCATGAAAGGCAAATGTTTGTAGAACTAGACATCCAAGATTCTTCTCACTTTCAAGAATCTAGTTCTCTGGGAGAGAACTTACTTTAACACTTATCTGTTTTCAGCAGGGGCAACAGGCTAAAGGAGAAAAGGACTCTGTTAAGGACACACAAGGAGTTGAGGTAGAACTGAACTAGGATAGGGATCTTTCCATTACACTGCAGTGAGCAAACGTCTTCATCAAACATTTATTGAGTGTCTAATGTATACTCTGAGAACAACTACCTTGGGGTAGCAAACAGAAGCCAGGATTGCAGTCAGACCTGGCTTTTAATCAGTCTTCAAAGTGACTGTTACCCTGGGTGAGTCATAACCTCTGAGCCTCAAGTTGTCTGTAAAGTGGCAGTAGTAAGACTTATCCAGGGTGTAACTATGAATTAAATGAGCTATAAGCTGTTTAGCATATAGAACACCACCAGGCACATGGCACACGCTCAGTAAACATTAGCCACTGTTGTTACTCATAAGTGCAGGTTGAGAGCCAGGCAGGAGGAGAGAAGCTGCAGCCCTGGGTCTGCTCATCTCCAAGATACTTCCCCTTCATGCCCTGGGAGCCTGTGGTTCTGGAGGGGGTCGGGGGACGATGGGGACCCACATCCCCATTTCCTCCTCTGGCACTGAGAACCTGGCCGTGAACAAGAGCCTCAAAGAGTGTTTACACCTCCACATACAACATGATTCCCTTCCCTACAACCCAGGATCCAGAGTTAAGGTGATTCTTGCTCAAAGCTACACATTACATACAGCCCTGGACAGTCAGACCAGAACCAAACCCCACACTCTTAACTCCTTCAGAGTTTGGGGTCTTGCACAACCTTTCCTCCCTGACTGGCAGGGGCTTGACCTGTGTTTCCCTTGATCAAAGCAAGAACTGGAGGCCTAGGAGGGGCCTGGGCAGGCCTGACATCAGGTACCCTGCCCCCAGCCCAGCCTGTTAGATGATAGAGGCCTGATCCAGTGGTCATTTCAACTCTGGCCCAAGGCTCCACAGTGGAGGTCTCCTTCAAACCCCTTATTTAGAGAGGAGGAAAGAAAAACCCAGAGAGGCCAAGAACTCACCAAAAGCCCCACAGTAAGGTAGGAGTGAGTCTGGACCAGAACTCAGGTCTCCTGATATTATTAGATCAGGGCTCTGGCTGGCAATCAATTTGGAGCTGGTAGAGCTTGGCTCCATCTCTCCCTCCCAATGCCCCCTCAGCCCTGCTGGACCAGCCCCAACACTGCCACCTGGGTGGGCTCTGGTTGGGGAGCGTCAGGGTGGAGGTGGGTGCCTGGAGAGGGAAGGGGAGGCAGAGTAGAGGACCTGGTCAGAGACAAGCCCAGGGCTGACCTGGGGCAGGTGTGCCGGGGAAGCTCTTCTTGGTGTGGTGGCTGCTGCAGGATTCTAGGGCCGTTTTCATCAGTCTGAGGCAGCAGAGGATAAAAATACCATGGGAGCACACTCCTGGAGGAGGGGAGCAAAGCAGATTCAGGAATGAGTCACAGAACCCAGCCCTAAATTTAGAAGGTGCTGAAGGAGGCAACCTCCCCCAGGGGAGCACCGTGGAGATGCCCGCTGACCCAGGGCCCCAGGGACCCAGGGTGGGGGGCAGTGGCTGGCAGCAGCTGCCTGCACAGCCTTACCCTGTAATGAGAAAATAGACATTTTAAGTTGCTGCTTAGGCATTTTACTGTACGACAGCCCTGCTCACACCCAGGGTCTGGACGTTTAGATGAGGACCTCAACTTAGGATTCCCACCACAAATTCCTGCTTTGCTCTTCCTGGTCATTTAAAATGACCACTCAGAGTCGAGCCCATGAATAACCTAGTGACCTCAACCCTGACCACCTTATAAGTAATAGGTTCTTGCTAGCCTGCTCTCTGTCTCCTGCTTGCCAAAAAAAGGATGGAGGATTGCCCTTTCCCTGGCTCACTGGGCCCTTTCTGGGATCTGAAAGTAAATCTTGTGACCCAACTTCCTTTGTATGAGTATATTGAAACCATGCCTTCAATCAAAAGGGGCCCAGGGTTTTCACTTTCCCAGAGTGGGAATTCAGATCCCGAGGGAGCTACCAGGCAACCCTGTGTGGGTGGCTCATGCCTCCTCATTCAGCAGATCATAATCTACATATTCTTGACACACCAGCTCCAAGTTTTCTAACACATGCCCCATGAAAGCAGAGCCTATCCAAGGCCTGTTCTACCTATGGATTTTGACCCCAGAATGAACCACAAGCCAAGACAGACCCTTCAGCCCCATTCCCAGACAGAGTTCCTAGTTGATTGGGGAGTGGCAGGGTGGAGGTGGCCTTCCCCACATCAGCCCTTCCTGTGGTCCTGAGAACCAGCCCTTGGAGTGTGGACATCTCGGTTCTGTCCGGCCTGCTGCCTGGTCATAGCCAGGGTCCCCATGTCCTGCTGCTGTCCTAGTGTATAGCTATCAGACACTGCAGAGGCGGATCTGTGGATGCAAGGAGCTAATGTCATTGAGCAAAGGCCTCCCAAAGGAGACCAATCCAGGCCTTTGCCAGCTGTTTCGGGATGGGAGTGAAGATGGGAGACAAATTGTCATAGTGCTCACCTCTGCTTCATTCCCAACCCCCAGGCTCCAGATGAACCCAGGCAGCTTCTTTTCCTCATGTCAGAAGAGAGGGGCCTTCAGGTCAAGGAACAAAGGAACAAAGATGCAGGAAAGAGGTCATGCCTTGGGGAGAGATGTCAGACCTCAGGGGAAGGTGGAAGGGGGCTCAGGAGCTGTGGCACTTATTGAACACTCATTGCTTGCCAGGCACTGTGCTAAGAACGCCACATGCATGAACTCACTTCATCTCCATTGCAATGATGGAGACCCTACTAATCCACCCATTTTAGAAATAGGAGAACTGAGATGCAGAGGGGTTCAGTAACTTGTTCTCTGTTGCACAGTAAAAAGGTTTTAAGCCAGACAGCCTGGCTCCCTGGCTCCCTGGCTCAAGCTCTAAGCCATCATGCCAGACTGCTGAGCAGATATGTCACAGCATCTGCCCTGCTTCCTCTCCCATCCTCCCTCCTCACCCTCCAGTCCCTGCACCTAGTGCTCTGGGAGCTGCCCTCTGGACCTGTGGGGTCTTGCTGCCCAGGGTACCCCCAGGCTTGGGGGAAGGAGGAGCCCAATCATACCCCCACACCACGTAGGACTTCACAATATACAGAGCCCCGGTCCTGCCTCAGCCTGTCGGGGATGGGGAATTGTGTGCTATAACCACTTTGACAGGATAACAGGCCTACAAAGGTGCCCCGGGTAGGTAGAGTCTGGAGTAGAACCCTGGGGATACCCTCTATGGGAGGGCCCTAGACCCAGATGGCTGTGCCCACCTCTGCACACTGAGTCCCCTTCCTGAAGATGTCAATTGGGCACTGCCGCCTGCAGGAACCCAGTTCGATTGCTGGGTCAATGCAGCCTTCCAAATGCCCTGGAATTTCCTGCCAGAGGCTCCTGATCCATCTGTCTGACCCCAGGCCCTACCTGAGGCTCTGCGCTCAGGCCCACAGCAGTGGGGGTAGAGGCGCCCTTGTGTGTCTTCAGGAAGAACAAAGTTGTCTGGCCCTTCTACCAAGGTAAGGAATCCAGCACTGGGACAAGAGCCCCTTTCCTGGCAGCCCACACAACCTCCTTCTTTTGGTTTCTTCTTATTTTTTGATCTGAAAGCTGGGCCCTCAGCATCCTGACTCCGGATAGTTTCTACCTCCTGGGACTAGAGGGCCTCTGGGGAGCCCTTAGGATCACCCTTTGGATGGTGGGAAGGGGTTATGACTTTTCCTGAGTGGGGAGGCTCTTCTGATAGGCCTGCCTGGGGAACTGGGACCTGTCCAGGGACATAGCCTGGCCCATGTATAACATAACACACCCCTTCTGTCCCACACCCAGGGGACCTCCGCAAGGACACCAAGGATGGCTTCTGTTTCTTGCTGAGCCTTATTTTCTTCATCTGTCAAATGGAGCTCATGGTCCCAGTCTGGCCTTCTACCTAAAGTTATAAAAGTCAAATAAAATGAGTGTGGAGGATTCTTACTCTGGCCCAGCGCCTCTTCACAGAGAGGCTGTGTGTGTGTGTGTGTGTGTGTGTGTGTGTGTGTGAGCACACATGCATGCACATGTAACCACTGTGACTCCCTGGGTGCTGTCCGTGCATCCCTAGGCAGGCCAGGGACTGAGGTCTGGGGAGGACTAATGTGCCACTGGGCAGAGCTTCGAGGCTTTAGGCTGTGGTTGTGGCAGGGCCTCAGGTCACAGGTTGCCAGATGACGCAAATATTGGGGGCATACTTATGCTAAAAATGATTCTTTGCTAATCTGGAAATCAGATTTCACTAGGTGTCCTGTGTTTTATCTGGCAACTCTACTTCGGTGCTCTGGGTGACCTGGTGGGCCCCAGGGTGTGTCTCTGTGCCGGGCTGGCCAAGCAGGAGACTGAGATGCCGTGTGCTTGTGTGGGACTGTGACAGGACACTGGTGTGATGGTATGTGGCTATGACAGTGTCACCAGGAGAAGCCAGGATGTGGGTGATTGCCAGTAAGCTCTCTGTGACTCCCTCAGGCTCCAGCTGCTTCCTCAGGGCAGGGTTTGTTTGGGCTGTTTGCTTAGTGAGGCCCAGCAGGGGTAGAGACCCACCCTGGGCAAACACTTAGATCCGGCTCCAGGTGGGACTAGTATGCCTATTGCCTATTGCCACCTGCTGAGAGACTACTGTAAAGGAGGTTCCCTCTTAAGGCGGAGCCAGCCCTGGGGCCCTCAGAGCGCTCTGTCCTGGGCCCTTCCAGAGGGGCCTCTGGAACCACCTCTCTACTCAGCTGCTTCCTGGTGACATCACACAGGTCACTGGCCAGTCTTCTAGAACAGTGCCCCCAGGACACTCCCTCGTTGCCCTGGGCAACCTGAGAATTTCTCCACCAAACTGGCAGGCCAGGTTACCCCTAAGGAGGGGGTGGGGGGAGAA
This sequence comes from Canis lupus dingo, assembly GCF_003254725.2. Classification (NCBI taxonomy): domain Eukaryota; kingdom Metazoa; phylum Chordata; class Mammalia; order Carnivora; family Canidae; genus Canis; species Canis lupus. The sequence goes on from NC_064263.1 coordinate 25,662,233, forward strand.
GGGGCCAGGGGGGGCCTTCTCCTCATTTCCCAGAGGGGAGATCGGGGCAGCCATCCGTCTGTCTGTCTGACTAGATGGTGAGTAGGAGGGAGCACCCATGAGCAAGTCAAGACTTGGGGGTCCCTCATTGTCCAGGAAACTGGGGAGGGTGGAGGGCTAGGCAGAGGTTGAATGTTAAAACAGAGAGAATGGTGACTGTTGCCAATATCACCCTCAGGGGAATGACAGGGGTGGCATATAATGGGGAGTAGGGATGAAGCCTTGGGTTAAGAGAAGGGAGACCTAGGTTCTTATCTCTGCTTTGTCCCTGCTAGCTGGGCCTTTGTTTCCCTGTCTGTACAGTGAGGGGCTGCGGACAGATGACATTAGTCTGAGGATCTTTATTTCTGATGGGGACACAGTGAGGGAATTTGAGGGGAGTGTTAGGGACCAGGTCATGGTCACTGACCCCTGTTCCAATTACTGTCAGAGAGCGGTGAGCAAAGTCCAGTGTGAATCTCCGAATAACCCACTGCTCCCATTCCAGGAATCATAGTCCTGAGGTCCTAGAGGTCCCCATAGGAGTTCTGACTTCTTTGTGACTCGGGGGTGTCCCTGTGCCTCTCAGGGCCTCAGCTGTTCTCTCTGGGAGGGGCATGTGTAAACCCCAGCACTTGCCCAGTGCCTGAGCTAATGATTCCTCATGTTCCCATGACACCTCTCAGTTTGCTAAGCACCTTCTCCTCATACAAGCTCCTGCCTTCCACACCCACTCTGACTCCTGCTCAGTGATACCCCATCCTGGGGGTTGGGATCCAGACAAGAGACAGACCTGGGCTGTGCCCTGGGGGCCCAAAGAAATACCTCAGTCCACTTCTGGTGGAGAGGGCCCTAGGGCTGGGATAGAGGGCTGCAAGTGGCAGAGCAGGAGATGCCTTGCCAACCTTTACTACTGTTTAATCTTTCATGAGAATCTTAACCACCATCATATCAAGATGTTAACACTTTTTTGTTGGAAACATGCCATTTTTGGACAGTATATCTCTCTACCTCCCCTCCCAGTTGCATTTTTGGTTATTTGGGGGTGAAACTGCTACATGTACAACTCTTTTCATTGCAATAATTCTCAGAGAGTAGGTTTTTTTCTTTCAGATGAAGAAACTGGATTAGAGAGGACCTGTCACCTGCCCCTGGTCACACAGTTAGGAAATAGTGTAGCTTGGATTGGACCCCAGGTCCACAGGCCCTTCACACTCTCAGGCTATGGGAAGCTGGGGTGGCCAAGTTCTAGAACTCCTCTCCAGACTCTTCCCCTAGGTACCCTCTCCCAGCCCTCTTGGGCTCACTGTTCTGCCCTTAGGCAGACAGGGCCGTCCTCTCTGGCTAAGGGGTATTTGGCAGTCATGTTTGGGAGGCTGTCATAAACCCCTGAGCCAAAGATGCCTGAATTTTGGGGGGCATAAGGGAGGAATTGCAAGGGCAAATGATGGGTGATCCTGCCCATCCACTGACTAGTTAGCCAGGCCTAGCCATCCAAGTAGGGGTAGTAGGCCACGTTCTTCTTCTGACTCAAGACCCAAAGATTCATTCTTAGTTAATCTACTTGGTTTCTGCCATCTGTACCTCCCTGAGTTTATGTCTCTCTGACTGGCAGCTGCCCGTTTGCCCTTGCTGCTGCCACCCCTGGACTGGGGGATGGGCATGAAAGGTTTACGGCCCGCCCTGGTGCCTGCTGTCTGCTGAAATGTTATTGGGGCCCTAGGAAGGCAGGATCCACCAGGCTGGTGTTCCCATCTCTTTTCTTTATGATAGATCCCGGAGGTTACAGTTCACAAAGGCGGCTCTGTGGACTCTTCTTTGGGTCTCCCACCAGCCTGGGTGTGAGGCTGTCAGATAAAACCACTGGGGCCGGGGGAGGGGCAGTGACCTGCGTAGAGCTGGGGTGTATACAGAGGAGTTACATAGCTGAGAACCGTAGCCCTGGCCTTCTGAGCTCAGAGCCAGCTCCCCTGCCACTCAGTCCCACACATTTAAAGAATTTGGATTAGAAGGGGTGGGAGTAATTATCTGACTATGCTACCCACATACTGGGGATCTAAGGTGATCACACCTCATGGGGACCTGCAACTCAGTTTACAGGATTTACTTTGCAGAATATCCCTTGAGGTCACCTGCCATCATGGCTCCATGCTCAGCCCCATTTGCTTGTAAAATTGGGCCTGATTCACAAAGTGCTTGGAGCAATAACCACTAATAGGAAGAAACACTTCTATCTGTGAACCCACTATGACAACTCCTCATCTTTCTCCAGCACCTTTAAGGAAAGCGATTCCATCCCAGAGCTCTAGGATGGTGAGCCTAGGAGGTTATACATTCTGATTCCTTCATTCTACAGATGGGACGCTAAGGCCCAGAGAGGATGGAGCAGAGCAGAGAAAGGAACCCTGGGGTGGGAGGAGGCTGAAACCTGGGTACTGTATAGGATGGCCATGTACTCACTGTGTGACACTGGGCAAGTTAGCTGCCTATCTATGTGAGCTCCCATGGGCCCCCCTGCCCCTCTGTGGTCAAGGGCCACTTGCTGGTGTGAGTGAACGCTCAGCCTTGGGCCATCTGCCACACTCATTCTGGCCCGGCTTCAGAGAAGTTGAACCATTGACCTCAGTTCTCTAAAAGTAGCTTCAGGCAGAGCTGGCACTAGGACCCAGGGGCCAGATGTCAGCCTCCCAGGCTGGAGGGGGTGGCTAGAGTGCTGGTGGAGGTATCTCCTTCCACCCCCCACCCCACCCCCACCCCCGTACCGCGGCTTTGGAGCTCTGGCCGGCTCTGCCAGCGGAGGGACAGAGGCTCTTGAAAACCTAGTCTAGTCCATGGGAGGTGTGTGGACAGGTGCTTGGGTGCTCAGGACAGGTGGTGGCAGACAATGGTCAGTGTCCTGGGCTGGAGGGGGTCCTGGTTAAAGCTCCCAGCCTCGAGTGACTGGAGAGATGTTGCCCAAGTCTAGTCAGTCTGTGAACCTTGAGGCTAGTGGGTTCTATCAACTTCCGCCCGGTTTGCGAACCTCACTGGGAACTGGGTTAGAAGTGTGTAGGCTTGACGTGCCTCGTGGTTGGTGGGGGATGCGAGCTTCGGCATCTCTGAGTTGCTTTTGATTGTGGCGGGGGTGTGTACCCCTGTTTGGGTCTCTGGAGTGCCGTGCGGGGGCGTCTCTGGGATGTCTAGGGAAAGCGTGCCCGTGTGTAAGTAGGTTGTTGCAGGGGTGTATAGCTGTGAGTATGGGAGGGGGGATGGAGAGAAGGGGCTCACAACTAACTTCCAGAATCCCTCCTCAAACACCTCAGGGCCCCTCCTCCCAAAGTCCACCCTCACTTGGCCCGTTTCGGCGCCGACCCCAACCGCGGGTTGAGGACCAGCGCTCCCCAGGCCAAGACCCCTCCCGGGGCGGGCGGGGGCGGGCGCTAGGACCCTGCGGGGCGGGGCGGGGCGGGGCTCCGAGCTCCGTCAGCTGCACCTCCGCAGCCTGGAAAATACCAAGCCCCGGGGAGCGGAGCCCCCGAGCCCCGAGCCTAGCCCCGAGGGAGGGAGAAGGGAGGGGGGAGAAGGGAGGGGGCGCGCGGGGCGGGGGGGCCCGGGGCGGGGCCCGGCGGCGGGACCCACTGCTCCTCCCCCCGGAGCCCCCGCGCGGCCCCGGTCGCCTGGGCAGCGGCGGCGGCGGCGGCGGCGGCGCTCGCACCCCCGGCCCCGGCGGGCCCCGGCGCAGCTGCGGGCACAGGTGAGCGTCCGGCGGGGCGCCCCCCGCCCCCGCCCCGCGCGCACCCCGCGCTGGCGCCGCTGCCGAGTTAGTTGAGCCGCTCGCGCCGGCCCGCGGGTCGCCTGGGGTCCTGGTCTCCGCTGGGTCCCCGAGAGCTCTGGCGGAACCCCGCTGCGGCCCCAGGGGGGGTCCGGGGTCGCTCCCGGGGGTGCCCCGCCGCTGCCCTGTGCTAGTGCGCGCTCGCCAGGGGGCCCGTCTCTGCCCGCCTGGAACTCTCCATCCGCGCAGGACCCCGGACCGCCCCACCCGCGCCCCCAGCGCACTGACTCTCGTCCTCAAACCGGTCCTGCAGGTCCCAGGGAGGTGGCGTCAGCATCTGCAGCCGCGTCGACGTTGCCGGAGCCTCCGCGGAGGACCCAGGAGAGCCGGACCGGGACCAGGGCCCTGGGCCTCCCCATGGAGAAGTCCGCCGCCTCAACAGAGCCCCAGGGGCCTCGGCCAGTCCTGGGCCGCGACAGCGTCCAGGTGCCCGACGATCAGGACTTCCGCAGCTTCCGGTCAGAGTGTGAGGCCGAGGAGGGCTGGAATCTGACCTACAGCAAGGCCGGCGTGTCTGTGTGGGTGCAGGCTGTGGAGATGGATCGGACCCTGCACAAGATCAAGGTAGGGTTGCCCCGACCCACGTGCAGCCTCCACTGTGCCCTTCCTGCTTCCGTCAGGGAGTCTCCTGCTCCTCGCTGGGGCCACAGACACCTGGTTGTGCACCTGGACTCAGAAGGAGTCTCCTGCCAGGGACCAGGAGGAGGCACGGTTTGCGGTTTGCGGGGCAAACGCTCATCACGCAGATGGGCCAACTGAGGCCTGGAGAGGGGCGTGTGCCTCACTCTGGCTCCCTCAGCCCAGGCTTCTTCATGCCCTCGCCTGCTTCCTGGGAGGTGGGCTGCTGCCAGGCTTGTCTAGGAGAGCTGGCTCTTTCTGGGACGCTCTGCCCCTGCAAGTCTTCACCAGCCCCTGACTGCTGTTATCCCAGACAGGGAAACTGAGCCCTTCTTTCCCTAATTCCTGGTTCTGTCCCTACACTCTGCAGCCCTGGGTGCCAGGGGCCTGATTCCTTCCTGCCTGATGCCCTGCTCTTCCTTCTTCCTTCCCTGGCTACTCCCAGAGTCTCCTGCAGGGACTTAGGACTGTGGTTGGCAGAGCCTGAAAGTCAGGGCTTGGATGTCTCTTCTTTATGCAGGGCCAGGCTTGGGGAGGAGGGGGCCAAGGGAGGCCAGCAGGTGCAGGGCAGAGGCAGGTACATCTGCTCCCTCAGGACCTACAACCCCACTCCTCACAGCCCTGTGATTGTCCTCTTTGCCCATACAGGATGGGCTTAAGGTATGGGTCCCCAGGAGCCCACCTTGCCTGGGGGACTAGATGGGGCAGAGGCTGGTGAGGACTCTGGTCTAGAGGCCTCAATGGCTGCCCCCAACACATCTGGCATTGCTATGAGTGCCACATTTTGAGGGGAGCAGGTCTCCCTTCGATGGGCTCCTGGCAAAGGGTTGTGCCCTTCACCTCCCTTGCCTTTCCCTTGCTGTCTTTTTGCTGCCCTCCTCCTCCACATGGAGAAGTGTATTTCTGTTGGGGGGTGCGGGGGAGGGCACTGGACTCAGAGGGCACCTCTGCCCAGGACCTGCTCTCAGACTTAGCTCCGGCATCTTGACTTCACACCAGGGCTGGAGATGTCTGATTTTCCCTCTCTGACCCCGTGTCTTTCTGCTGCACTATATCCTCGTCATTTACAGTTTTGTCCGTCTGTCCCATATGGCCTTCTGGCTCACACTTTCTGCCTTCCCTTCTCCCTTGCTGTGAGTCTCTATCTGCATCCCAGCTGTCTATCTCTTTCTCTCTGGCTTTCCATGTGTGTCTCCCCGTCTGGGACTCTGTCCAGGCCTGAGGGCCCAGCGCTACGGGCTTCCTTGGTCCTGGCCTATGTCTGAGGCTGAGGAGCAGGGAAGCAGAGGGCAGCTAGTGGGTCCCAGCTTGGTGTTCTCTAGGGCAGAGATAGATCCTACCCCTCTTTGCATCCCTAGCATCGAACACAGATATAGCAGGGATGTTGATTGAATGAAGGATAGAAAGAAGGAAGGGACAAACTGAAAGGTAAGCAAGGTTGTTGCAAGAACAAGGTTATTTTCCAGACTGTAACCTGGGAAAGGTGTAAGGTTGTCCAGAAGCAGAAAGTCTGAGCTAAGTCCAGTATACTCCCACCCTCTGTGTCAATAGGGCGGAGCTGCCTCCTCCATCTGGCTTGGTTAATGAATAAACCCAGCCCAGTCTGGGACCAGAGCTGGTGGGTCTTAGGGCCAGACTGCCACAGTTCTGACCCTCTTGTGGTCAGCTCAGACCTGTCAAATGGCCTTTGGGAGAGGAGGGGACTTGGGAAAACTGGATGTTGTGGTCCCTAGCCAGGACCTGGATCCTCCTTCCCTCTCAGACTGAGAAGAGTTTGGAGGTGCCAAAAGGCCCTTTGCAATCCCTGTTTCATACTCCCTCTTAACTGGGGTGCAGGTGAGGACACTGAGACCCAGAGAAGGACAGGGGCCAGCCCAGAGCCACATAGCCAAGTCTTAGAAGAGCCAACTTGGAACCCAGATTTCTAGTCTTCCTAGCCTGTCTCTGTTCTGCTCCCCACAATGGAGGTAGAGTTTGGGACAGGAGGTGAGCAGAGCTGGGGCCTGGGATGGAGGCTGGGGCCTTTGCTATGGACATCCTAAGGGGCCAGCCGCCCACTCCTGATTCCCTCAGCTCAGCCCAGTGGGGCTCTGGGAAATGAGCAGAGGTCTCTGGGCTCTTTAGCCTTAGGTTCCAGGATTCCCAGGTTCCATGCAGTGAATCTCTTTTCTGGTAGGAGCCCCTACCCTGAGCCAAGCAGAGGCTGTGTCTCTCTCCACCTGCAAATTTACCCTCTGGCTAATCCTGGGCAGCAGTAGACTTGTCTTCATGCTACAAAGAAACTGAGGCCAAGAGTCACTTGCGTCAGATCACAGAGCAGTGGAGGCAGAAGTAGGACCCAGGCCAGCCTGGCTCCAGAGCACCTGCCCCACTCTGCTTGGGCTCACAGTTAGTCAAGATCATAGCATTTGACCCCATCAATGACTCTTTGAAGTACGTGGTGTTCTCATAGTCCCATTCCTGTTTGATAAATGAAAAAGCTGAGGTCCAGAAAGGGGAAATGGCTTGCCAAGGTCACAGCAGTTCTGAAGCCAGAGTCCCCAGGGATGATTGGGTCACTCCAGGCGGCCGGGACCCAACCACAGGTGTTTGTTGATCTTTTGCCCCCTTACCCCATCGTGCCCCAACCTGTCGTGGGCCTGCCCCCTGAGCTGGGAAAGTAGCCTGCCCCCAGGGCATGCCTTGTTCTCGTGATCCCAGGGTGAGGGTGGGGGTGGGGTTCCGCCTGTCTATCTGATTGGTTTCCTTCTCATCTCCCTTCCCCTAGATTTATCTTCTCCCTCTGCCTGTGTTGAGTGGACCCTGCAAGCCTCTGGAGCTCTCAGCTGGGCATTTGGAGCCAAGACAAAGGGAAGGGACTGCTGGAGGCCACCTCTGCCCTTTTCCTCCCAACTGGCCTCCAGCCTGGCCTGGCCTCTGGTCTGCATTGTGCCTTGGGCCCTGGAGAGGAGGCTAACACCATGTCCTGAGAGGGCAGGCCTTGTCTCAGAGGCACATGCTGAACACAGATCTTGGGTCCAAGGCAGAAAGCAAACCTAGGTCTGTCAATGCCCAGGCCAGTGTCTGGGTATATGAGAAATACAAAATGGGAGGTGGGGGGGGGGGGGCGGGCAATGCAAAATTAATCAGGGCCAGCTCGGGCCCAGTCCTGGTGGTATCCTCTTCTGTGTATGCCCTGCCTTTCTCTGGGCTGTGTCTCTGTCTGTGTCATGGGCTATAGGAGCCTCTGAGCTCAACACCTGTGTTGGGGCCCATGGGAGAGAAATGAGGAATGAAGGGACAGAAAGCAGGACGTGACATGGCCTGCCAAGCCCTTCCCTGGATCCTCATGTGCTCAGGCTCTCTGATGTTGCAGCCTGCTGAGCATAGTGCTTGGCTAGCCATGTGAGAGCCAGAGGAGACCTAGCCCTGTCCTCAGAAGTTTCCAGACCCTGGTGAAGAGAGGAATGACCCTGGTGAAGAGAGGAATGACAATTCCAGGTGACCCCTGCCTATTACACGGGGCAGATGTTCATAGGCAGACCACAGAAGCAGGGGCGGGGCCTTGAGGGGCTTGGTGGCTAGAGCAGGGGTGGGAGGTCTCTTGGGGGAGTGTGGCTGAGAACCTGAGGTTCCTCTTGCTACAGGAAGCTGGGCAGTGGGGACCTGTCTTCTCTGACTTCCTGTCTTACTGCTCCTCCCCTTCTGCTTTGGAGAAAGCTCCACCGCCCCTCCCTTCCCTATCTCACTGTCCCCTTGCTCCCACATCACAAGGCACCCCCACCCCCACCCCAGGTTTCAAGCTTTCAAGTCTGTTCCAAGTACCTCATTAGCTCCCCGTATAAAATGTGGGATTATCTTATGGATCCCTAAGGTCCCTTCTCTTAACAGTCTTAACACTCTTAACAGACTCAAGAGGGTCTTGGAGAATATGGGGGCAGGCGCAGATGTTTTCTTTCTGGCTTCCCATTGAGTCTTCACAGCTGTGTTGTGGTGTGGGTCTTATTAACACCATTGAACAGATGTGGAAACTGAGGCTCAGAGCAGGAACTCACTTGTGCAAGGGAAAAACAGAGGGGGCTAAGGTGCAGGATCAGAATTCAGATGTTTGGGTCTCCAAAGCTGAGCTCTCTCTGCTCTCTTGGGCTTGCTTACAAGCACCATTGGGCCCTTTTGTCTTCAGGACCCCATGGCTCCCAACATACCCCGCTCTCCTGCCTCAATCTCCCTGTGCAGTGTCATTGTGGGAGGGCACCCAACTAAGCAAGAGCCCAGGTCCTCGGCGTGACCTTAGAGGTCACTTCAACTTTCTGAGACAGTCTTATCTGTGGTGGCAAGAATGTGGGTTAATCTGGTTTTAGGGTTTTAGACTCAGTGAGTTCAGGTTCAGGCTGGGACTCTGCCCATCTGGGGCTCAGTTTCCCCATCTCTACAGGAAACTGCTGGGCAGGTGGTTTGTAGAGGCCATTTGGGCCTTAGACCATGATTAGAGGGGTCTATACTGCTGGACACAGAGTAAGAAAGCAAAGGCCTGGCTACTCTGTGCCATCAGAGAGCTCTCTAGATGGGGCACTTGAATCCAGGGTTTGGACCTGAGGACCTGCCCTGGCTGGCTCTAGCTCTGACTTGGCATGGGGGCCACTGGAGGAAGGAGCTCCAGAGCTGTCCTCAGCAAATAGGCTCCCGGAAAGCATGACTCCAGAGCCAGGGTCAGGATCTTCAGGTGGGGGAAGTTCAGAGAAGGGCAAGGTCAGAGGTGATTGGAAACTTCAGGGGAGTCTTAACTGGAGGAGGTGTCTGGGCAAGGCTGAAGCAGTATGGGAGAGAGAGCACATGGTCCAGAGTCCCGGCCACGTGGCCCTGAGCAGGTTGCTACCACCAGCGAGGCTTTAGCTTCCTCATGTATCAGATGAGGATAGTAGTGCCACCTGCCTGTCTGGGTACTTCATTCATTTGTTCGCCAATTCAGTGAACATTCACTGATAGCCTCTCTGCCTGGCCTGTGCAGAGGTTAGGGACACAGAGGGGAATCAAGGCCCAGTGCTGCTTTTAAGGAGGTCCCTCGGGATTGGGCAGACACTTATTGCAGGAGCTATGGAGACGCAGCAGGGGCCTCTGAACTGGCCTTGGGGGCCAGGGAAGCCTTCCTGGAATGCTCAGGTGATACCTCTGAAATTGGGTGGAGAATGAGATGTACAAGTTCGATAGCATTGGGAGCATTCCCTACAGAGGAGCAGCCGTGTGAGGCCCGAAGGGGAACTAGAGCAGTGTATTAGGAGATTGGCAGGTGGTTTCCTAGGGAGCTTGGAACTCCGGAGGGGTGTGTGGGGGTGGTTGGAGGTGATTAGAGAGCTGGACTCAGGCCCTAGGACGTGCATCCTGAGGTACCAGGGGAGGGTTTTCAGTAAAGCAAGTAGGAGAAGGATGCTGTATTTGTGTGGACAGAGATGCTGAGGCCCCTGCTAAAACAGAGGCTGTGGAGAAGGCATCCAGAAAGCTTTAGGAGGGATAAATGGATGGGACTTGGCAGCTTTAGCATAACCCTCTGCAATGTGTTGTGCAGGCTGGGGTGTGAGATGGTGTGGATGTGCAGCCCCCTTGCTGCCTGCCTTGGGGATGAGGAACCTTGTGAGTGAGATGAAAGTGGGTGTCCCCCAGGGGCCAGAAGAGCCCTCAGTCCCCGGGCTGGCTCTGTATGTCCACGCCCATCTCCCCAGGCTCTGGCTTTTAAACTTTAACGAGCCCCAGCTCAGTTTCCAGCCGAGAGTCTTTAAAGTTTCAGGAGATGAGAGAAAGGAGGGAGTCCTGGAGACAGATGGGTTTTCTTTCTTCTCCTGCTCTCCATGCCTGGCTGGGCCACCTGGAGCCAGGGCTGTGGGCACAATGACTCCAGAAGCCTGGCAGTGTTTGGTGATCTGGGATCTTGATTGGGCCACTCCAGCCTGTTCCTGAGGGACCAATGGCCACAGGCCTGGCAACCAGGTTGCCACAGTAAAAGACAGGCTAGAAACCTTATTCCAGCCGCAACCCTTTACCTTCACCTCTGACCACCAGCAGCTGGGAGGAAGGCTGTTCAGAGCAGGTATTAGGCTGGATGGGGCCCCTACTCCTCTTGGGGTTTCACTTTTTCCCCTCCAATGTGCTTGGGCTGCCCTCCATGTTCTGGGACCCTGGACCTTCAGAAACACAGATGGTGAAAGAAGGTGGCAGGCCCCGGACTTAGTGCTGGATCCTATGCCAAATACTGGCTCCTCTCACCTGTCATGAGAGAGTGTGGGGTAGGTGGCACAGGGCAGCTGGAGCTAATCTCTGAGGCTTTAGCCTAACACACTGGCCTCCCTGCCTTTCAGCCTGGGCTCCTGGAAGGCAGATACTTGGTACCTCTGATGTCTTTAGAGTCCTTTTGTCCTGGGCAGGTGAACAATGCCTGTACAGGCACTCTGCCCTGGCAGCACACACACAGGGCAAGGGATAAGTACTGTGGTCCTGAGCCATTTAATCTCATCCTTTGGGTTTCAAGCCACAACCTGCATTTGCTCCTGGCTCTCCAAGATCCCATCTATAATCTGGACACCTGCTCCCCAATCTTTGGTCCTTCCAGATTACTTGGGACCTGATTCTGGACTAAAGAAGGCAGAGGCCTGACAGCCAGAGGGGATGGAGTTCCCTTGTGTGGCTCCAACTTTTATTCATTCAGCACATTTTTATTGAGCACATACTATATGCCAAGTAGTGTGTTCTATCCAGGAATTTAGTGGCAAATCAGACAGATCAGACCCTGCTGTTCTGAGCTTACATCCTGAGGAGGAGACTAGAGAAAACAGAAGCAAACAGATAATTAAATAAGATGCCAGATGGTGGTTGTGTGTTATGAGGACAGGGTGATGTGATAGGGCTCATCTGGCCTCTGTGTGCATCTTCTGTGTGTAGAGCTGGATTGAGGATGATGTGTGTGTGATGTGAGCCTCCTCCCAAGTGCCCCGGTGACAGCTCTGGGCAGATACCTGCTGAGGGTCAGTAAGTCGCCCTGGGTGTGTGTACGTGTACGTATGTATGCGCGCATGTGCCTGAGTGTGGGACTGTGTGTTTCTGCGTCTGGCGTTCCTGTGTGTGTGTGAGTCACGCCCCCTCACTGCAGCAGGGTTGTTTCTGATCCAATTATGTCTCCTCAGCTGTCTCCTGGCGGCTCCAGCCCGGGGCTCAGTGCTGGCTCCACCAGTTTTCCCCTCCCTGCCTCCAGCCGGCCTCCTGGCCTGCCCTCTGGGCCTACCTCTGGGTCGCAGAGTCTCCTCTTGGGGTGTGTTCTCTATTCTTGTGTCTGATGGCTACTGCCTCTGCCTTTTATGTCTCTACTTGTCCCTTTTCTTCCATTTCCCCCCCACTCTGTCCCAGTGATTTATTCAGTCAACAAACCTCTCTTCATGCCTCCCACCCATGTTACCAGCCACTGTGTGGGTGCTGGAGACCTGAAGGTGGATCAGACCTGGGCCCTGCTCCTGAGGCCTAGTGGGGAGACCGATGAAGATGAGGACAGCCCTCCAACAGAACTGGGGCCGCAGACCCCAAGGCTGACAGCATGGTGGGGGCGGCTTGTGGGTGGGGCCCTTGGAGCCCAGCAGGAGCCAGGCTGCAAGCTGAGCAGTTCTCTGTGAATCCCTCAACGCTCTAGGCTCCCAGAGGCAGGAATGTGGACTGAGAATGAGGAGTGGAGGCGGAGCCAGAGTGAGGAGGACATTTTGGAGTTGGGATCTGGACCAAAGGCAGAGAAAGAACAGCAGGGACTTTCCAGCTGGGCAGTGCCACCATCAGCTCTGGGTGGTAGAAAGCTCCCTAGCGGCAGGGGTGCACTGCCCTGGGAGCCAGGAGACCAGAGACAAAGATGTGGCTGCAGTGGTCCAAGCAAGGATGAGAAGGCCTGCCTTGGGTTGGAGAAGAGGAGCTGTTGGAAGGTTGTGGCCACGCAGAATCCCAGGGATGGGAGTGAGGGACGAGTCCAAGAACCATGCCTGGGGTCCAAGCTCTGGAGGAAAGTGGAGGGCAGTGGGCCCTGGGGTAGATAAATATGGCAGTAGTGACCATGGTGAGGGGGAGCCTGGGAGTGATGCCCAGGAGGCTGTTGAAGACCCAGTCTGGAGCTTCCTAGGGAGAGTGCTTTAGGGGCATTAGGCCCCTGGCAGTCTCTGAAGCCCTGGGAGGTGTTTATCCAATTTGTCTTTGTCTTGGTGTCTGTGTGTCGGCCCTGGCCCTTGTCTTGTCTCCCTAGTCACCCCCTATCCCTCCCACTTCCTCCAGGCCCATCTACATCTGCCTCTCTCAGCTCTCCCGCCTTCCCCAGGCCAGGAGCTCCAGACCAGGAGCTCAGCTTCAGCGATGTCAGAGCAGGATGCTCCTGACTGCTGCAGAACTGGGACCTGCTGGTCTGGAGGCTGAGGGGTGTGGTGGGGGCCAGGGAAGCTGCTGGAGACCAGGGGCAGGGAAGGGGCAAGGAGGCAGAGCAGCACTGAGTCACTCAGCCCTGAATGGAGAGCTGCAGACTCAGGAGCTGGGTCTAGGGAAGGCATAGCAGCACCTCCCCCCCACCTCCCTCCCCAGTCTCACGGGGGCCCCACTCTTGGGGAAGTGGTTTGGAGGTATTTGGTGCCACATACCCTACCCTTCAGCAGAGAGGGCCACAGGGCTTGTCTGTTCCTTGTGCAGGTGGGAATACTGAGCCAGAAGGTGGGGGAAGGAGCCTCTGCACTGGGCCCATCCCACGTGCCTGTGTACTTCCAGCTTCCCTCACTCCAGACACAGCCAGCCACAACAGCCCCAGCCCCAGGGACTGTCCTCACCTGGCCAGGTGCTTGCTCACCTGGGATTCCTTGGGTCCTTCACAGAGCAGAGCCTGGCTTGGGCGGGACTGCGGTTCCTTTACTTTTTTGGTACACCATTTACAAATGGATATAATCTTCCCTTCTCCCAGGTAATTGAGAGGATGGAATTAAATGAATTTGTAAAGCTCTTAGCACAGAGCCTGACACACCATTAACATGTGCTGAATGGATGAATGAATGAAGAGTCTGAGGTACCCAAGGGACAGCTCCAGTTTCTCCCTCCGTCCTCCTTGTTCACTCGGGTTACCTGGTGGAACCACTTGAGCCCTCCCCTTCCTCCAGCCAGTCCAGGCTGTCTCCAGTCCCCAAACTCATGCCAGGATCTCTGTCCGGAGCTCTTAACCTTCCTTTTCATCTGAGTGCCATCTGCTCCTCGTTTATTCTTTAGGACTCCACTTAGGTGCTCTGTCCTGTAGCTGCCTCCTGGCGTCCCTCTTCCCCTGCCGGCCCCCCATCATTGCCTGTGCAGTCTGAGGGCAGAAGGGCCCGGGTCCCCTCTGGTTCCACTCTCAGCATGATCAGGTGATGCGGAGCATTTCCAGACTAAATCGGCTTCAGCATGGGCAGCCTTAGGCCCCAGCTCAGCTCAGCCCAGGCTTCCGGGTCCAGGGAACAAAGACCTCTGGATTCTGTACAATACTTTCAACTCAGGGGAGAAAAGTATAGGTTCTATGTCTTGTACAAGCTGTGTTGTATCAAGAATCCAAAGTGAAAAATAAGCCACCCAGAGCTTCAGTTCCTGAGTAAAACTTTTCCTTGGTTCCTCCCAACTCATTCAAGGGTGTAGATAATTTATACATAGTTTAGAACCTTGGCACAGGTACAAATTTGTATCCTCTATTGTTCATTTAATGTTGCAACGGTGCATCTGTAAAAGTTTCTAATATTGCTACAGAATTATTAATTCACAAACATTTCCTGCAGCTGCTCCCTGCCTGTCATTATGCTAGGTTCTTAGAGTTTAGAGTCAGCCTTGCCCTGGGGGAGCCCACAGTTCTCAGTAGCTGGGCAGTCATCCTCCAGGTGATGTGGCTTAACCCAACCAGGCCCAGCTGTGGGTGGTGTTCTGAGTGGTTCTCAATATATTTTGCTAATTACAAATGCAATAATATAGTCGTGAATATTGTAACAACTTCTTTGTGTGTTTTTTCCTGAGATCCTGGGGTTCCAGGAACTGAGTTGAAAGGCATTTTTATGATTTTAAAAATATTTGCCAAATTGTTTTTCAGAATAGTGGAACAAATTTTTGCTGTCTCTAACTGTGTAAACTGTTTTACCATATATTCTCACAAGCAGTGGGTGTGTTCTATATTTTTGCTAATTTACTAAATATAAATTGGCACCTCAGTACAATTTCAGCAAGTCCCAGAATCTTCCCTGAAGCCTATCTCTGACACCCTCTACCCCTACACTGCATTTTATGCATAGATGATGACAGAAGGAATAATCAGACTCAAGTGCCACAGAGATTTTTACAGGAGTCCGGGAGGTGTTCATAATGACTCTTCCTTCTGAATCCCACAGAGGCACTGAGGATCACCGGCCATGGCCCCTGCACTCGAAAAGTCAGAGGAGGCCTACACAGGCACAACTTCTTTGTTGGCTCATCTGTCCGTCCTATTCAGAAACAGTTCTTTACTAAACCGTACCTGATACAGGGGATGCCAAGATGAACAAGGGGGCCATAGCACTGCAGGCAAATCACTGTTGATGGAGGGAAGGCCTGGGGGTGGAGGAGACAAGAAGTAGCCCCCCACCCCCCCACCGCCAACCTGAAGGATTTAAGGACAGGGAGGCCTTCAGCCTGGCTAAAGCTCAGAAACAAAATAGGGCAGGAGCCAGAGAAGGAAAGTCCTGGGAAAGCAGGACTGATGGGAACTCTATCCTCCTGCACCCCACTCCCCACTTTCTCTGACCCCTTGGGTCAGTGCCCTTGAGCTATTCTTGAGATTTTGGGGGGCCCTGGAGGAAGGTCTTAGAGATCTCCATTCTGGGAGCCCCAGAAGCCCAGAGACAATGCAGGGGCTTCATTGGCTTGGCTTGATTCTGGCCTCTTGGGGCCTTTGGGAGAGAGAATGGGGGGCCCTGTGAGGGGACCCAGAGCAGAGAGAGTAGAGGGGCTGCTGAAACTGAACCTCTCACAAGCTTATGACCCAGCTCAGTCTGCATCTCTCCGCCCACCTAGGGCTGACATGGAGTCGGATGTGCCTAGCTGGGAGGGCTGGGAGTGGGGAGCTGGTACATTTGTGTTGGGCCCTGGTGGAGGAGGGCTGCCCACCCCACTCTCTGCCCGTCCACTCTGTAGAGGGATCTAGGACATTTTTGTTTTTTTTTTTTTTAAACTTTGTTCCCTGGCCCTGTCTATCCTGCCCTTTGGGGATTAGCAAGAAGGTGCTCCCATTGGCAGGGCCTGAGAAGTCAGGGGGAAGCTGCCGGGCTTGGGCTGGAGGAAGGGCAGCTGCTCCCTGGGCTTTATGTACGAGGCTCATTTAATCCTCATAGCTCCATTCCGAGGGGAGGATTACCCCTGTTTGACAGATAAAGATACGGGGACTCAGAGCTGGAGTCCTTTGCCCAAGCCAAGGCCAGAAAGGCAGGACGCCTCAGGGCAGAGGCCTGTGTGACCCAGACAGGCTGGACCTGCTGAGGATACTGAGCTGCTCAGGGCAGCGCAGTAGCTGGAAGGTTCTCTGGAGGGGGTGGGGTAGGGTGGGGTAGGGAGGTGTCTTCTAGGTGCAGAGCTCCAGGGCTGAGTTTTGGAAAATTATGACTGTCTTTGAGCCCAGTGAGGTTTGAGGGCAGAGTCAGGAACTCTGTTCCTCAGAAGAATGAATGAGCTTTGCCTTCCTGGTCAGCAAGCCATCTGAATCCAGGGAGCTCTGCATCATAACCATCAATTCACTAAGACATAAGACAGTCTCCAGTTGCCAATGAGTTGTTTGAGCTGGGCCAGTCCTGCCCCTTGATGAAGGTAGCAGAAAGTCTTGACACTTTGGGGTCAGGCACAGCCAGGTCCTGGTTCTCTGCTTCAGCACTGTTAGCCTTGGCCAATCCTTACAACTCTCTGGGCCTCAGCTTCTGCATCTGTAAAATGGGGATGATGATACCCACTGGGGTGTTGGGAGGATAAGAGACAGTATTTGTACAGGATACAGCTTGGTGCCCGTGACAACTGGCAGAGGCAATTTGATCTAAATTTCTGCTCCTGTGAGGTTCGTGAGCCAGGTGCTGTTGTCTCCTCTGTGATGATGAATTAGGTAGTGATGTTGAACAATTACTACATGGTCATGGTTATTGAAGTTGTGGCTATTGTTCAGGGCTATGATCAATTTGATACTGAGTGCCCCACCTGCTGTCAGGAACGCTTCCTTTGATTCAAATATGGTTCTGTTGGGAAAAGATGATTTACCTAACAGTTATTCCTTTTACAACACTGTCTACTAAAATGCAGCTTGGTAAGCAGCACAGCCTGGGGGATGTTACAGAGTCAGCACGAACCTTACCTTCCCTGGGCCTCACTTTGCCCAGTGGTAACTGAAGGGTAGTGGAGGATGAGATCACCTCCTGGGTCCCTGGGACTTGGGGACAATCCTTGGGTTCCACATATGCTATGGGCAAGGATGCTGGATGCCTGCTGTGTGAAGTCTCAGGGTGAGGGCCAACCTTGAGTCCCCCTGTCTGCCAGTTTGCATGTTATTGCCCTGGCCTTTGGCCCTGAGGGCTAAACCACAGCCCTATGGTGGTGACCTGACTCCCCCCGTGTTGGGTCAGCCATCCCCCCTGGATCCTGGGAGATACTACAACCCCTCTCTCTACCACTTCCCTCCTTCCCATAGAGACTTTTCCTTCTCTACAGCTGAGCCCTGGAAAGGCCTCCAGAGGAGCACAGGACAAGGGGTGGGAGAGAAAAGGGGGGCAGCATGAGATACAGCTTGACACCCAGCAGTCCCTCTGCTGAAATGCCCTCTCTCCTCATGGCACTTCCATTCCTTTTCCATTTAGGCTTGTTGCCCTCTGCTCCCACAGTTACTGTGCCCCTCTCCCCCATCCCTGCTCCTTTCCTACTGGGACTTTGTGTTCTTGTTCCTTATGCCACCCACTCATTGGGGCCTCTGGTTCACTTCCGAGTCCCTACTGCCCAGTTGCAGGCCTGGTACACAGCAGACTCCAGAAAGTGGTGAATGGGTGGATGGACAGATGGGCAGGGCCAGGGTTGAGAAGCACCCCAGGGCACAGGATATGAGGTGGCACGTGCAAACGGGACCTGGTGCTATCTTGTGGAAAGGTGCTCATGGCAGCCTGCTGAAGTCATGGTAGCTACTATTTTTTGAATATTTACTATGTGCCAGGCATATTATGTACATTATTTAATTTGATCACAATGTCCCCATGAGAGGTTCTATTTTATCCTCATTTTTCATGTGAAGAAACTAAGACTCGGAAGTTGGTGCCCAAGGGGAGGAACTGGAATTGGAACGTGGGAGTGTCAGACTCAAAACCTGCTTGAGTCTTCCCCAGTGGCCTTCCTCCCTCATCCAGTCCCTCCACCATGGCTCTGTGGACTGAGGGTGCTGACGGTTGAGGGTGTGCAGATCCCCGAGGTCTTGAGCACTGCCAGTTTTCTATTTCCTAGGGCTGGGGAGAAGGGAATTCAGGGGACACAGTCTGTGGTTTCCCTGGTGTCACCTGCTCCCTCTGGGCCTCAGTCTTCTCAGCTGCAAGTCAGCTTCCCTGCTATAACAAGACTGGGAGGGTTTTGCAGCTCAGCATGGCTCCTTCACTGAGCAACCAGGAATAACCCCCCTCTAGTTCTGGTTCCCAGGGGGAGCTTCCCAGGTGTCCAGCCCAAATGACTGATTGCCTAGGTCCCAATGGCTGTGGGTCCCAGAGCACCTGGCCTGTCCCCCAGGTGGTCTCCAGTAACTCACCCCTCCCCCACCACCCCTCCTGAGGCCTCTTAGAATTACACCTTGCACATGTGGTGGCTTGCCACTGTAGGCAGGAACAATGCTGTATGTAATTTACCCCTTTGGGCACAGCTGCGCTGCATCCTGGGGGCTGTGGAAAGAGCACAGCTAGGAGCCAGGCGGGATGAGGACGCCCATGGCCACTCTCCACTCTATTCTCTGAACCACCCACCCAGCCTGCCTGTTTTTTCACCTGCAGTGCCACTGCCCTAGGCCAGGTTTCCCACTCTGCCAGGAGGGCACCACTGCTGGCCTTCTTCCCCAAGAGCCTGCCATCAGCCTGGGAAACCTTTAAAGTTTCCCTATTGTTATGTTATATGTTATGTTATATGTTATGTTATGTTATTTTTAAGTAAGCTCCATGCCCATCATGGAGCCTGATGTTGGGCTTGAACTCACCTGAGCTAAGATCAAGAGTTGGATGCTTAACTGACTAAGCCACCAGGCATCCCTCCCTCTTTATTTGTTTATTTATTTATTTGAGAGAGCGAGCCAGCATGAGAAGGTGGGGGGCAGAGGGAGAGGGAGAAGCAGCCTCTCTGCCAAGCAGGGAGCCCAATGCGGAGCTCAATCCTAGGACCCAGGATCACAACCTGAGCCAAAGACAGATGCTTAGCTGACTGAGCTACCCAGGTGCCCCCTTCCCTCTTTATTTAAAAGATGAAATGTTATGCAGAGTTTACACTTAACTGCCAGGTCTGTCTCGTGGTCATGCATGCCCCATCTACTGCCTGCTGTCTCAGGGAGAGGCCTTTGGTCCTGAAACCACAGCAGCCCCTAGCCCAGGGGAAAATGGGCAGGGTCTGGGTGGCGTGGGCCACTTCTCAATGTGTACCCGCCCTCAACCATGAGTGCACCTGGGCCCTGGGGGCACTGAGCCTGGCCAGAGAGAAGAGGCAGTCCCAGGTAGGATTCTCATCTAAGCAGAACTCTGTTGTCACTGCCTCTCCACACACTCACTGCCCAGGATAACACCTCTGAGGACTTGCAAAACCAAATCAGCTTCCAAACTTGGCTTTAGAGAAGTTCTCTTTCCTCAGACGCCACACTTGAGTGCTCCTTGATGGCTAAGAGTACAAGAAAATCCGGTTTTGAATCCCTGCTTGGCTGCTGTCTTTGCTGTCTGGTTCTGGCAGGTTGCTTCATCTTCTGGGTCTCAGGCTCCTACTCTGCAGCACAGGAGTGATGCCAGCTCATAATTTAGGTAAAGAATGAGTGTGTGTTGAATGTCTGCTGCAGCATCCAGACCTCCATGCGGCTGTTTGCTAGAGGCTGTCTGGATGCTTCTGCTGCTGCTGCTGGTTTGACTTCTGCTTTTCTTCTCCAGCACCTTTCTCTTCCTCGCATCCCTTCCACCGCTTGGGTCACTCACTCATTCATTCGTTCACTCCTGTGTCATTAGTCTCTTTCAGGTCGAGAGAGTTCCTGAGTCCTTCCTTGACTTTCACAACCCTGACACTCAGCAGGGGGGACTTTTGTACAAGTTCCTTATTGGGACTTTGTCTGATTTTCCTAATGATTAGGTTTTGGTTATGCGTCTTTGGCAAAAATGGCAAATAAGTGGTGTGTATATTCTCTTCATTGTGTCCTGTCAGACAACACCCAGTTGTAACTTGTGTTGTTACTAATGATGTTCCCTGTAATCACTTGATTCAGAAGGTGTCTGTTGTGCTTCCCTACAATTAAGTTACTCGTTTTCCCCTTTGTTTTGTTTTTATTTTTTTATTTATTCATGATAGTCATCACAGAGAGAGAGAGAGGCAGAGACATAGGCAGAGGGAGAAACAGGCTCCATGCAGGGAGCCCGACGTGGGATTCGATCCTGGGTCTCCGGGATCGCGCCCAGGCCAAAGGCAGGCGCTAAACCGCTGCGCCACCCAGGGATCCCTCGTTTTCCCCTTTGTTTTTTTTTTTTTTTTTTAATTTTTAAATTTATTTTTGATAGTCACACACACAGAGAGAGAGAGAGAGAGAGAGAGGGAGAGGCGGAGACACAGGCAGAGGGAGAAGCAGGCTCCATGCACCGGGAACCCGACGTGGGATTCGATCCCGGGTCTCCAGGATCGTGCCCTGGGCCAAAGGCAGGCGCTAAACCGCTGCGCCACCCAGGGATCCCTATCTTTTGCTATTTTATACCTGTATTTGACAATCTTTAGTTCTCATCCACATTAACTGTCTCTAGACTTTCAAAAAGTGGTGACAGGTACATGGGTAAACAACATACAGAGCTTGTCTGATAAATCTTCATTCTTGTGTTTTCTGGACAACTGCACACCAACACAGTAGGGAACATTCCTTATTCCCTTGGCCCAGGCAGCTTTGTTGAGCCTGGTGTCCATGCACACATCTTGAGTGCCCATCTCCTTCATAGCAAATTTCTGGATCCCTTTGGGTGCCTGAGGGGCAGGCTTCTTGAAACCCACTCCATGGATGCGCTTGTTGATGGTGTATTCTCTGGTCACTACCTCGTTGATGGCAGAGCCGCCCTTCATCTTCTCACCATCCTTCTTTGCAGGAGCCACTCTGCCAGACCCAGATTGGAAAGCGAACTTCGATTTTCTTAATTCTAACATGAGGCTAGCACCTCAGAGCCTTTCTGTGAGAACAAAATATGGTAATGTGTATAAAGTACTTAGGATAGGGGACCTGGGTGGCTCAGTGGTTGAGTATCTACCTTTGGCTCAGGTCATGATCCTGGGTCCCAGGATCCAGTCCCACATTGGGCTCCCCGCGGGGAGCCTGCTTCTTCCTCTGCCTGGGTCTCTGCCTCTCTCTCTCTGTCTCTCATGAATAAATAAATAAAATCTTAAAAAAGAAAAAAAGCACTTAGGATAGTACCTGGCAGGGAAAAAAAGGATGAGTCCTCTGCTGGTGGCTGGAGGAAGAAGGGAGCTGAGGGTAGAACCCCCCCCCCCAAAAAAAAAGGATAGTACCTAGCATGTGGTGAGTGCACTTCTCGGTATCTCTAGGGGACCTTTCTACTTAAATCTTTTCATTATTGCAGAAGCAGTACTAGACATTTTAGAAAGATAGAAATACTGCAAAAAGAAAACCATCATATTCTCATCTAGAGATTGCTGCTGTTAACACTTTAGTGATTGTTCTTCCCAAGCTTTTTCTGTGCATATATTCCCTGCCCCCCAGTGAGATAATACTGTGCATTGCATTTCATAGCCTGCTGTTCTTCAGGCAGCAATCCACTTCTTAGGTTTAGTCAATTTTCAGCACATCTAATACTCAGATCATATTCATATTTCTCCAGTCATCTCCAGTATACCCTTTATAGCTGTTTTGTCCATGCCAGTATGCAATCCAGGACCACACTTTCTATCTGGTTCTTGTGTCCTGTCTGTCTGGTTCAGTCCTTCTGTATGATACTGACCTATAGAAGAGACTGGACCCATTGCCCTGTAGAATGCCTCACCATCTGCCTTGGGTTGTATTCTTGTGGTGAAATTTAGCTTGTTCTCTGTCCTCTGTATTTTCTGCAAAGTGAAGCATATCCAGGACTTGACCCATTCATTGGTGCCTGGAATACCCAATAGGTAGTGATGTGCCCTTCCTGTGGCCTTTCACCACCATTAGTGGTGCCAAGATTAGAGAAAAGGCAATGTGACTCTCCCTCATATGGTTGCATAGATCTCTCTCTCTCTCTCTCTCTCTTTTTTTTTTTTAAGTAACATGTGTGGTTCTCTTGGCACTGTCTGAATGCTCAGCTCTGGGAGACCTTTTTAAACTACATGAGAAAACTTGTCCAGTTGCTGAGGGGAACTTGATCCTGGGGCTTTGGGCTGTTGGGTGAAAAAAAAATCACAGAACAAGGACATGAACCAAGTTTTATCTTGCTGAGTACAAACTTAACAAAACATAGTTCTGTTTTTACTTGCTCCTAGACATATGATCTGGGCTATATCTCAGCTCTGCTGTTTACCAGCTGGGTGACCTCAGGCAAGTTACTTAACCTCTCTCAACCTTAAGTTCCTCCTTGGATTTCTTGTCTGACAGAGTTGTTTTGAGGGTTAAAATATGTATATATGTATATTTGGCTCTTTTTTCCCCTAGATGGAAAGCTCTTTGAAGTCAAGGCTAAAAATTAAGATATTCAAAGATGTTTGGGGTGCCGGGGTGGCTCAGTCAGTTAAGCATCCAACTCTTGGTTTCAGCTCAGATCATGATCTTAGGGTCCTGGGATCGAGCCCTGCACCCTGTGTCTGGCTCCATGCTCACTGCAAAGTATTCTTGTCCCTCTCCCTCCCCATCTTATCCCCCCTCCCACATGCACTCTCTCTTTCTCTCAAATGAATAAATAAAGTCTTAAAAAAATCCAAAGATGTTTGTTGGATGAAAAAAATAAAAGAGTATAGGGATGCCTGGGTGGTTCAGTGGTTGAACGTCTGCCTTCAGCTCAGGGCATGATCCTGGGATCAAGCCCTGCGTAGTCGGGCTTCCTGCTCAGTGGGGAGTTTACTTCTCCCTCTCCCTGCTTGTGCTCTCTTTCTCTCTTGTTCTCTCTCTCATGTGCAAGCCAGGGGAGAGGTGGAGGGAGACAGATTCCCCACTGAGCAGGGAGCTTGATGCAGGGCTAGATCTCAGGTCCCTAGGATCGTGATCTGACCCAAAGGCAGATGCTTAACTGACTGAGTCACCCAGGTGCCTCATAAAATCTTAAAAAACAAAACAAAACCCTTCCCCGAGAAGGAGACTGGGATGAAAGGGGAGCTTTGCTGGGGACCGAGCTGGGGCGAGATGGTCTCTGGACACAGGAGCTATCTGTCTCCTGGCACAGGTGGCTTCTGGGAGGGCTGGATAGGACTCATGGCAAGAGCTAAGCCCATGCTGGCTCAGAGGTTGCCGTTCTTCCCCGTTCTCCTTCTCCTCCCCTTCTTGCCGGTCCCCTCTTTGGTCTCTTGGCCAGGGCTCCAAGCCTTGTATGACCCTGACAACCCATGTGTCTGTCTGCAGTGCCGGATGGAGTGCCGCGACGTGCCTGCTGAGACACTCTATGATGTGCTACACGACATTGAATATCGAAAGAAGTGGGACAGCAACGTCATTGAGACTTTCGACATCGCCCGCTTGACAGTCAACGCTGACGTGGGCTATTACTCTTGTGAGCAGGCGCCCGCATGCTGATCCCAGCCAGGCCCCTAGCCCAGCCCGTCTCCCAGCTTTCCTCTTTGTGGGCACCCCGCAGCCAGGCGGCTTGGAGACCTGAGTGCTAAGATGTAGAGCCGCCCTCCCTGACATTCCTGTCCATTCCCAGACCCTTGGGCACACACGTACACTCACATAAACACATGCGCTCCCATGTGCATGTATATACACTCCACACATGTGTACACAGTTGTGTATGCACCCCATAGCCGCAGGCCACACATGGTCTCACATTTTCAGATACACTCACAGTAATATTGTTCGCCCACATACTCACACTCGCACATACAAACAGCCTGGCCAGCCAGGTAAGGGCCACGGGAGGTTGTGAGCAGGAATGGCCGGAGACAAGAGGGGAGAGGGTTCTGCTCTGTCTCTTTCCCAGTATCAGCTCTGGGACTGTGGTCTGGTAGGTAGAGGGGTGCCTGTTTGGATCAGCGAGAGGTGGCAGCTAGCTAGGCATCTCTGTGTCCCTGGCCTCAGCTGTGCCCTCCCTTGCAGGTAGGCAGGCCAGTGGCCTGGCTCAACTTTCCCTTGTACTTCACAGGGAGGTGTCCAAAGCCCCTGAAGAACCGTGATGTCATCACCCTCCGCTCCTGGCTCCCCATGGGCACTGATTACATCATTATGAACTACTCAGTCAAACACCCTGTGAGTCTACCTGCCTTCCCCGCTGGGTGGGCAGGGGAAGGTACCAGGTATGGCGGGGCCAGCAGGCCTAGCCTGGAAGAGGCCTCTGGCAGCTTTCATGTGACTTCAGCTGAGCATGAAGCTCTCTGGCCCTCAATTTCCTTCCTATATAGTGAGAAAAATGGCTCTTGTCTTCCTGCTCAGCTCTCAGGCAGATGAGAAGAGGGTGATGTGGGCCATCACTGTGGGCGAGTGGGATGGGCTGGCTGGGAAAGGGGGTGAACGGGGTGAGAGGCAGGGTTCTCTGACACTCCCTGAGGCTAGGCTGCCTTGCTCTCCATGGCAGCAGGACAGGCAGGTACAGCTGGCCAGGGCAAAGATGAGTTGTGTGTAAGTGCCCATGTGTGTGCTCATGATCCCTGACTCCAGACTGGAGGCTTTCCTGGGGAGAACAGGGAGACCTGGTCTGAGTCTTCCCTTTCTCCTCACCCTGGCATCAGGCCTGGCCTGGAGCGGATGCCACGGATTGTGAACTAATTAAATATATGCGTGTGTGTGTATGTGTGTGTGTGTGTGTGTGTGCGCGCGCGCGCTCACAAAGACACTTCTTTTGCCCCAACCCTGAGTCTCACCTCCCTTTGCCTTCCATCCCCAGAAATACCCGCCTCGGAAAGACTTGGTCCGAGCTGTGTCCATCCAGACGGGCTACCTCATCCAGAGCACGGGGCCCAAGAGCTGCGTCATCACCTACCTGGCCCAGGTGGACCCCAAAGGTGAGGGCTCGGCCCTGGCAGCCTATACCACAGAGGTTGCAACCCCATCTACTAGGGATCATAAGGGGCCTCTGTTAGGAGCTGTTTTATATTTTGGGGCATCTTTGTCCAAAATATCATTTGAACCAAGGTTTGAGACTTTATAATGGTTTGAAAAGCAAAGGCCATGATGATCGCTGATGCTCCATGACAAAGCTTGGAGCTCTTTCCCTGGACGCACATGTGCCCATGCTCTGACTTGCTTCCTGCTCACTGGCTGCTCTCACTCCATCCACCTTGCTGGCTCCTATCCTCTGCCCATCTTGGAGGCCTGAGTTTTCCAGGCCTCAGTCCTCTTTCCCTTGGGAGGGCTCGCTATTCCCAAGGCTTCTGTGGCCAGCTAACTTGTCTGTCTGCCAGGATCCAGAGTCCTGTGGCCATCAGCCCCTGGACTCCTCCTTCTAGGTGTCTTCCAGGACCTGAAACTCATTGTATCCCATGCTGAACTATCTCCTGAGCCTCCACCCCCTAGTCACCCATGCCAAGAACCTGGGGGTTGACCTGGGTACCTTCTACTCATCTCCAAATCTGGCCATCCCTTCTTATCAACTCTACCTCCTCAATAGCTCCTGAATTTGTCTTTTCTCTCCATACTCAGCCACCTTGTCTGTCCATACAGCTACCAAGGGATTTTTCCCAAACCTCTATTTCCTCATGACTCTTCTGATTCAAAATCTGTGACTTTCTATTGCCTACAGAGGGAAGTCAAAGCCCTCTGCCCAGGTTTCCCAGGCGCTCCCCACACCTTACATGGTCCCACCTTTCTGTCTAGGCAGTGCTTTCCCTCAGCCTTGAAACACCTCTCCTCCCTTGCTCATGCCCCCATGGCTGCTTCAGATGTCCCTGCCTTTGTCTCTGATACCCACAGTCACTCCTGGCTCTCTGCTTGGTGGGCCCATCCCCCTCTAGTAGAGCCCTTGGCACACCATTGGGCCCCAGACAATGAGTTGTTCTTTGGGTCCCCAAGACTGGCCCAGAATAGGTATCATGGAGTGGATGTGGAATGAGTGAGTGAATGAGTGAAGGTCTAGAGGATGGGTAAGCCCTGAACATCTTTGCCCCGGTGTGCCCAAGCCCCACCGAGGGTCCAGTGACCCAGGCCCAGGGCCCCTCGGTACCTCACTGACTGTGTTGGGTGTCAGAGGCAGAGTAGACACTTGGGAATGAGAAAGGGCAGACAGCTGGGCTGTGTATTCCAGGTCAGGCCAGGGTGGGGTGTTCAGCCAACAGGCCTATGTAGCAGCTAGACTGCCTGGGCAGGGGGCTTGGAAAGATAGGTAGATGAGGGGCTGAACATTAGGGGCACTTACAGGTTGGATATGAGAAGGGATGTCAGCAGAGATGAGGTGGCAGGTGGGGGCTTGGTGGGTCAAGATTTCAACCCACTTGGAGCCTCTGGTCACCTAGGACTCTGGTTTTCTTCCATGTAGTCCTCTGGGGCTCAGCAGAGGGACAGGTGGGTGTAGGGGCCAGGTTTGGGAGAACACAACAGAATTGAGACTGGAGACCTTGGGCTGAAATGGAAAGAGAAAATGAGGATGATGCTGTCTTATAGGACTTGCTCCGCAGCCCCCCTCCCATGGAGAAGAGGGTGGCCTCTTCAGAAGCCCCAGGTGGGAAGGAGCGGGCTGGTGGTATATATGTTTGGTGGGGGCTGGGTCCCAGGAGGCTGCTTCCCTTCTCTCCTCATTGCCCTTCCTTGCTATCATAGGCTCCTTACCCAAGTGGGTGGTGAATAAATCTTCTCAGTTCCTGGCTCCCAAGGTGAGTAGCCTTGGGACTTTGGGGTATGGAAGCTGGGGGAGCCGGTTCCGCTGCGGGGGGTGGGTCAGGGACCTAGACCGGGAGTCAGGGGGTGGAGTCAGGGCTTAGGGGCGGGGTCACGAAATGGGCCTGAGTCAGGATCTCCCGGGAGCTGGGGACCCAGCCTCTGGAGGGCGCAGGCCGGGACGTGGCGAAGACTCAGTCCCGCTCCGCGTCCACCCCTGACTCGGCTGTGCGGCGGCCCCGCAGGCCATGAAGAAGATGTACAAGGCGTGCGTCAAGTACCCTGAGTGGAAGCAGAAGCATCAGCCGCATTTCAAGCCGTGGCTACACCCGGAGCAGAGCCCGTTGCCGAGCCTGGCGCTGTCGGAGCTCTCGGTGCAGCACGCGGACTCGCTGGAGAACATCGACGAGAGCGCGGTGACAGAGAGCCGGGAGGAGCGCTTGGGTGGCGCAGGCGGCGAGGGCAGCGACGACGACACCTCGCTCACCTGAGCGCGGCGCCACCGCAGGGACCGAGACAAGACGGAGTGGGGCCAGGGGTGGCGGGTCCTCCCGCGCCTTCTCCCCTCCCCCACCCCCTGCGCCTCTTAGGGACGCTGGGCTCGGGCCCAGGCTGGCGCTGCGGCCTGGCTGGACACAGCCCCAATAAACGATCCCACAGCCTCAGCCGGCTCGTCGCTGTACCTGCTTCCCACCTCCCCGGTGCACGACCACCGACCACCGCCGCCCTTGATCCCCTTGTTCGAGAATTCATTTTGTTAATTTTATTATTGTTGGTCACCTGGCCTTTGCTCCTTTAGGCAACCACTCATTTCCCCATGTGTAGCTGGGGATGTATGTCAGGTTGTCACTCCTTCCTCCTGTCCACGGTGTGTCTTCTTGTGTCTAGTCATTAGTTCACTTGTCCATTTGCCAAACCTTTTTGCCTGTTTGTTCTGCTACTTGCTCCAGGCTCTTTGGCTACCTTTAAATGTTCTAAGTAGATCTGGCCAGAGGCCCTGGGTCAGGGGTCAGAGGGTGAGATTCCACCATGTGACCTTCAGCCTAAGGCCCCATTGGTACAACCTGTGGAAATAGAAGGTCCCTCGCTCTCCAGCCATCACAGAAGGAAGGGGGAGAGCTTCCGGGGTCTCAGCCACAGGGCTATGGGCCTCAGAATGGAGATTGGGGCAGTGTGTTCTGTGGAAGGAAGGTTGTGGGTTGAGATGAGGGTCATCAGACTCCAGTGCAGTGGAAGGACCAGGTCCTGTGATTTGAGACTTCCTAGGTCACTTTGAAGACCTCAGGCCTGCATTAAGAAAAGGTGGGGCTCCCAGTCCTTTGCAAATGGTCAGAGGCCAGTCACCTGGTACTGTGTTCTACTTGGCTGCTTTGAAGTCTCGGCTTTGAGATTTGGAGGGATTCCTGAACCGCACCTGTTCTCTGTGGCCTTCAGGTACCCTCTGCTGCCTGAGAGACACTCCTGCTATCAGGTTGGGAGGAGGAGGTCTCTATGCATTTTCCCTCTCTAGTGTTTTTGTACCCCATATGAATTTGGGGCGGGGGAGTTTTCTCCAAGGTTTAGCCCTGTCCTCCCCTCCTGGAAAATGACTTGCCTCAGCCTTGTCAGGAAAATACAACCTACTTGGAGTTGACTTTTCTAGAGAGGCAAGGTGACTGTCCAGTGGAGGGTGGGCAGGAGAGTCTGTAACTCACCAAGACTTGAGTTCCATTCCCAGGCTTACCCAATACTGGCTTTGTAACTTTGGACAAGTCCTGGAACTTCTTGGAGCTTCATATTCTAAGCCCTAACCTGGGGTGATGATTTTTGTCTTCGAGGAGAGGTATGAGGATTGAGATAAATGGAATAAGTTGCCCAGCACTGTGCTT
Organism: Canis lupus dingo; assembly: GCF_003254725.2. Taxonomy (NCBI): domain Eukaryota; kingdom Metazoa; phylum Chordata; class Mammalia; order Carnivora; family Canidae; genus Canis; species Canis lupus. The sequence continues at coordinate 25,690,731 of NC_064263.1, forward strand.
AGCATGTAGTAGGTGCTCAGATTAATGACTCCTAATCTCAGAATCAACCCCATGCCCCATCCTCGTGAGAGCTGTTCTTTCAAATATGTCCATTGGGCATTTGGAGAAATAGAAGCACAGAGAACTTAAAGTCTCTGACTTGACCGGCTCCAGAGGTGACAGGGACACAGGCGGGACCCAGAAATTCCTGTCAAACCCAGGGCCCTTACCTGTGTATGTGCCGGCAGGATGGGCAGGACTCTCTCTGATCTCAGCCAGTGAAAGTCGCTCGGTGCCAGGACCGTAGGCTGATATGCAGCCTTCTGCCTAAGGGTCCTTGAACCCTTTGACTGGGTAGGACTCGTCCCCACCACCCTGCCCCTGGGGGATGTGAGAGGGAGAGGGAGGTGGAATGTCCTCCGAGAATGAGGTGGGGAACGACTTCCAGGAGGAGAGGCTTAGGGACCTAGGTCGTCCTGCCTCCAACTGCCCCTTTCCGCCCTGCGGATTCTGGACCTCTGGGCCGGAGGGGGTTGGGAGTGAGCGGCGAGGCTCATTCCCCCGGGGGTACGGTCACCCGGAGAAGGGTGGCAGAGACTCAGGAAGAGCTGGAGACTCAGCGGTCGGGGAGGTGCAGGTAGATCTGAATCTCGTGCGCGCCGCGGGAGGGGCGAGGCGGCGCGCAGACCCCGCGTCGGCGGGCGGCGGGGCCGGCGGGCGGGCGGGGCCGGGCCGGGCCGGGGGCGGTCCCTGCCCCGCCCCGCCCCGCCCCGCCCCCTCCCCGGGGCGTCACGTGGGGCGGGCGGAAGCACCCGGCGGGGTGGGCGCGCCCGGCCTGCGGCCGCGAGTTGACTGCGGCGGCGTGAGTCAGTGGCCGCGCCGGGACCTCGCGTCCCCGGCTCCCAGCGTGGAGTCTTCGCCCACAGCAGGTAAGTGCGGCTGCCGGGACCTCCCCGCCCGCCGCCCCTTCGCCAGGTGGTGACCGGAGTTTCCCCATTTCGCAGAAGGGAACGCCGAGGCCGCGCCGACTGTGCGCCCGGCGCCTACTTCCGCGGGCGTTTTTCCCGGGGCGTCATCTGCCCTCCTGCTGGTGACGGGGTGAGGGCCACCACCTGAGGATGCGCGGTCGGGCCAGCGTCGGCGGGGAGGGGGGCGAACCGGCCGGGCAGGGGCCTTCCAGCCTTAGCCCTTTGGCAGGAAGATTCCCAGGAGCCGGAGCCAGCCCGCCTTCGGGCGCCTTGCTTTTCCCATCTGTGAAATGGAGGCTCCCGCCCCGTGGGCCGCGGAGACCCTTACAGCTCTGCACTTTAGTATGACCCTGTGCCCTGGACCTGGGGCTCCAGTGACCTTGGGCAGACTACTTCCGGTCCTGTGCCTCAGTTCCCCACCAGTAAATGGGGGCATGGCCTCCCAAGAGCCCCCACCTGCCCTAGTTGCTGGAAAGAGGAGCTGTGTGTTCACTGAATGGGGTCAAGCCGGCAGTGGGTTATTGGCACTGGAGGACGGGCTTGGAGCGCAGCTTGCGGGGCATCGGGTGGGTGTTTGGTCCCAGGTCTCGCAGGGTGGTGTTTAGCCTTGAGGAACTCTGGTCAGGAGCAATCACAGTATGGTTTCTGGCATATGCATTTCCCTCCCACATTGCTCCTGTCCTGGGGAGCCACCTTTGATCTCCAGGCTTGGTCCCAGGGGCAGGGGCGCTGCTGCAGGGTGGTACAGATTTGTGGAGGCGCTCAGCTCAGGTAGATTTGGCTGTGTGCTGAGCACCAAGGTCAAGACTGAGGCACCCAGGATGTCTGTCCTTGGAGAGCAGAGAATGCCAGGTTAGGGGAGACTTCTCAGCCCACTCATTACAGGGTAGAAAGATCCCAGCAGAATCTCGAAGACAAGTGCAGACAGGTACTGAGATAGAATCAGGGACTGAGACTCTGGAGGCCCAGGGAAGAAGAGATGACTGGCATGGTCCTTGGCAGTGAAGGGACAATTAACAAGGCTAAGGACCCTCCAGAAGACAGCACAGCTTGTGCAAAGGCAGGACCTTTCATGGTATATTTGAGGAATGGCAAGGAGTGGGTATGGCTGGAAGGGTGTAGTGAGAACTCGCCCCAGTGTCCCATGGCTGGTTGGGGATTGTCCAGACCTGGGCCCCGGGGGACCTTGCCTCCCCATTCACCACTTGCTCACAGGAGTCGGGCAAAAGGGGGTCATTCCAGGCAATCCTGTAACTGGTGAGGTGGAAGTGGGCAGAGGCCACTCAGGGGCCCAGATTGCCCCCACGCTTCATCGCCCCAGCCACATCCCCACCACCTCTCAGGCTCCAGTCATGCTTTTCTGTACCTGAAACCTCAGTCCTTTGTGTGGATTGCTCGTCCTCTCCACCCTCCCTCTCCAGAAATTGTCTCCCCATAAAAAAAAAAAAAAAAAAAAAAAAAAATCTCCTAAGTCCTTTGGGACTTCACAGGTGGGTTGCTTATTGCCTCTTCTTGCTTTGCCTTTCAATCTACATAGTGGCACAGCTTGTGAAAGGTCTTCTTGGAGCTCTGTGGGGGAAGGGCCTGCAGAGCCATGGGGATGACTGGGACTTCGGGTGGTCCCTATACAGCCATCAAACATGTGACTCTGCAAGTCCCCAAACTTCTCAGAGCCTTCATTTCCCTATCTGCAGGATGAGGAGAGGAGCCCTGGTTTCATGCTCCAGAGAGAGACTGCTAGAGCAACTACTGGGCCTGAGCATCAATCTTGTCCCCTGCAGTGAATGTTTGAATGTAGGAAAGAGAGAAACTGGAGGGCAGGGGTTAGTTCAGAGGGGTAGGGGGCCTCAGAGTCCTGAGGGCTAGTGGTGGACTAGCCTAGTACTAAGTCTAGAGTATCAGCTAAAGAGAGGGGAGTCCCCTCTGTTCTCTGGGCCCTCTCCCCTCCCTACCCCACTCTTTAGCCAAGCTCAAAGCCAGCCGGCTGATGCCCAAACAAGTAGCCTCTGTTCCCAGGATGGGGGGAGGGGAGGCAGGCCCTGGGCTCCAGGCCCGCCTGTCCAGCGCTGACCCTGCTGCGCACCCGCCCCCCCTGCCCTTCACTCTGGATCTTAACCCTTGGGAGCCTGGGGTGGGCCCTGGGTTGCTTCAAGGCTCATGCCCCTTGCCCACCAGCTGTCCCCTCCACCCAATTTTAGGCTTCCTAGGGTCTGTTGCAGCAAGAGGGGATGCAGTAGGACATAAGTTGGAAATGGAGAAGGAAGAAGGGAATGGAGGTGGAAGGGAACTGGAATAGTTATGGTCAGATACTCAGAGACCACTTGGCTCAGAAGTTTTTTTCACAGATGGGGAGACTGAGGCCAAGGGCCAGAGGTCAGACCAGGATCACATAGTGAGCCCTGTGGGGGTCAGGACTGATCTGACCTCTAGTGTGGGCCCTATCAGGGAAAGGAGAGGGAAAGGAAGGAAGCTCTGTTTGATTTGAGTACCTATCACGTGTCTGATGCTATACATTTGCATTTTATTTAACCTCATATCATTCCATGAGACGGAGATCACTGCCCAGTAACATAGTGGGGAAACAGCCTCAGAAGGAGCTGAGTAATCACATCCGTGAGAAATATGTCAGTAAATAGGCACATAGCACTGAGGTAGGCACTTTTATGTATGTTAACCAGTTTCATCCTCCCTAAACAGCAAATAAGTGATAGAGGCAGGATCAGGACCCAGGCGTTCCTTTGCCTGATTTCCTCTTCCCCAGTCTGACCTTCCCCTTTGAGCTCAGTCCAGGGTCCATACAGTGAGGGGCTGTCCCCTGGGTGATGGCCAAGGCAGCCTCGAGCAGAGTGTGACCCCAGTCAGGCTGACCCGGCCCTCCCTGGGGAGTGGAGTCTGGTCCCTTGGGTGGGCTCTCTTACCTCTTCCTCTGGCCTCAGCCCCCTTCACAGCCCTGCAAAGAGGGGTGTTTGAGGAAAGGGTTCTGTGCTAAGGGGGCTGCTCCATGGATCTGAACAGCAGGTAGATAAGAGGGAGCCTCAGAGATCCCCTATAAGTACACTCCCCACAGATCTCAGGGCCAACTCAACACCAGGCCCCCTGCCAGCCCTGATCAGAGAGGACGTCTTGTCTGCTTACCCCTGGCCCCATGAGGCCCCTAGACCTGTATGCTCTAATGAGGGCTCTGGGGAGGACAGCCCAAAGAGGCTGATGACCCCGGGTGTCAGGGACAGCCCGGGGCTGGAGGGACAGTGCCTATTTGGTCTTCCACCCGACCTTCCTGTGGAATTTTTCTCCAGCTCAACCTTTGGAATGTAGTTGAGAAAGGAAAAGATCTGTCCTATACTCAGGACATCTATTCCAGACTACTGGGACAATCAGAGTGGCTGGGAGGGGAGGTGGAAGTACGTGACCAGTTCAGGGATTCCTGGGTGGCTCAGCGATTGAGCATCTGCCTTCAGCCCAGGGCCTGATCCTGAGACCTGGGATCAAGTCCCACGTCGGCTCCTTGCATGGAGCCTGCTTCTTCCTCTGCCTGTGTCTCTGCCTCTCTCTCTGTGTCTCTCATGAATAAATAAATAAAATCTTAAAAAAGAAAAAAAAGGTGACCAGTTTAGTAACAACCGTATTATTGAGTAGTAGTAATAATAGTGGCAGTGGCTACTGTTTCTTGGAAGCTTACTTATTCACCGTGGAAGCATTTCTTTGGGCTGATGTAGTCCTCAGCAGTAGTGTCGCACGGTGGGTACCATTCCCACTCTGTAGATGAGGAAACAGGCCCAGGAAGCTTAGGTGATTTGCCTAAGATGACCCATTACAGAGAAGAGCTGGGAGTCTGAATTTCTCCCTCTTTGCAGTAGACTCTCTGAGCCCTGGGAGACACTGCAGGCGGAGGAGATCCAAACCCTCCTCTGCCCTGCGAACTCCCAATCTGGGTTGAGGGCCGCATGGTGGGTGGCATTGCCGGCAGCCAGCTGTGGGCATCCTACTTGTAGTCGAGACTGACCTCCCTCTAGTTCTGGGCCCGGCCTAGCACGGGCGCCTCTTGGAGGGCTGCTTGCTGCTCTCGTCCTGTCCTGTCCACTTTGGACTTTGTGGAATACGGTGGCTCTCCCAGACCCCGTTTTGCTGGTGAGGAGACTCAGGTCGGGAGAAGCTAAGTGACTTTCCTCAGCCGAGGAAAGGGAGAGCTGGAACTGACACCGGGTAGAGGCCCCAAGGCCAGCACGCTTCCTCCCTGCCTGGGCCTGGTCGGGGCCTCCTGGCCTCCGAAGCCCTGAGCTTCCCCCAGACACCGCCCACCTGCCTTATCACAGGCCCCAGTTTCTCTCCCTGACCAAACCGAACCCTCTGAAGGGACCTGGGATGTGGAACAGCCGGATGTCAGTGACCGAATGAACAAACCCCGGGGGATGTGGTTCCAGAGCCGTGAGGCCAAGAAGCAGGGACCGGCTGTGGTCAGGAGTGGTGCTCAGCCCCTGAGGGGTCCAGAAGAGGATTTAGGGGGCAGAGACACCCCCACCACCACCACAGGAGGGAGGAATGGGGCAAAATCTTCCTTCTCCTTCATATCTTTATTGTTGTGAGGGCCAGGGGGATAGAGGAGTGTTGGGACCTCTTGTGGCCACACCTCTGACCCCATTCCCAGAGCAAGGAACTAGAGGTCACACCTGGAATCTTGGCGGCTCCTGGGGGAGTCTGGCCTGGCCCTACTTCCTTGTGGCCCGGGGTGGTACTGGAGTGGGACGGCCCCCCACATGGGGGAGCTGCCATTGCGTCTTTCTACCCCATATGCCTGGGCCTTCTTTGCCTCCTTCTCTCCTGCCTCAGAGGGCACTGCCTCGCCCCTGGCATTCTCCTTACCCCTCCTTTCCACTCCAGTGCCCAACGCCAGGGCCAGGTCTCTGAACTCAGCGTCCCTTGACTTCAGAGGGGGAGCAGGAAGCAATAGGTACCACATCAGTCCTCTAGGTGTGAGCAGATCAGGAGAGGAACATATCAAGCAGAGCAGGTGACATGGGGTGCAGGGCCTTCTCCCCTCCTCTCTATTCCCACTCACCCGCTCCCCAGCTGGGCAGCTGGGATCTTAGGATTCTGAGTCTGAGATTCTAAGCATTGGGGATTCAGGGAGTCTAGGGTTTTTTGTGTGCTGGTGATTCCGAGCTTCTAAATATCCAAAATTCTGGTTTCCAGGAGCCTGCTAAGCCTTGTATCAGGCTGGGTAGCCTCTGAGTTGAAGCTGAGTCCTGTGCCACACCTTGGCTGGCTGATGCCAGACAGACGAGGCTCGGAGTTTCTCAGGGCTGCTTCTGGTGGTCAGTGGCACAGCTGGTCTCCAGGCTCTGTGTGCTCTGTGCACCCATCACTCCCAGCATGAGCACCCAGCTGTCGCCTTTCAAGAAATCTGAGAACCAGACCCTGGAAGGGACTAAGTGGTAGCAGAAGAGACAGCCATCTTGGTGGGGAATGAGGAGGGTACAGGCAGAGGCTAGGCCTCCTCTTCATTTGTTGGCAGAGGGGCTGTCCTCTTGGATACTAGGATGGGCTTGAGGGGAGGCCCAGGGAGGGCTGATGGCTGGCTGGGTCACGGAGCAAGGTCTGGGCCACACTGATGGGTGAGCCAGGTCCTCCTGGGGTCAACATGTTCCGGTCTGGGAGGGTCAGAGCCAGGCTCAAGAGCCAAGCCAGAGTGGTGGACAGAGACCTGCGTCTGGGAGCCCTGAGGGAGGCACTGCACTGCCCGTCCTCAGGAGGGCCTTTGAATATTTTGCAATGCTGCTACCCTCACCCGCTCCTTCCGGTGCCCATCTGAGCCTATGGGCACACCAGCTGCCCTCAGAGGGGCTGCCTTGTGGGAAGGAGGCCTGTTTCCCCCCAAGCCTTCCTCCTGGAGACTTCTGGCTGGGTGTGTTCCTTCCTGGGCTGTTTCCCATCTCTTTCCTGCTCCACATGCCTCTGGGCAGGCACTGTGCATGGGCCTCTCAGGCCCAGATGCATCCTTGGAGGACCTGAGATTGTGCCTTTGCACAGGTGTGATCAGCATTGGACATCCCTGTGAATCGGGGTATGAGGTGTGCTGGGCTTTGCACTCCTTGATGGGTGAGTTGGGTGAGGCTTTTATCCCTCTGAGTAGGGACCTCCCTCTAGGCAGGCCACTGAGTCTGCAGCCAAGCTGCCATAGCTTGTTCTCAAAGCTAATCCTAGCCTGGTGGGGGAGAAGGGACCTCTGGAGAGCAGGGCTGGGGACTAGGCTTTGCCAGGCAACAACAGGACAGCTTTGGGGTGGGGTCTGCCTGGCTTACTGAAAGGGGTGCTAAAGGCCTCAGCTAAGGGCTTACGTCTTCCCTCAGCCTGGGGCTGTTCCTCCCATACCAGCTCCTCAGCTCCAAAGATGGATGTACTAGGCCTAGGGAGGCCAAAGACTCGGGGAGCATCCAGTTGTTCTAGTGGTTCTGTTCCAGTTTCTGTTTCAGGACGTGAATCAGGACACTTATTTGCCTCTACTGCCGGTGACCCGAAAACCCACATTTCTCAGTGTCGGGGTGGCCTAGCCTAAGTGGAGTGGGGGGGGGGGTGCTGCAGTATCTCTGAGATCTCCTAAGGGGACTGTCTCCTCCCAGTTCTTCCAAGGAACAGGCTAATGGAAGGGAGTCCAGTTGGGTGTGGTGGGGGAGGGCTAGGTCCTGGTCCTGACTTGTCGTGTGGCCCTGGTTAGTTTAGTTTTGTTTGTTTGTTTGTTTTGTTTTGTTTTAGTTTTTTGGACCTCTTTGGGGTTCACTTTCATCTTCTGGAAGAGGGGAGGGTTGGCTAAGGTGGTTCCTAAATGCCTAAGGAGCAGGTGGGGGCAGGTGGAGAGCTGGGGGAAGGCAGGCCTGGGGTGCAACAGGCAGGAGACTAGAGCTGTAACTGGAAGTAGAGGAATGGGAGGTGTCTGATATAGGAGGCCCGAGGCCGGGCTCTAGCCACACTCCAGCCACTGGTTGCAGCATGACCTTGGGTGAGTCATCACTTGCCTGGGTATAAAATTGGGAGACATTCATGCAGTCAACAGATATTTACTATCTGCCAACCTCAGGCTCGATGCATGGGAATCAGACCCTGGTCCTGCTTTCAAGGAGCACCCAGCCATATCTATGGTGAGAGAGTCACAGAGAGTGACTTCCCAGTGTGATCAGGGCTGTGGCCATGGGACTTAGAGGCTGCTTCCTGGAGTGGATGAACTTGAAAAGCAAGGTAGGGAATGACGTTCCAGGCAGAGGGAATGGTATAAGCAAAGATCTGGAGGTAAGGTGGCAGGCAGTGGGAGTGGAGGGAATGAGATGGAAGAGGAGTACGTGGCAGGAGCAATAGAGGCAAGGCAATAGAGGGTCATGGAAGGGGTGGGCAGAGCAGAGGGATTGGGGCTAGTCTCAGAGACTCCTGGAAGTCTAAGAAGGTTCGGAGCTACTCTGGGGAGTGGCTGACGGGTGGGCAGCACGAGGGGGTCTGAGAGTCAGCACTTAAGGCTCCCTGAGCAGTGTTTACCAGGCCAGCGCAGCAGGAAGTGGCTGGGACAGCCTCTGGTAAGAGAAGGGGCAAGCCCAACTGCAGAGGGGACCGAGGAACCTCAGAGTTGAATCCTTGACTCCTAGATCTCTGGTCTGAACCTTGACAGCACATCATCCAACCATCCGTCTCCCTCCCCATGTCACAGGCCCCTGTCCCAAGCTCCTGACTGGGGTAAGCCAGGCCTTTGTGGTTGTCCATTCATCCATTCCTCCAGGGCCCAGACACTTCTAGCCACTGGCGATAGAGCTGTTAATGAGACAGTGCTCCTGTCCTCCGGTTGAGGAGACTGACGGTGAGCAAATAAATATGCAATACAGTGAGAAGTGGCATCCGAGGATGGAACCCAGCAGTGATAAGCTGAAAAATGACAGGGTCAGGAACTCATGGGGGCACATTTTTAGGTAGCGTGTGTAAGGAAGGAAGGCCTTGCATTTGAGAAAGTGCTGGAAAAAAAAAACAGGGGGGTGAGTCATCAGATATCTGGAAGAGCACCCCAGGCAGAGGAGCTCCAGTGCCCAGCTCTGAGGGTAAAGCGCACAGAGTGGGTTGGAATAACAGCAAGGAGACAGAGGCAGTGGGGACAGGCCACGTAACCTGGTAGGCCATGTGCTGGTTTTGGCTTTATTCTGAGGGAGGTGGGAAGGCACTGAGGAATGAGCACTGGTCAGATTTGGGCTGTTTCGAAGGCATGCATTTATTCCTTGCAAGCCTGCATGGTGGAGCTGTTGTAATCTCCATCTTAGAGATGGCGAAACGGAGACTCAGAAATTTCGTGAATTCCCCAGTCTCCCAGCAGCTGGCACCCCTGTGCCCCTGCATTCCTGCCTGCCTGCCTCCCGTGATCCATCCCGGAAGCACCTTGCTGCCTGTCGTGGCTTCCTGCTGTCCAGACACAAGGGCAAATGTCTTCACGTTGTCTACCCAGGCCCTTCTCGGGCTGTACTCATGTCCCTTCTCTCTTGCCCACCTGACCCTCTGTGTCCTCACTGCTCTCTGCCTGTCTCTGCGCTGTCCCCTCTGAGGAGATGTTGTAGAAAGAGGGGCCTGGGCAGCCCTCGGGTCCGATGCTGGCTCCTGTGTTAGTTTAGGCAGGTTACTTAACCTTTCTGAGGCTTAGTTACTTTCTCATCTGTAAAGTGGGCTAAAACCACTTTCTTTCTAGACTGTCATGAGGATGATATAAAACAGTCCACACACTGTGTTTAGCACAGTGCCTGGTAGATGGTAAGCATTCTGTAATCATGACCTTTTGTTGTTTTAGGCAAGTTTGGCCGGGTCAGATAAGAGGGTTAGAATGTTCTCTGTGAGCTGGAGAGGAGAGGCTGAGTCAGGGAGTCTTCCTCTCTTTTGTCTGACTTTAGAGGGGGGAGGCTGAGATCACACATATCCGTGACCAGAGCCTGTGTGGCTGGTACCCGGTCTCTCTCTCCTTTCCAGCCCCTGCCGGCCAGTCTGGTCACCTCTACCCAATCAACACAGGCAGCTTCCCCTTTCAGGTGCTAGCAGCGAGGGATCTGCTTATTCTCTGGCTTCGTCCCAGGGACCACCCACGGAGAAGGCAGTTTCGGGTCCCTGTTCTTTGGGCTCCTAATTCTCCCGTGCGGGGGAGCCCACCAAGGCTCTCCTCCTGGGTGGGTAAGCACAACAGCTTCTAGGGTGGTTCTGAGAGGAGTCAAGCAGCTTTCTGTCCCCATCCCGGGCCAGGGCCAGGGCCAGGACCAGCCCTCAGCCCCTCTGAGGGTCCCGGCATGTGACTCTGGTTCTGTCCACTTCTGCTACCTGGGAGCCTTATTGTCAGCCCTGTGTACTCCCACCTGCCATGTGGTCAGCCCTGTTTCTGCCTCATTGATAGTGTTAGGAGCCCTCTGTCCCCACCACCCCTGCCATGGAGCGGTGGACCCAGAGGAGGATCTTCCTGGTGTCACGCTGTCGCACCTCTGGCCTTGCTTTGCCTGAGAAGCCCCCAGCTCAGTAGGGGACTGTGTCTGTGCCTGAGAACCAGACCAGAGCCCCATGTGCTCCTGCTGGGGCTGCCCAGGTCTCCTCAGATGCTGCGCCTCAACGGTGAAAGGCTGGGGCACAGGGAAGGTCGGTATGGGTCAGGGTTAGGGTTAGGTGAGGCGCTCTCCCTTGGGGACAGTTACAGGGTGGGCTGAGGGGTATGCTGGCTGAAGGGAGGGAAGCAGGAGGAGGGCCTAGAGATCCAGGCCTGCCAGGGAGGCCTGGGGTGGAGAGCGGGGATGGAGAGGGAGTTGGTGTCAGAACAAAGTAATGAGGAGGCATAGGGGAAATGGGAGGGCCCAGAGTGATCCTGAGTGATTCTTTCAGAGGTGAGAGTATGTGGTAGGTCAGGGGGGATTCGTATGTCACAGACTTTGACAAGGCCTAAACCCCGAATCATTTAACTTTCAGTTTCGTTAATTTGCAAGTGAGATACTCTGCAGATATTTACGCTTCATTCCATATCTTCCTCTATATTTGACCCTCTCCAGGATGGGGCTTGGGCATGAGAGGGACCTCAGATGAGGTTTGGGGGAAGGTGGGTGATGGTCAGGGCTAGAGTAGGGTCAGATTCTGTTTAGATGACGAACCACAGGGATCCTGGAGTCTCATGTTTACTAATGGTCCTCAGTCATTTCCCATTTGAAAGTCCCTGGGCTGTGCTCTGTTGCTGGCCTCTGCGTGGGGGGCACCTTACTTGCTGCGCTGTGTCCTTGACCTTTGGGAGGATAAGACCATGGTGAGGGGGAGTGGGCTTTGGGTCTCAGTTTCTTATTCTCTAGTGCACATGACCCAGGAAATCCGTTTTGTTTATGACTGTTCTTTCTCTTAGTGGTCTGCTCATGTTACACTTAAAATCATAAAGCCTCTTTTTCTTAAAAAAAGATTTTATTTATTTATTCATGAGAGACACAGAGAGACAAACAGAGACAGACGCAGAGGGAGAAGCAGGCTCCTTGCAGGGAGCCCGATATGGGACTGCATCCTGGAACCTTGGGACCACAACCTGAGCCAAAGGCAGACTCTCAACCTCTGAGCGCTGAGCCACCCAGGCATCCTATAAAGCTACTTTTTAATAGTAGTTTTGAGGAACAAACTGGGACTTAATTGTCATAGACCTAAGATACTTTCATCATTTTGTCATCTAATTATAAAAGTGAGGTACAACTATAGAAACTTTCAACAGCAGGGATCCCTGGGTGGCTCAGCGGTTTAAGCACCTGCCTTTGGCCCAGGGCGAGATCCTGGAGACCCCGGATCGAGTCCCATATCAGGCTCCCAGCATGGAGCCTGCTTCTCCTTCTGCCTGTGTCTCTGCCTCTCTCTGTGTGTGTCTTTTATGAATGAATAAATAAAATCTTAAAAACAAACAAACAAACAAAAAAAAAACTTTCAACAGCATAGACATGAAGGTTGTAGAAAATGATAATCGTTTAAGATTAGGGTGGGAGTTAGGGCTAGTCCTGAAATGAAGTCAGGATGTCTCCTGTCCCCTAGTCTTTAATGCATCATGGTCATGAATAAAACTGGTTTTATTTTATTCTTTTATTGTAATGCTGAACCGGTGGCCCCAAGAAGGCTGTTAAAATGTTCTATGTCTCCCCAGGCCCACTGTGTGAGAGTGTGCATGTTGTGCTCTGTCCAAGAGTACCTGGTTGTGGGGGACAGCGTGAAGTGAGAGCTGGGAGAGGGGATACTGAAACCTAGCCTGTCCTTCTTGCTGAGCTGCGTGTCCTGCTGTGGGGCTCCTGAAGGAAGAGGCATTTTTTTCTAATTGGCTTAGAAGCCGCACCTGGGTTGGAGGTAGCATTACTTTCCTGGGAGAGCACATGGTGGGGTGGGGAATGTGCAGTGCCTGGGGCACCCAGAAAGAGGGCTGGGGGGCAGTGGGGTATCCAGTCTGGAGCCCTGCAGGGGGATGTGGCCGGAGGCAGGGTGTGCTAGTCCTTGGTATCTCGGGGAACAGAGAGCTCCAGGATGCGGAGCAATCCAGACAGGAGCCTGGATACAAGGCCAGTGCCAAGGTCCCCTCTGGTCAGGACCGCCCAAGGCCTCAGGCTAAGGAACAGGAAGTGTCTGTCTTAGCAACAGGAGTGAGCAGATGACGAGTGAGTGTGGCCTCTAGTACATACATGGTGACGTGTCGTAGTTATCTGGGTGACAGCTCTGCTTTATGGAGGGGGAAACTGAGTCTCAAAATGTCACATGACTTCAGGCAAGGAGTGATGAAGCCAGGACTGGAACCCAGCCTTGCCATGCATCCTGGGGGAAAAGGGCTCTGATGTAGACTCACCAGTGGCCCCCAGCTCCCCACCAGGTGGCTGAGGCAGCTCTTTATGCACCCAGGCGCTGGGGCCCTGACTCAATCCTCACCATGCTGAGGGCTGCTCCTCATCTGCCTCCGCCATTCCTGGGACCCCAGAGATGAGTCACACCACGGATGGGATGGGGCAGGAATCTGGTGCCAGGGCAAATGCCAGGGCAGAGATTCGGAGCTGCGGCAAAGCAGGAGACTCCAGTATAATTCTTTGGGTCTGGTATGCAGTGGCCACCGATCCCTGAGAGAAAGAAGGTAGGCTTCTTGGCCCAACGATCAGTCAGCTGCCTGCCTGAGGGCTGCACCTGATGCCTTGCCCAGCTGGGCTGGAGGGAGCTAGCTTCTGCAGCGGGGCGGGGGCGCTTCTGCACTCCTCGAGCCAGGAACCCAGCCCCCACCTAGTTCCTCATATGGGAGGGAAGTGTCTCCAAGGCCTCTTGCCTGGTTAGCGGAGTCCTGAGAACACCCAGGAGGGCAGTGGATCAAATGTGGTCCTGCCCACAGGTATCACCTGGTGATTGGGTTGGGGTTGGTGGTGGGGGGTCCTGGGCATCGTTGGGCTCTGGGGCAGTTGTACATAGTCAGGCTGTTGGGAGTGTGGGACCGAAGGGTGTGTGTGTGTGGTGGAGGGGCAGATCTGCCCTGTGGCTGCCGGGTGGGGTGAGAGGTGTGTGTCCCTGGAGGCTGTGAGAGGTATGAGTTTGTGGTATGGGCAGGCTGTGGTTTGTAGAACTGGCCTGGCCAGAGCTAGATGTGTGCTGTTCTTGGTTCCTGTGTGGGACACTCTGAGGGGTTTCCTGAGGTTTGGATGCTGGAGTCTATGCTGAGTCGCCTGGAGTAGTGGGGGTTGTGGGAGTGGGAGGAGATGGCGTGCAGGGGAGGAGGGGGTGAGTGGAGGAGTAGCTCAGGCCCGGGTGTGGACCCCGCCTCCCTCTCACTCCATCCCCCCATCACTGGGCCTTCCCTTGGACCCAGAGTGCAGCTCTGTGCAGAGGGGGCCTGAAGTACTCCTGGGGGCGTGGGGTGTGCGGCGGGGGAGGGCAGGGTCTTGGCTGAGGGGGCTTCAGAGCTGAATGTGGAAGGAGTTAGGACCTTTAGGGCCACTCTGACTCAGGCCTAAATCACTCATGCAAATCAGAATGCAAAGGAGGCTCACACCCTCGTGGGAGTCCCCAGACCTGTCTGGGTGTCACTACTGTCCTCTTACATCCCCATCCCTGCCCCACTGAAATCACCCCATCTCTGGACCTGCCAGGTCCTTTCCTACCCCTGAGCCTTGCCCGCTCAGTTTCCTTTGGCTGGAAGCGCAACCTCCTACTCCTTCCAAGCCCAGCTCTGGAGTGCCCTCGGGAAGCCTTTCCAGCTCTACCAAAGAGAGGCAGTCACATCTTCTGAAGGCCCCTGTGGCTCCAGCAAGTGACCTGGGCAAATTTCCACTTCCCACAGCTTCCTTGAAATGGGGCAAGAGTCTCAGGCCTTGAGATTGTTATGAGGACAAGTGAGATAAAGCTGACAATCTGGCAAGGGCCAGGCATGCAGTAGGCACTTAGGAAAAACGGAGGAAGTGGGAGGGTGCCTGCCCTTGGCTAAGGCTCTGGGCTGCCCTGCTGCTGGACTGGCGGGAATGGCGGGACTGAGATGCCAGGCTGGGCCAGGAGGGCAGTGAGGTTTAAACTGTGGTGAGGGTTGAGTGGTAGTCAGAGGACAGAAGGTGAGAGCTTCGCCTCCGGCAAGCAGACCTAGGGAAGGACTGGCTGCCAAGGATTAGTGATTCTGGATGACCCTTACCTCTGGACTGAGTGCCCTTGGGTCAGCCAGGCCCTGGACTCCACTGTGGAGGGAGGGGTGGATAAAAAGAGGTGCAGGCTCTCAGAGTACCCCAGGCCAGATGGGGGTTAGGCACAGACGGAGCCCCATGAATGGACCAACTAGAGATAGATGGGGAGTAGCGCTCTGCTACATGGCTTGGCTTCCACGGTTTAGGAGCCCAAGCCCAGTGGTTAGGGAGCACTTGCTGGAGAAGGCAACAGGAATCAGTACCTGAAGGTGGGATGTGGCTCATTTGCTCACTGTCAGCAGACATTTTCGGGGGTCCCATATGCTAAGCTGGTGCCTGGTGCAAAAAGCAACATGAAGGGCATCCTAGGCCAGCCCAGCCCAGCTGGGGCTTCTTTTAGGGCTTCGTTTACATCGAGTCACTTCCTCTCTGTGGGTGTTGTTTCTTCATTTGTAAATGTCACTGCTGGAGCAGGTTGAATGACAGGGGCCGGCCTTGCGGCTTAGAGCTGGGGTGGGATCTTAGTTGGCAGAGCAGAGGGGAGCTGGAGGGGGACAGGAGAAGCAGGGGCAGGTGGGATGGTGGGGTGTTGAAGTTTGAGCTGGGCCCTTGAGGTAGGGGAGGAGGGGAACCCCACAGCTTGTGGCCATGCTGTCACAACAGGATGACACTCCCCTCCGCTGGTCCCTGCTTCCCTGGGGGTGGAGACTCAGTAATGTGTCATAGCAGCCAGAGGGCTTAAAGCTCCAAACCAGAGCCAGGATTAGAGTACAGTGAGTGTGGCACTTGGCTTGGGCACGAAGTGTAAAGGGAGGAGGGTGGGCAAAAAGCTCAGTAATCAAGATAATATTTTTAAGCCGTATTTTAAAAAAAAAACAAATCAAAATTGGTGAGAAAAATCCAAGATAAAATACCAAAATTTTAAATAAAGAGTATCGCCAATTCCTTCTTTGCCTCAGCCTCCCGTATGGCTCAGCAGGGCGCTGCTCCAAACTTCTTTTTTCTTTCTTTAAAGATTTTATTTATTTATCCACGAGAGACACACAGGGAGACAGGCAGAGACACAGGCAGAGGGAGAAGCAGGCTCCATGCAGGGAGCCCAATGTGGGACTCGATCCTCGGTCACCAGGATCAGGCCCTGGGCCAAAGGCGGTGCTAAACCGCTGAGCCACCTGGGCTGCCCATCAAACTTTTTTCAAGGAGCTGCCTCCTCTAGGAAGCCTTCCCTGACCCTCTGCCCTGAGAGGGCACTGTGGGCTGTTTTCACTGGCTGGATGGTGACTGACCCCCTCTAGCCTGAGCTTCCTGGAGAGCCAGGCCAGGTCTGAGGTCGGGCTTACATTTCCAGAGCCTTGAATGAGGCTGCCCCAGAGGGGTCAGTGTCGATCTCTGACTCTGCCCTTGGTCTAAAGTCTTTAGTGCAGGAATAGGAACTTAAGGGAGGCTGGGGGGTGGGGTGGGGCTGACTACTTCTGAGGGATGGAAGTGGTTTCCTGTTTCCCAGCCCTGGTCATTCCAGTGCAGTGTTGGGGCCATCACCAGTTGGTGCTGAGCCTTTAAAAGGGTGCCCAAGCTGTAGCTCGTGCTTGCTTAACATTCATTATCACTTTTGAGTGGCAAGAAGCAGAGTGGTTAAGAATCCAGAGTTAGGGGGCTCCTGGGTGACACAGTCAGTTGAGGGTCCTATTCTTAGTTTTGGCTCAGGTCATGATCTCATGGTTATGAGATTGGGCCTGTGTTGGGCTCTGTGGTCAGCGCAGAGTCTGCTTGAGATCCTCTCTCCCTCTCCCTCTGCCCCTCCTGCTCCTGTGCTTTCTCTCTCTCTCTCTTCTCTAATATAAATAAATAAATAAATAAATAAATAAATAAATAAATAAATAAATAAATAAATAAATCTTAAAAAAAAAAAGAATCTCCAGACTTAGACTATCCAGGAGAAATGAAATGTGAGCCACAAGTACAATTTAAACAAATTTTAAGTTGTTTTAATGTATTATATTTAAGTATCCAAAATATTATACTTTTGTCAGATAATAAATAGAAACAATAGAGATATTTTATCTTCTTGGGTTTTTTTTTTTTTTTGTACTAAATCTTCAAAATCCAGTGTGTACTTTATACAGCACACTTCCATTATGTGGCCACATGTTCAGTGCTTCATGGCCATATGTGGCTACTACTGGCTACTATATTAGTCAAAGATCTAAACTATATTTAAGCTGCCCATTCCTAGTTGTGCGACTTTGGGCAAATTACTTCTCTATGCCTCAGTTTCTTCATCTTGAACTGTGAGATATGTACCTCATAGGGTTGCTGTGAGGATTCACTAAGTTAATAAAAAGTGCTTATGTACCTATATAGTAAGGACTATTTAGGTTGTCTCTTATTTTTTAAAAAATTGTCATTTGAGTAGCACTGCCATTTTTTGCCAGTTCTTTCTGAAGTACTAATTACCTAAAATTTATTTATTCTTATTTTTATTTTTAAAAAAATTTTATTTACTTATTTGAGAGAGTGAGCAAGAGAGTGCATAGAGGGGGAGGGAGAAGCAGACTCCCCACTGAGCAGGGAGTCCTATGCGAGGTTCCATCCCAGGACCCTGAGATCATGACCTGAGCCAAAAGCAGATGCTTAACCAACTGAGCCACCCAGGCGCCCCTACCTATAATTTATTTTTGAAATACTTTTAAGGGCATCTATTCATGTCTCTCATGAATAAATAAAATCTTTAAAAAATACATAAAATACTTTAAAAACATATACCTTTTTAAGCCCCATCCTAAGAAGTGGTTATAGAGTCTACTTAAGACAAATATCTAACTGGCAAATTAAAATGTTCACAGGTGCCCCCTAAAGCCATCATGCAGAGCCTAGCAGTCTTCAGTTGACCCTGCCCTGGTGGCTGGAGACATACTGTGGCCCAGAGGTGCCCATCTCCCCCCAATCCCCCTACAGAACCCAGGCCATCCAGGCTTGCTAGTAGCTCGCCCTCAGGGACAGCCAGTTCTTTCTCCTCCTGCCTGGAAACACCCTCATTTGGCTTCCACACATATTTAGGAGCAGGGCCTCTGGCATCTGAGACCTCTGCCTCAGTTGCCCCCCACTCCCTTCACCCCATCCCATGGCTTCCAGCCTTAATGGAGAGTGTCCTGTTTCCCTGTGTGTCCCCAGCATCCCCCACCTCTCATTGACAGGCTCTGCAGTGTAGTGGGAGCTGCGTCTGCTCCTCTTCCGAGTCCTCTCTGGGGGCAGGTCCCAGCACAGCCCATGCCTATGCATCCCAGCCCCTGTCCTGGGGAGGACCAGAGAGTGGGAGTCCTGACTCCTCTTTGCAATCTGTGGGGCCACCACCTCTGGGCAGGCATGTCTGCCTCTTCACTCCTGCGGGAAGGCCTTCCTCTGGTCTAACCTCCATTGCTTCACCTGGACTCCATTAGGTTCCCTGAACCCTACCTCTTCCCCTACCATCTTGCCCATGTCTGGCTTCCTTCTCTTTCTTCCCCCTCCTCCTCCCCTTTCTTCCTTCTTCTCTCTTCCTTCCTCCTCCTTTCCCTCCTCCCGGCATCCAGCTGTTCAGAATGGCTCATGGACTTTCTCCTCCACTCCTGTCCTTGCAGGTTCCACCTTGGACCAAGATGAGGAGCAATTCAGAGTAGCTGCTGCCTCTGGAAGGATCCTTAGCGTCCTGGGCAGCCCAGCAGGTGAGTCAAGAGTTGGGAAGCAGGGAGCTGGGTTAGGTGTGGTGGGCTCAGCCCCAGCTTTGAAGTAGGGGAGGCTTCGTAGAGGCTTCCTGGAGGTCAGACAGGAGGTCCCAGTTTTCATTTTGAAAATAGGCAGAGAGGCAGGGAAAGGATGAGACTAATGAGCTTCCCAGGAGGGCTTTGAAGGGGTGGGATAGGGCAGGGACCAATGGGTGGGGTGGGGAATATGAATCACATTCTTATTTATTTATTTTAATTTTTTTTTAAGATATTATTTATTCATTGGGTGGCAGGGAGGCAGAAGGCAGAGGGAGAGGCAGGCTTCCAGTGGAGCAGGGACTGATGCAGGACTCGATCCTAGGACCCTGGGATCACGACCTGAGCTGAAGGCAGACGCTCAACCACTGAGCCATCCAGGAACCCCTATTTTAAGATTTTTGTTTATTTATTTATTTGACAAGGAAAGAGAGAACGCATGCACATGTGTGCACACAAGCAGGGAGAGTAGCAGGCAGAGGGAGAGGGAGAAGCAGCCTCACTCTGAGCAGGGAGCCTACTGCAGGGCTCCATCCCAGCACCCTGGGATCATGGCTTGAACCAAAGGTAGATGATTAACTGACTGAGCCACCCAGGTGCCGCCACATTCTTTTTTAAATTGTGTTCATTTTTTGGAAATGATGGAAAAGTTTAAGACATAGAAAGGTATAGTGACAGGTAACCCTCCCTCCTTGTTCTCACAGCTACCAGGTCTTCTCCCCCAAGCCAGGCAGTTTCTTGTGTACCCCATCTGGAGGTATTATGTGCATGTCTATGCATGTATGTATATGACTATATATGTGTACATATATGTGCATTTTTAATTTAGCCTAGATGTTTACATAAGAAAACACTGCTCTGCAAATTATTTTTCCACCTAACATCAAATCCTTAATATCATTTTATATGAACTTTAGAATCTGCCTATTGGTAATTTTGGGGGGATTGTGCTTTGTACTTGTTATAGCTTAACCCAGGAAGAACTGATGTCTTCATAATGTTGAGAGCTGGTTTATCCAAGAACATCCACTATATTTCGTTTGTGTCTTCCTTTGGGCCCCTCAACAGCCTTTTTTTTTTTTTTTTTTAAGATTTTATTTATTTATTCATTAGAGACACACAGAGAGAGAGGCAGAGACACAGGCAAAGGGAGAAGCAGGCTCCATGCAGGGAGCCCGATGTGGGGCTTGTTCCTGGGACTCCAGAATCATGCCCTGGGCTGAAGGCAGGTGCTAAACCGCTGAGCCACCCTGGGATCCCCCTCAGCAGCCTTTTTAAAGAACTCACGTATTTCAAAATGTAGGTTATAGATGAAGATGTAGAGTGAAAATCTCCCTCCCACCAGAGGTGGGTTTCCAGGGAAGCTGAGCTTCAGGCTCCTTCCAAGGCCCTGAGAGGAACCCTGGCACTGTATGCATGTGGTCATGTGGTTTTGGAAATTTTTACAGAAGTAAGATATTTTTGTTTTTCCAATAAAGTTTTTAAATTTTTAAAAAAAGACTGTATTTGTTTATTTGGCAGAGAGAGAGAGAGAGAGAGAGAGTGCATACATGGGGAGCAGCAGAGAGAGAGGGACAAGCAGGCTCCCCAGTGAGCAGGGAGCCTGATGCGGGGCTCGATCCCAAGACCCGGGGACCATGACGTGAGCTGTAGGCAGATGCTTAACTGACTGAGCCACACAGGCGCCCTTATAATTCTTTTTAAACTGAGATATGATTGACATATGATATTGTATTAGTTTTCAGGTATACAACATAATGATTTGATATTTGTGTATATTGTAAAATGATAAGACATTATAATACCTTTTTTTAAGAGAGGGAGGTGGGAGAGGGACAGAGGGAGAGCGAGAGAAAGAATCTCAAGCAGGCCCCACGCCCAGCACAAAGCCTGTCATGGGGCCCCATCTCATGACCCTGAGATCATGACCTGAGCCGAAATTAAGAGTCAGACACTTAACAGACTGACCACCCAGGCACCACTCTGATATCTTTTTCTTAAAGAGGGAATCGAACATGTGTCAGCATCAGAACTCTTGAAGTCTGGCTGTAGGTCTGCCCCCTTCTGTCCCCTCAGCCCTCAATTCTCCTTAGAGGCAAGGTCACCTTGTCTCTGATGTATCTTTTCAGAGAAATTTTATGTATTTACCATCACTGTGAACTGATCTATCCTCTCTGGTTTGTTTTTTCCTACATCAAAGGCAGAATGTTCTATATACTGCTCTACACCTTTCTTTAGCCATTAACAATGCATCTGGGAGGTCATCCCATATCAATATGTAATGATAATGTTTCCTCATTTTTTTTTTTTAAGTAGGCTCCACACCCAGCATAGAGCCCACCTTAAGGCTTGAACTCACAAGCCTGAGATCAAGACCTGAGCTGAGACCAAGAGTCAGATGCTTAACCTACTGAGCCACCCAGGTGTCCTGAGCTTCCTCATTTTTTTAAGGCTGCTCAGTATTCTACTACATGACTACACTATAATGTAGTTATCCATTCCCTGTTTGATTGGTATTTGGGTTATTTCCAGTGTTTTAGTATTATACACATCGCTGTTACCAGTCACTTTGGAAGACTGCAGGGCAGGTATTGTCTACAGGTGGCTGGATCAAAGAGTAAAAAGCCTTGGGGTTTTCATACCTATTGTGGTTTAATTGCCCTTCCCAGAGGCACACCCATCAGCTGGGCAGGGGAATGCCTCACCCCGTCACCACTTAGTGTGAGGAGGTTAAGTTCCTTTTCGTATTCTTAAGAACCATTTATATTTTCCTTTCTGTATTTTGTATTTTTTGCCCCCCTTTTTTTTCCTGTTAGGTCATTAACCTGTTTATTTCTAGGTGCTTTTCAGTTTTCAGGAAAATCTTTTACAGCTTAACATAGTAACTTAAGGGATCCCTGGGTGGCGCAGTGGTTTAGTGCCTGCCTTTGGCCCAGGGCGCGATCCTGGAGACCCGGGATCGAATCCCACGTCAGGCTCCCCACGTCAGGCTCCCGGTGCATGGAGCCTGCTTCTCCCTCTGCCTGTGTCTCTGCCTCTCTCTCTCTCTCTCTGTGACTATCATAAATAAATAAAAATTAAAAAAAAATTAAAAAAAAAAGAACCATTTATATTTTCCTTTCTGTATTTTGTATTTTTTGCCCCCTTTTTTTTTCCTGTTAGGTCATTAACCTGTTTATTTCTAGGTGCTTTTCAGTTTTCAGGAAAATCAATCCTGTGTCTGGGATATGAGAGGCATATGTCCTCTGACTTGTTGGTTATCTCTTGGCTTTGTTTCTAGTGCATTTTTATCATGCAGGAATGTTTGATTTTTTTTTTTAAAGGTCTTATGTATTTATTTAAGAGAGAGAGACACACACCATGAGCTGGGGGAGAGGCAGAGGCAGAAGGAGAAGCAGACTCCCTGCTGAGCAGGGAGCCCAGTGGGGGGCTGGGGGGCTGGATCCCAGGACTCTGGGATCATGACCTGAGCCACCCAGGCACCCCTGCTTTTTATAGAGTTGAATATTTTACTCATTACATTCCTAGGTTTGTATCATTTCTAAAAGGCTTTTGCGGGCAGCCCCGTTGGCGCAGCGGTTTATCGCCACCTGCAGCCCAGGGTGTGATCCTGGAGACCCGGGATAGAGTCCCACGTCAGGCTCCCTGCATGGTGCCTGCTTCTCCCTCTGCCTGTGTCTCTGCCTCTCTCTCTCTCTAGCTGTGTCTCTATGAATAAATAAATAAATAAAATTTAAAAAAATAAATAAATAAAAGGCTTTTGCCTCTCTCAGATGATATTTTAAATCCTTTCATGATCTTATTTTTTAAAATGAAATCTTTGTAATTTATCCTGTTGTAAAGTGTGAAGTAGGGGGTCTGATTTTGTTTCTAGATTGTTCCACAGCTGTCCTA
The DNA here is from genome assembly GCF_003254725.2 of Canis lupus dingo. Taxonomy (NCBI): domain Eukaryota; kingdom Metazoa; phylum Chordata; class Mammalia; order Carnivora; family Canidae; genus Canis; species Canis lupus. The sequence continues at coordinate 25,712,949 of NC_064263.1, forward strand.
AAAATTTAATAATCCATCTTTTTTCACTAGTTTGAGATGTTACTTTTATTGGACATTAAATTCTTATATGTGTTTAGATCTATTTTTGATCTATTTGTTTTGTTTGATTCATCTGCTCAGGTGCTGGTAACATTTACTATCTTAATTACTGGCTGATTCTCACTCTTTACCTTTCTTTTCCCCCCACCTCCTGCTTGAGAATTTTCCTGGCTCTTCCTGCTTGTTTACTTTTCCACATGAATTTTTTTTAAGGATTTTATTTATTTATTCATGAGAGACACAGAGCGGGGGCGGGCAGAGACAGGCAGAGGGAGATGCAGGCTTCATGTGGGGAGCCTGATGCGGGACTCAGTCCCGGGTCTCCAGGATCATACCCTCAGCTGAAGGCAGATGCTCAACCACTGAGCCACCCAGGCGTCTCTCCACATGAATTTTCAAATCTGCTTGTCTAGCTCTTCTTCCCTACCCCTCAAAACTGTGTGGTATTTAATAGGATTCTGCATATTTATAGATTAGCTTAGAAATAATATCTTCATGGTGCCTTCTACATGGGAACATACTGTGTCTTTCATTTTTCCAGGTTTCTTCTTTCTGTCTCTTCCTATAGATCTTACACAGTTCTTACTGTTTCTTTTTGGTGTTTTTGGTTTTGTAATGCTATGGTAAATGAGGCTCTTCATCCAGGTTTCTACCTGGTTATTGCCTATAAATATTGATTTTGTTATATTAGTTTTGAATCCAGCTCACTTGTAAATTCTTTAACTTTTAATCCTATGATTAATAATAATCACTGTCATGAAATGGATATCCTTGATTCCTGACCTTAATGGAGATTTTTCCATTGTTTTCCCATTAAGTAAGGTGCCAATTTTTAGTTTAAGGAAGTATCAATCCATTTCTATGTTAGTGAAATTTTTGTTAAGTACACTGGATATTGTGTTTTATCATTTGCTTCTTTGGTATCTGTGGAGATGATCTGGTGACTTTTCTCTTTTGATTTGTTAATCACCTTCTCCTTGTATCATCTGTCTCTTGACTCTGCCAGGCCAGGAGCTCTGGAGTGCAGAGATGCGACCTGAGTCCCTACCACCCAGTGTGAGGCTCTGTCCAATGAACAAATGAGTGGATGGCCTTTTCTATGCATTAACCACCTTGGTGGTGGGAGGGGTGCCTTATTCACAGGGCCAGGACCCCAGAGGCTGTGTGATGTTGGCTTCACTTAACTCCTGGAACATTCTGCTTCCTCCGGGGGCATGGAGGTGGGGTGAAGCTCAACCCCTAGACGGGCTTGCACGGGGACCAGCAGGGGTATCCCTCAACCCAACCCATACTCACTAAGCCCCTGGGCTTGGCCATGAGCTGGGAACTGGTGCCTCAGAAGGAACTGGGCCCTTGCCTGGATCTTGCAGAGGGAAGTAGACGGCATGTGTGCCAGACACAGCCATTGGCCAGCCTTGCAGCAGTGGCCCAGGTTGTGGATGGGTCTTAGGAGTGATATCAAGTCTGGAGGTACTGGAGGGTGTGCCAAAAGAGATGTGAGCTGGATGCTAGGAAGCCACAGAGGTGGAGGTGGTGGGTTTCAGGCAGAGAGAAAAGCCTGTGTGTTCAGGGATCTAGCAGTATCTGCCTTGCCTGGCACATGGGGCTCAGAGGAGAAAGCTCAAGGACAGAGCTTTGGCATGGGAGAGCCGCAGAGGGTTGCTAATCGGGGCACTATGGCCAGGCAGCCTTGCCTCTCACGTGTGTCCATCTGTCTATTCCAGGTCTGGACAGGCCCCTGCTGGCTGGCCTCTGCTAGCAGGAACCATGGCAGAGGCTGGGGATGCAGCACTGTCTGTGGCTGAGTGGCTGCGGGCACTGCACCTGGAGCAGTACACTGGGCTCTTCGAGCAGCATGGGCTGGTGTGGGCCACAGAGTGCCAAGGCCTCAGTGATGCCCGCCTGGTAGACATGGGCATGCTACTCCCTGGTCACCGCCGCCGCATCCTGGCTGGCCTGCTCCGTGCCCACACGCCCCCGACCCCTGCACCCCGCCCCACCCTACGACCTGTGCCCATGAAGCGTCATGTCTTCCGCACTCCACCTGTGCCTGCCACCCCACCAGAGCCACTGCCTGCAGCTGGAGAGGACGAGGGGCTGCCCGCTGCCCCACCCATCCCACCCCGGAGGAGCTGCCTCCCGCCTGCCTGCTTCTCTGCCCCATCCGCAGCAGCCCCAGACCCCGTGCTGCCCCCGCTGCCTGCCAAGCGGCATTTGGCAGAATTAAGTGTTCCTCCTGTGCCCCCCCGCACTGGGACGCCACGCCTGCTGGTGAGGTGAGTGCACGCCATCCGTGGTGGGAGGAATAGGGGTGGAAGATCCTAGAAAGTGGAGAGGGAGTTTGTGGCCTTTGGCATTGGGGGTAAGAAAGGCACCTTAGTGGAGGGAACAGCATGTGTAAAGCTCAGAGGTGAGAAGCACCGTCCGGGGCCACTCTGAGCAGATTGGAGCTAAACTAGGGGGTGAGTGTGGGGGTGGCTTGCGGATGGCATGGTGGGACATTCTGGGAATGCCCAGTGGGAAGCCAAGAAGGTTTTAAGCAGAACAATTGGGTAAAAGCTGAATACTAAAAAGATGACTCTGGGGGCTGGTGAGGTTGGTGGAGAAGGAAGAGGCTAGGCGACTAGCGACAGGGCCTAGGCTCCCAGGAGAGGCAGAGAGAATGGATAGGACTTGGGGATGGCCTGGGTATAAGCAGAGAGGGCACAGGGAGCCACATGGCATCCATGTTTCCATCTTGGGTGGATAATGATGCTGTTCTTGATCTGGGAGTTCAAGGACAGAAGCATACCCAGGGAGCAAGTCTGGAGTTCAGTTTGGGGCCTGGTGAGTATGAGACGCTGGGAGATGGGAGTACATTCTGAGTCAGTAGGTAGCATGTGGAGGTAACAGTCTAGAATGATGAACTTGCCGTGGGAGGAGCAGGAACTTCCCAGGGCCTGCTGCTTGTGTCCCGTCTTCCCCCTGTACTGCTCCTGCCACACGTCCCCAAATCCTGGGGATACTTCTCAGGCCACAGCCTACTCACCCTCCCTCTTCCTCAGAATTATTTTCCCTGCTCCTGGCTCTTGGTACTCCTGTTTCCTTGAGTTTCCACCTACTTCTGTCCGTTTTAACCTCTTTCATATATACCCTCTGTTCTTGCCATGTGCTGGGGTGCCCAGCTGGGAGGGAGCATCCCCAGTTAGTACTGGATATGTGTTCGGGGGTGTATTGGAGATTATTGCAGTACTTGGACCAAGTCAGTCCAGTCTGGGAAGGCTTCTCGGAGGAGGAAAAGATGTATAGAGAGAGGTCTCCTGGTCCCTATTGTTGGGCACTGTGCTGGGTGCTTCACTTACACAATCTTGTTTGGTCCCAGCTCAAGCCTTCTGGGGATTTGTGTTCTGTTTTCAAGCAGAGAAACTGAGTCTCAGAAAAGGGAGAGGAGCCCTGGCTGGATCCATGCCAAGTGCATGCTCAGGGAGCCCCTGTGGGGAGGGCCTGGGAAGCTTTCCCCACCCAGAGAGGGGCGTTAAGTAAGGAGGCCTTGCCGGCTAAGCCAGGGCTGTGCTGTTTTGAAGTTTGATTGGTGGAAGCACAAAAGGGGTTTTTGCCTTTCCTGGGCTCACACTGTGCAAGATGGTGCTAGGGTCCCCTAGGAGCCTGGCTCACGTTTGGATTGGAGTTTCCTGGAGCCCTTCTGCCCTCTAGTGGCCATTCTCATACATGCATGAGACTTTTTTTTTTTTTTAAGATTTTATTTATTTGAGAGACAGCACCTGCTTGACAGAGCATGGAGGGAGGGCGGAGCAGAGGGGCAAGGGGCAGAGGGGGAGGGAGAAGCTGCTCCAGCTGAGCAGGGAGCCTGACCCGGGATCATGACCTGAGCCGAAGACAGATGCTTAAAACGACTAAGCCATCAGGCCTCCTAGCCATTTCTGTTTCTTTTCATTCCATCATTATAGAGGGGGCTGAGGGAGAGAGAGAGCATATGTGTGTCTGTCCATCTGTATCTAGGGCTGGGAGTAGGTGAACAAGGACAGGAGGCAGGGCCCTGTCCGTTAGAAGCTCACAAAGGCTAAGGGAGGCAAACCTCTCACTAAGAGAGTGGAGGCCTGGATTCCTGTCTCGGAGCCAGAATACCTGGGGCAGGCCCAGCTAGCTGTGTGAGTGATGAGCAATTGCCCCTCTGGGCCTGTTTCTATTGGGTGCCCTCCTGGAACTAACATCTGTGTTCAGGGGAGTTGTTGGGTAGAGTAAGGGTCCCATCAATGCCCCGGAGTACCAGCCCCAACCCTCAGAGCCTCAGTGTGAACTTAGTCATTTAGTTAGCCTGTGGGGGAGGCCAGGCTTCCATGCTCAGGAGTCTGGGCCCTTTAGCTAAAGGACCCCAAATTTATTCCATGCTGAGAGAACTTGGAGACAGTTATTCTTTGCAATCTGGGGCTATTTCTTAAGGCAGATTGTGATGGGAGGTGAGCTGCCAAGCCTGGCTTCCTTGTCCTGGGGTCTTTGACATTTGGAACTTTGGATATCTGTAGGTACTAGCACCCTGACTTGCAAGATGTACAAAATCTTTAAAGCCCAGGACAGAAAAACTCACTGAGGGTGGAGCTTCATGTGTAGGTAACAGGTGAAGGCTGGACAGGGAGGAGACGGGGATAGAGCCTGACTGGCTCTCCCTCCTGGCCCCTTCTTCTGGACTCCAGGCTCCATGGTGCCCAGCAGAAGGCTATTCAACATGACCTGCTCCTGTCCCCTTTGTAGAAGTCCCTTCTTCCTGATACGGCCTTTGGGTCCTTGCTTGCACCCTTTAGTGATAGAGGTCTCACTTTCTCTGTCTCAGGACCTCTTAAACCAGTTCATGTGGTGTCCAAGTGAGCACATCTGCCTGGCTCCCCATCACCAGCCTCCCAGCAGAATTTGGGATTATCTGCTGTGTGTGCATGTGTATACTCTGGAGATAGTGACTCCATGTGAGGGCATGCCTAGCCAGTTTGTATTTGTGCACCCGCAGGGGTGCATGTTTGCACAAGCCATCAAGGAAGTAGTGTGTCTGTGTATTTACGTTTCTGCATGGGTTTTAAGGGAGGCCCTATGTGATCCTAATATGTATATATGAGTGGGGGTTTATTCAGTGTCAGTGATTACTTGCTGGTGGTGGTATGTGTGTGTGAGGTCATCAGGGCCTTTGTGCACACATGCATGTGTGTCTACTGGCCTGTGTCTACTGGCCTGGTGGAAACTCCAACAGTGTGAGTCCATTTGTGAATGCATGTGCTGTGGGTGGTGAATTGGTATGTGTGTTATTTGTGTACTGCCAGGTGTGAGCCACTGTGCTGCCAAGCCCACTAGTGTCAGCTCCACTAAGACCAAGATTGTTGTTGATTTTGTTTACTGCTGAATCCCCCATACCTGGAACAATGCCAGCTGCCTAATAGGCACTCTGAAAGTATTTGTTGTGTGCAGGAATAGATGAAGACTGCATGAATTTCTGTACTGCCCAGTGCTGAGCACGTGTGCCACCCACACAGACTTGGCACCCACAGAGTGCCTTCAGCACACACTGCACGTTAGACAGTAGGGTTAAGGGGCCCCAAGCTCACCATCCCAAATCCCTTCCCACTATACAACTTGGGTCACCCCAGACGTCTTAGAAAGGCAGAGGCCTTCATGGAGGCAGGCAGAAAATGAGCAGGGATGGGGTTGCCACCTCCTTGCCCTAACTGGGTCAGGACTCTCAGAACCAGGCTTACCATCCTGCCTGGCGTGAAACAACCCTACTTCACTCCTCAGAGGGTCTACACCCCCCACCATTATTTAAGCTTATGATAGGGAACTTGTTGATGAGTCCAGAAATGCTGAGAAACTTTCCCAGAGTTGCACAGCCCAGCAGAGTGGAAGCCATTGTTCAGACTGCCTCCTGGCCTGGGGCCCCATCTACTTAGCCCCAGGTATCATAGATGTGAACCCTCTGAGCCTGCTTCCCTAAGTGGCAGAGGGGTCTTTTCTGATCCAGGGTTCCAGGGTCACTCCACAGAGCCCCTCTCAGATGACTCTGGACCTCAGTGTCCCCCTCTGATACCTGCTAGATGCCTAAAGATACATCTAAAGAGGAGTATTTGCCCAGAGAGGGCAGCTGCCAGCTGGAATCCTACTGCAAGGCCTCCCACCTGTGCCCTCGACTGCCCTGCAGCTCAGCCAATCCCTCGTCTTCCTGAAGGCTGATCACTTGTTGCTGGGGCAGAACTTGCTCCCTTCAAAGAGCCTCTTTCTCAGCCTCTCTGGACCTCCTTTTTGGGGGTGGGGAGGAGACAGCCAAGGCCAAGGTTTCCTGAGGGTCTACTCTGTAAGGCCCTGCTAGACGGCCCTGGGGTGGCTTGTCCCATTCCAACTTGGGGTTGGTGGGGGGGCAGCCTGGGGGCGGGGAGGAAGTGTCTGCCCCAAGGGATTCTGGGTGACTTTTCTCTTTCTCAGTGTTTTCAGGAAGTGTGTGTATTGGCCAGGGCGGCAGGGGGTGGGGGAGGAGGAGAGCAGGAAGCCAAGGGAGACCAAAACTGGATACACACACACACACACACACACACACACACACACACACTCCTGGACAGATTCAGTCTTACACAGAAACACGTACTCAGACAAGTGATCACGGCCCCTGAAAGCCGTACCTGAACCCAGACACCGCCTCAGACACACCCAGGGAGCAGGGGCCTGGCTGTCTGCCAGAGCAGCCCTGGTCGGACGAGCCGCCTGCTTGGGCGCACAGCGCTGTGGAGCGGGAGCCGTGGGAGTCCTCCGGGCCCGGACCTGTGGGCATCTGAGGGTGAGCGAAGGGCAGCTTTGGGCCGGGCTGTCAGTGGCGGCCGGAGAGGGAGGCTCCTTCCGAGGGTCTGTCTGTCACCGCTGGGCAGGGTTTTCTGTGGTCCTCCCTCCACCCCTCCTGGTTTTTCTCTCAGATTTTCTCTTCTTTCACTTTCTCCACATCTTCTGTTGCCCTTTCCTTTTCTCCCCTTCTCTTCTTCCCTCTGCCCTGGGCTTTTTGGGCCTCCATCTTCCCATTAGCCTGTCTCTTGGGCCCACTGGGAGCCCACAGTGCCTCGGTGGGTGTCTGCCTGTCGGGGACCTGGTGCTGATCTCAGTCTGGCTTCTCTCAGAGTCCAGTTCAAGGGTGTTGTGGCCGTGGGCAGCCTCCACCTCCCTTTGCCCTCCCACTGAGTCCAGGGTAATAGGGAGACCTGAGGAGGGCTGGTACTTGGTTGGTGTGGTTCCTATTACACTTCCCTAGAGCCAGTAAAGTGGTGGGTACCTATGATGCTGGCGGGCTGGGTTGGCCTTCCCTCCCCCCAATTGCTGTGAATCCCTAATGAACTCAACAACCCTGTGCTTGAGTCACTTGGGGACACAGAAATGCCTCTAACTGAGTCCTGTCTGCATCCAGCCCTGCCCTGTGCCCTTGGCTCATCTTTCCACAGGGCTCAGCATATACCCACCTGCACCTTCTCCTACCAGGACAACCTTGAGCTGGACCCTCAGGAGGTAGGGGATGGGGTCCATACAGTCTTGGACCCCCTCATGGGCCTTGCCCTGTAGCCCTCAAGAACCAGCACAGGCCCAGACCTGGGAAGCATGAAGAGCTGCGGTGGGAGAGCTGGGCCTCTGCCGCCTCCTGCCCACTACAGCACTGCTTGCCTGTGGGAAAGCTCAGTGTAGGCCCAGTGGCAGACATGCCACAAAGGGCCCAACTGGCTGTGTGAGCGTAGAGGAGGGAGCGGTTGAGTAGACTTTCCTGAAGGCATGTCATGAGCACATTGGAGCTAATGATCTAGATCATTGTGGGGATTAAATACAGAAGCCTCCCAGAAGAATGCTTAGCACCTAGTGGGTACTAAGTGGTAGCTGTCGTTCCAGGGACAAGTGCTAAGAGTGGAATGAAGCCTTTGCTGTGAGAGTGGATGCTGGGTTCATTGGGTTCTGCTCTGTGGAGGGATGAGGCACTGCTGTCTTTCTCTAGTGATCGGGATGAGAGTGGGGTGCTGGTCATTCATCAAACTTTTCGAAGCCCCCTCTGTTTTGGGTGATGGCATGGAGAGAGGCTGGCCCGAGGGGGCTCACAGTATGTGCAGAGGCCGGGGGGCATTCTGCTGCAGATGACATCTAAGCAACGGGAAACCCAGGAAGGGCTTTCCATGCTGTGAGCTGGGCAGAAGTAACAGAACAGAACCAGGGGAGTGCTGGAGGGGTTGACCTTTGGGTCTCATGATGGAGAAGGAAGGACAGGGATAGTCACGGAGGAAGCCAGAAGCACAGGACTGAGGCCTGAGCCCCCATATAGCCAGGGCACAAATGAGGAAGTGGGCAGATGGGAAGGTTTGCCTCCGTGGGAATGGGAGGTGGGGGGGGGAGACAGATATGGTCAGATCATTGGGCCTCATCCAGTGAGAGCCCCTCTTCTGCTCCTGAGAGCCTCAGGTTAAGATTGGGCTGGGTCCTTCCAAAGCCAGTGTGACACCTTAGGGGGAAGGTCCTGAAGCCAAGACAGGATGTAAGCCTGGGTTCTTGGTCCTCTGAGGTCAGTTCAGTGAAGCAAACATTGGTAGACACAACTATACTGAGTGATCAGAAGCATGGATGCTGGAGGAGCCCCAGGGAGGCCCCAGCCCAGCTGGCAACATGAGAGGAGGCACAAAGTGGTGAGGGAGGATGTACCATTTGGACAGAAAACGGTGTTCTAGGTAGAAGGACCAACATAATGCAAAGGCCTGGAAGTATGCATTTATGGAATACAGCTCAGAGAAGCATGGCTAGAAAGTGAGTAGGGGATGAGTTCAAGGCCAGCCTAATATTCAGACCGCCCCACTCTGTTGGCCCATCTGTCCTTATGGTAAAGCCTGATTCCTTTGGCCATATAGATTGATATAGACAGAAAGATCTGAAGGAATAGCCAGGGGCCGCCCTGGGGGAGGAGCCCATGAAGCAGATTCTTGGCCCATCCTGTGGGATCTGAGCCGCTCTCACTGAAGCCAGGATGAAAAATGCGCTGCTGACCTGCGGGAATGGCTTTTCTTACTGAATTGTCAGTAAGGCTGAAGACCAATCAGGGAAGAAACTGAGGCTCAGAGGTAAAGTGACCTGCTTTGCGAGGCCAAACACCGAAGGACAGTCAAGCTGGGATTTGAGTGGGTGGAGCAGGCTCTGCCTGGCTCTGAAGCTCCGTCTCTTAGCTAGACTGACCACACATTTCATTTTGCCCAGGACAGGCCCTGTTTATACCTCTTGCTTGGACATAGTTACTAATAGTTTTTCTTTAAACTGTCAGAAACTTTCTGGTTTACACAATTTTTAAAAATACGATCACCCTATGATATGATCATCCTATTCTTACCCATTCTGACTAGGGACCCTCACTTGTTCCCCCAACCCCCATGTTTAAGGTCAGGTATGTGTATTTGCCCAATTCAATAAAACAAACCTTCTCAGGCTGAGATGCCAGACTGGGGTGAATCAGCCTCAGCCCCTGTCCAGGAGTTGCCTGATCTTGCTTTGGGCATCGTGGGGAGAACAGATGTGTCCACATGTCACTTGGATAGAGGGGAAAGGGGCTGAAGGAGCAGGAGAGCCAGGGATGGTGGGTAGGTGGAAGCCCACTGAGGATAGGCCCATTGAGCTGGGTTCTTAGGTACACATGGGCTTTGCATGGGCTGAGATGATAGGGGAGGATAGTGAGGAGGAAGCAAGCAGCGTAAGCAGAGGTTTGGAGTGGGCGGACATTGAGCACGTGCTCGTGTTTGGTGCTCAGGGCTGGGGCCAATCTTCTGATCTAATGGCTCAGAAGTCAGTGGGAAGCATCCAGCTCGGTGTCAGCTACAGATTGGAGCTGAGGCCGCTCTTGGGGTTGCAGGACTGAGTGGCCAGGGCTCCAGCTGGGGTGGGGGCACTCTGTGGGCACTGTCCCTTCCTCTGGGGTTTTCCCACTATGCTGTGCCTTCCGGATACCACTTCTCCTTTCCTGGCCTGGCCCTGACTCAGCATGGCCCTGTCCTGTGGTAGGCAGGCAGGGGTCAGCCAGGAAGGTTCCTGGAAGAGGTGGCTAGAGTGAGGCCTGGAGGTCCATGGGGGCCTCCCCTTGCTTCCACTTGCTTGGCACATAGCCATTTGCTTGCAAAGACTGTGCTGGAAGAGGAGCTGTTTGCACTGTTCCCTTTTCCCTTCTTGCCATGGTCACAATGGCCTTCAGAGAGAGCTGTGATCTCATTCCCTCTTGGATGGCAACTCCAGAGCTGCCTACATCCTGTGTTGGGTGGCCATTGTAAGCAGGCAGGCCTCAGAGAAGCTCTTAGATCCTGGCCGTGGACTCATTTGACATGGTGGTTGAGTTTGCAGGCTGTGGTGCCAGGGTATAAATCCCAGCTGTTGGATCCAGGACAAGTTACTTTGTATTTCTGTGCCTCAGTTTCTTTATCTGTAAAGTGGGGATAATAGTATGCCATACCTTACAGAGTGCTTGTGAGGCATAAATCAATGAATCCATGTAAAGCACTCAGAAGACAACTGGGAGGGCACCTGAGTGGCTTGGTCAGTTGGACGTCTGCTGTCAGCTCAGGTCATGATCCCAGGGTCCTAAGATTGAGGCCTGTGTCAGGTTTCCTGCTCTCCTTCTCCTTCTGCCTGCCACTCCCCCTGCCTCTCTCTGTCAATAAGTAAAATCTTAATTAAAAAAAAAAAAGGCGAGAGAGAGAAGACAACTGAGAATATATACATACACAGAAAACTAATAAAAATTGATTAATCCAGATATTCATTTATTTATTAATCCCTGCTGAGTGCTAGGCATGCAATAGTGAATAAGGTAGGGGTGGCACCTGCCTCTGGGACCCCACAGGCCAGGAGACAGGCCTCAGATGGCAGATCCCTCCCAGACAGTCAGGACAGGGATGGAGGCGGGAGGCAACTGGGGTCCTCAGTTGGGAGGGCTGATGCTTCTTCAGCTCTGAGGATGCTTTGTTGCCACCCTCTTCCCCTCCGCACTGGCCCTCAGTCCTGGGGGAGGGCAGGGAAGCACTTGGCACTGCTTGGCATTGGAGGGGCAGAGCCCATCCCCACTTCTTCTGGGTCAGTCTGACTGACCCTGGCCTCACAGCCTGGAATTCTGCTCTTAGCTGATCACAGGCCAGACCCCCCGCCCCCAAGGCCCCTTCTTCTTGGGGTCTGGGAGGCCGTGTGTCATAGACTGCTTTGCCCATCAGGAAGTCTCCAAGGATGTTGCAGCTGACCAGCCAGGGTCACACCCTTGGACCTGTGGGTACTTACTCAGTCTCTAGGCCTTCCTTCACTTTTTTTTTTAAGAGAGAGATTTTATTTATTTATTTGACAGAGAGACATAGAGAATGAGCCCAAGCAGGGGGACGAGCAGAGGGAGAGAGAGAAACAGGCTCCCTGCTCAGCAGGGACCTGATGCAAGGTCCTGGAATCATGACCTGAGCCTAAGGTAGACACTTAACCTACTGAGCCACCTAGGCACCCCTTTCGTCGCCCTTTCATTCACTTTTCTCTCAACCATGATGGCCACCTCTCCACTTACCCATCTGTCCCCCACCTACCCATCCATTCAACCATTTACTTGTTTTGTCATCCATCCACCCGCCCACCCAGCATGCTCTTGTTGCTGACTCCACTGCTTCCTGCACTGGGCTGTGGGGTTAAAGACTCAGGCCCGAAGCTGCCCCTGGCCTAAAGAGACTCACAGTCAAGCAGGGGAGACAGCCTGGTGCAGTGTCCACCAGGGGATCTTCTTAGGTCCAGCTAAACATTCAGGCTCTCAAGAGTACCATAGGCCCCCCTGGCATCCGGTCATTTCAGGAGGGAACAGCTGGCCGCCAGGGTAGCAGCAGGTCTTTCTCTGCTGCGGGGTCCTGGTAGCCGTCGGAGCCACCATTCACACAGCTGTCTGTGGCCCCCCTCAGGGTACAGCTCAGGGGGAGGGGACCAAGATTCACAGCAGATAGATGCGAGGGCCACCCTGACTTAGAAACATCTGGACTCAAGGGTCAGATGTTTTGGGGCAGCCCAGGTGGCTCAGTGGTTTAGTGCTGCCTTCAGCCCAGGGCCTGATCCTGGAGACCTGGGATCGAGTCCCACGTTGGGCTTCCTGCATAGAGCCTACTTCTCCCTCTCCCTCTGTCTCTGCCTCTCTCTCTCTCTCTCTCTCTCTCTCTCTGTGTCTCTCATGAATAAAATAAATAAAATCTTAAAAAGCAAAAAAAAAAAAAAAAAAAAGTTAAAAAAAAAAAAGGTCAGATGTTTCTAAGGGCATGTCCCCTAAGGACCCCACAGGTGTGGTTTCAGGTTCCTACATGGGATGTGCCCAGTTCCAAGCCACCACATTTAGAGAAGCCCGAAGCTCCAGCTTCTCCACCAGGTCGAGAGCCCACCTTCAGTTTCTCCCAGTCTAGGTACAGTGCCTCACTCATTCAAGCCACTTTTGTCAAAGGCAGTGTTCCCAAGGAACATGGCTGGCATGCCACCTTTAGCAGGTTTCTCCGGGAACAGCACGAGAAAGCTAACTGAAGGTCAGATTCACAGAAAGAGAAAGAGTTTCATTCATTCTTTACCCACATGCGGAGAGGAGATGGTTAGAGCACAGGGTGATAGGGAAGTAGCCATGTGTCCTAGGAAGCACATGGACGGTGGAGGCAGCATTCAGATCCTGGCTTAGATGCTAGCAGAATGCCTGGAACAAAGGAGGGAGATGCTTTAAAAAATGTCATTTGGAATAGTTTGTTTAAAACTTGTAACGGTAGGGGGGAGGGGGGACCTGGGCGGCTCAGTCAGTTAAGTGTCTGCGGTTGGCTCAGATCATGATCCTGGGTTTCTGGGATTGAGCCCCACATTGGGCTCCCTGTCAGCCGGAGTCTGCTTCTCCCTTTCCCTCTGCCCTTCCCCCGACCTCGCAGTCTGCATGAGCATGCATGCTCTCTGTCTGTCTGAAATAAAAAAGATCTTTTTAAATAAATAAATAAAGCTTGTAACAGAGGGGAAGATGGGCAGGGTCTGGGGGAGTGTGAAAGAGGTGTCAGGAAAGACTTTGAGAGAAGCAGAACTTAAGTTTGGAGTCAAAGGACAAGTAGATGTTCTCTGGTCAGAGACCAAGAGGAAGGGATTGCTGGAGGAGGCAAGAGCAGGAACAAAGGCCTGCATCATGGTCATGCCCCAGCCCTTGCTTGCTCTTGCGGTAGACACACACTGCCAATCACTGCCAGGGACACTGGGGCAATGACCAGGCTGAAAATAACCGGTGAGGCGAGTTGCCCACCCACTCTGGTGTTCCTCCTTGGCCCCTGCCAGACGCTGGCAGAGACAGTGGGTGGGGCCAGGCTTCCGGGTTTAGGTGCCTTGTTCCAGCTGTGTCACAACATGCCTTGTCTTGGTTAATTCTCCCAAATACCCTGCCAGTTCGGTGATGTAGTCCCCGCTCTACAGAAGAAGAAACAAGGCTCAGAGACACTAAGTGCTTTTCCTTGGACACACAGGCTAAGACTGGGGCAGGGTTTCGTCGCATATCAGAGGCCAAAGCCAGGAGACACTCAGCCTGTAGGGAGCAGTGTGAACTGTGCAGAGACAGATACACAGAGCACTTTGGCTGTGGGAGCCCAGGGGGCTCTGAACCTGGCCTTGGAGTTGGGGGAAGGTTTGGCGGGGAGCGAGGTGGTGATAGCAGAGATGAGGGGCTGGTGTGCAAGAAGAGTGTGATGGGCAAACAAGCGTTAGGAAGGATGTATAGAAGAAGGAACTCACGTGCACTGTTGGTGAGAATGCAAGTTGGTGCAGCCTCTGTGGAAGACAGAATGGAGGTTCCTCAAAAAAAAAAAAAAAAACCAACAAAAATAGAACTACCATATAATCCAGTAATTCCATTGCTGGGTATTAACCCAAAAGAAATGAAAACACTAACTCAAAAGAGTATATGCAGCCCTATGTTGATTGTAGAAGTATTTACAATAGCCAAGATATGGAAGCAACTAAGTGTCCCTCGATAGGTGAATGGATAAAGAAGATATTATATATATATATATATATCTCCCACATAATATGGGATATTATTCAGCCATAATAAAGAATGAGATCATCATGCCATGTGCAACAACATGTATGGAGCCGGAGGCTATGATGTGGAGTGAAATCAGAGAAAGACAAATACCATATGATTTCACTCATATATGGAATTTAGGAAACAAAATAACAAAGACAAAAAAACAGACACTTAAATATGGGGAACAAACTGGTGGTTATCGGAGAGAAATGGGGGCTAGGGGAAATAGATGAAGGGATCAGGAGTACACTTATCCTGATGAGCACTGAGAAATGCGTAGGATTGGCAAATCATCATATTGTACACCTGAAGCTAATGTAACACTGTATATTTAAAAATAGAGGAGTGTGGTGGGATCAGGTGAGTTTGAGGGGTCTGAGGGCACACAGGGTGTGGTGAATGTCATGTCTGGGGCAACAAAGAAGGTGGTCTTGGCCCAGAGACCCACAGCTCAGGGCCTTAGGACTTGGTTTTTAAGGCTTTGGTCTGGATGCCCATTTTGATCCTGATCCATCCACCTGCCAACAAATGCCTCCTTATCCCTAAAAAGGATAAAAGCTCAGGTCAAGCATCACCTCCTCCAGTCTTCCTTGACTCCCCAGGTTAGGGTGCAAACCACCCCCCAGCCCATTCTGGCTGGCATCCCTCTTCCAGATTGGAGACCCTATGGGTACATGTGGCTGAAAGCTAGAGCTTTGGGGACAGGTGACCCTGTCACAGCAATGCAGGGCCAGCTCATGGCCAAAGAAGGGGCCTAGTTCCTTTAAGCTTAAGGAGCTTGGGGGATTAGGGGCAGGGGAATGAGGTGAGGGAGGCTTCTGTTGGAATTTGTGGAATGAATGAGCTTTGCTGCAGCTCAGGTGAGCTGGGGCCTCAATGGGTTCGAGTCCTGGCTCTGTCACATAGTGAGCCAGCCCAGTGGCTCAACTGCCTGGAGCTAACCTCCTGGTGTCCAACTTTTGGTCTCTTCCCAGCCTTCCCTCCAAGGAAGAGAAGCTAGTGTCACCACCACTGTCATCACCTCCCCAGCCAGAGCCTGAGGAGCCCCCGGCCACCTTCCCCCGGGTGCCTCTACAGCCCCTGTCTCCACCTCCCAGCCCCCCAGAGATCCCCCCGAAGCCTCTTCGCCTGCCCCCGGAGTTCGGTAAGTGCCATAGCCAGGCATGGGGTTCCCCGTGTGTAGCCTGGAATCAGGGCCCCTCAAGAGTCTACAAGGATGCAAGGATCGAACTTTCTTTTGGGCTCTGCCACATACACCATGTAGCCTTGGACAGGTGAACATCATTCTCTTCATCCTCAAAATGGAGATGACAGCACCTACCTCTGTTAAGTGCACATGGCAAACTTTTTGAGTTGTTTGATGATTTTGCTTTTCCTTGGATTGTCCACTTTTCTTGATGCCTGTTACTTTTTCAGCCTTTTTAGACAGCCCCTGCTCCTGACCCCCAAACTCACCACCTATTAGACTTCCTGGTCTGGCCTCTCATTTGGCCACCCCCTATTACTGTCCTTTGGGGCCCTGAGAGTATAAATAGCATTTCCTGTCGCATGTGCCTATTTTTGAAAGCCAGGCTGGAGTGGGATCTCTTTTAGGCTGAGGGTGGCTTTTGTGAAGTCAGGCCAGGGTTCCCGGGAGGGGAGGCTAGGTTCTTTGCTTCTGAGTATCCCCCCCTCTCTTCTCAGATGACTCTGACTACGATGAGGCTCCAGAGGAGGGGCCAGGGGCCCCAGCCAGCCTGATGACCAAGAAGGTGGGGACAGGTGGTGATTAGGGCTCGGCTGTCAGAGTGGAGGGTGGGCTGCCCCGCTGCCTTGCAGAACCTGAGGACCACCAGAGAAAGGGCCTCCAGTTCCCAGGGAAGCTTCCTTCCCCCCTTGTTCTCTTGCTGTGCAGAGCTTAGGATTTGAGCATAGGACCTGAGCTCTGGGCTAGGGGCCTGGGAGCTCTGACTTGCGGTCCCAGCTCAGTCTTCAGCCACGTCTGGATGGCTGTGTGTGGCCTCCTCTTTCCATTGGTGTTTGGAGCACTTCTCCCTTGGAGTGTCTCCCTCCGACTTCCTTTCACTTTCTGGGTTCCCATGTCTTAACTCTCCATCCCTGAGTATTTTTCACTATCCCTTCATCTTTGTCTCCGAGGCTGTCTCCCTGGGTCCCTGTGCAGTCTGCCGGTGGGGGGAGGGTGTGCAAGCAGCAGTGAAAATGCCGGGTGGTGTGGGGCGTGGATGGAGTGGACCGAGCAGGCGGGGCAGGGACCCTGTATGGGTGTGATCTAGGGCTCGAAGGGAAACATGATGCTGGGTCTGGGGGTGGGGGGGCAGGAGGAGCTCCTGGTGAGCCAGGTCCCACGGGCTGTGCGCGTGGCCAGTCTGCTGAGCGAGGGTGAGGAACTGTCTGGGGAAGACGACGACCAAGGAGATGAAGATGAGGATGACCATGCCTATGAGGGCATCCCCAAGTAAGTGTCCACTCTTCTCCAGTGGTTGTCCTGCCCAGCCTCCCTCCTTTCCCAAGCGTGGCCGGGCCACTCCACCTCTTCGGCTCCTCCCTGTGGGAGCTCCCATCCTCGGCTACTTCATTGCCTCTCCTCTTTCGCCAGTGGTGGATGGCACACCAGCAGCCTGAACTCGTCCCTGCCCAGCAGCCTCCTGATCCCCGAGCTCCCACCACACCCCATGGATGGGCTCTCTGGGGGCTCTGCCCCCATCACCTCGGTCATCAAGGCCGGCTGGCTGGACAAGAACCCACCGCAGGGGTGAGTGAGGCCTGTTAGGTCCCGCTGGTTCTCTGCATGGAGATGGGGAGTGCTCTAGTATACTGGTATACTGGATCTGAAAACCAGAAGGGCTAAGGTTATTTGAATAGGTCTCTCTCCAGGCAGACTGTAACAATTGATCATCCCACCAGACCTATGTTTTATTAACCTTAAAATTGGGAAGTTCTACTTTGAGTCTGAGTTTAATTATTCTTGCTGTAGGTAAAGTCCATCTTCTCAGTGACCATTTGGGTTCCTTTCTCCCTTGAACCTGGCTGTTCCTAACTTTATGGTAGTATGTGACTACCATAGAGGGGCTGGGGTAATCTTAGAGCCTCTCCTCTAACCCCCAATCCTGAGCTCTGCTTGTCCTTCTGCTTCTGCTTCTCCAGATCTTATATCTATCAGAAGCGATGGGTGAGACTGGATGCCGATCACTTGAGATACTTTGACAGTAACAAGGTGAGGCCTGTGTTGGTCCCTGACGGGACCCCTGCTGACTCTTGACACTGGATACAGGTGGAGTCCCTCCCCGGACGAGTCCTCACCTGAGCTCCAGTCTGACTCCTTGAGCTGTGTCTTCCTGACACATTGGCCAGCTGTGGGCCGTGGTCAGGGTCCGTGCAGGGGCTGTCCCTGACCCCCTGTGGAAGATGGAGCTGTAGTTAGCCTTGGTTTCCACTGAGGTTGAAGGAACCGAGGAGGGGCTGGGCCTTTAGGTGCCGCACCCCCCACAATACAGCTTCCTTCTCTTCCCCAGGATGCCTACTCTAAGCGCTTTATCTCTGTGGCCTGCATCTCCCGCATAGCTGCCATCGGGGACCAGAAGTTTGAAGTGATCACGAACAACCGGACCTTTGCCTTCCGGGCAGAGAGTGATGGTGAGGCGTGGGGCGAGGAGAAGACTGGCAGTTTGGCCTGATAAATGAGGGAGGAGAACCAGGGCACATCTGCTCCCCCACATCAAACCCAGAGAGGAGTCAATCCTCTACGACATAGGGTAGAGAAGGGGGCACTCTCCGACTGGCTCTGTGCGTGATATACCCACGGAGTCCTCAGAACCACATATTTCCATTTACAGGGGAAATAGGCTCAGAGAGGCGAAGTGGCCAGTTAGCTTGCACAGCTGGGCTTGGAACCTGAACTTGTCCAAGTCAGAGAACTCAGAGATAGAGATGGGTGGGCGAGTCCAAATGGGCTTGCTGGCAGAGGCGTTGCCTGAGGAGCCCAGAGCAGGGAACCCTGCCAGGCTGAGCTCAGGCTTAGTTTTTCCCCTTTGCCTGCAGTGGAGCGGAAGGAGTGGATGCAGGCCCTGCAGCAGGCAGTGGCCCGGGCTCAGCTGTCTAGCACTTACCCATTGGGTGTCCGAGGCTCAGAGTTGCCTGACCGGGCTGGCAGCCTGGAACTTCGTGGTTTCAAGAATAAACTGTATGTGGCCGTGGTTGGGGACAAAGTGCAGCTGTATAAGAATCTGGAGGTGCGAAGGGGTCAGCCAGTTTGCTAAACCACTCCCCTGCCCCCTGCCCACCTGGTCCCTTAGCCCTGCCCATTGTTCATGCTGCTCCCTCAAGCCTGCCCCCTGCCCATCCTGCTCCCTCAGCCCTGCCCACCCTGCTCCCTCAGCCTTGCCCCCTACCCTGTGCCTACCAGGTACCTCAGGCCTGCCCCCTGTCCACCTTGCTCCCTCAGGCGTGCCCCCTGCCCACCTGGTCCCTCAGCCCTGCCCCTTCCCTTTCCTCCTTCCCCTGACTGTTCTTAGCCCTGTGCCAGCTACCCTTCCTGCTCCTAGTTCTGACCGTGTCCCCTGCCTGGTCCCTGAGCATTATCTTCCCATTACTGCCCTGCCTCCTTCTCCCTGTCCCTATTGCAACATGGCCCCTGAACCTGGGTCCATTTCCAGATTCCTGAGTCCTCTTTACGTCCTTCCAAGGCACTTTCTAGTCCCTAAGGTATGACCTCCCCTTCCTCTCTATCCCTTCCTGGGCCTTGTGCCCTGCCCCCAGGCCTTGCCCTCACCCCTTCCCACCTACCTGCTAGGAGTACCACCTGGGCATTGGCATCACCTTCATTGACATGAGCGTAGGCAATGTGAAGGAAGCAGACCGGCGCAGCTTCGACCTCACCACCCCCTACCGCATCTTCAGGTAAGCCTCCCTCTCTTCGCTTACCTGCGTCATCTCTCCCTGCCAGGATTCTCTTCTTGCTTATTTGGGAAACTGCCCCTTCTTCTAGGATGGATTTCTCCTCTCCCTTCCCAGCCCTGCCCACCCCCACTGGTCCTTTACCTCCACTCACTAACCTGCTCTACCTCTCCTTTCTAAGAAATCTCACTTTCACCCTTCCCTCCTTCCTCCTCATGCATTGGCCGCCTGTCCCCCTCCCTCCGTCACTCCGAGGCCATCAGCTGCCACCTCCAAGGCACTGTGCCATGCCTCAGTTCAAATCCTATGTATTAGTCAGCTTGGCTGCCATGCATGACAGGATAGCACAACCTGAGGGGGGCTTCAACAACAGAAATTTATTTTCTCACAGTTCTAGAAGCTGGAAGTCCAAGGTCAAGGAGCCATCAGGGTTAGTTTCTGGTGAGGCCCCTCTTCCTGGCTTGTAGATGGCCATCTCCTTACTGCATCTCACACAGCTTTTCCTCTGTGTGCCTGGAGAGACAGAAGGAGAGGGAGAGAGAGAGAGAGAGAGAGAGAGAGAGAGAGAGAGGGAAAGAGAAACACCAGTCTTGTCAGATTAGAGCCTTACTCTTATGACATTATTTAACCTTAATTACCTCCCTAGAGGCCCTGTCTCCAGATGCATTCACACTGTGGGGACACAAGTCAGTCTATAACATCCTGGGTCACACTACTGTGTGACCCGGGCAACTCACTTGACCTCTCTGTGCCTCAGTTTCTTCCTCTGTGAGTAAGACCACGGTAGTCTTTGTAAAACTGTTACCTGACATGGTGTGTGATAATTGCTCTGTCATCACTAGCCCCCTCACGGCTCCGCTGTCATGTTCTTTGCCCTTAGCATAGATCTCTGTCTCCCGCAAGGACTTCCTCCTGAGCTCCACACCTGCATGTCCAACAGTTTTGTGGATGTCTCCCCCCTCGCCTCCCTGTACCTCCCAGGCCCCTGACTTCATCCATGGGGATGCCTGCCTCTCCTGTTCAGCCCCACGCATGCCTGTCACAACCCTTACCTTACCTTCATAGCTCTCTCTCACCTCTGTCTGGCCCTGCCCCATTTTGTACCAGGCCAGAGGGGTCTCTGGCCCAGTGGTGGCACCTCCTCATGCTTTGGCTGCCTGTCTGTGACTGCCAGTGGGGTCTTGTCTTTCCTTTTTGTTGAAAGCCAAGTTTTTATTTCTTGCCTTTGAGGTAATCTTCAATGACATCGTTGGCCTGAGATTCTTTGTGCCGTCATCCTTAAATACCGCACAACCGTGACCAACCACTTTCCAATGTTTTTCTTGTCTGTTGGTTTTACGGAGGTCTGACCATTCACCTGGTTTCTCGTCATCATCAATCTTAATTAGGTTGATCAGGTGTTCAGCACCAAGGACCTCCACCAGCCTGACATGTAGGCTGAGACCATTGAACATAGGAACACAGAGACAGGCTTAGTGCTTAGCTAAGGCCTTGACAGCTTGCAGATTCCATATGTCAGACCTTCGTGGATGAGCACGGTCCTCAGCACCTCTGGTCAAGCAGCATTAATGCCTGTCATGTCTCTAGCAGTGATGCCTTTTTGGGCCATGGTAGTGGGCTATAGGGATAGTCGAATCTTGAATGCACGCATATGTGGGGTGATGGTGGCAGGGAAAGAAAGAATCAGAAGAAGACATCTCTTTACCCTCTCCTCCACCCCACTAAAACCCTCCTCTGCTTCTCTCTTGTCTTCTGGGTACACTTTGACCTCCTCTGCCTGGCACAGCTTGTCCCTGTATGTCTCCCAGCCTCTTCTCTGCCAGTCTGCCCATCTTGCCCCCAGATCCTGGAATGCCCTGTGTGCCCCTTTGCACATGTTATTCCCTCTGTCTAGAAAACCTTTACACCTCTTCTCCTGGCTAAGCCCTTCTCATCTGTCAAGGCTTAGTTCAGGCATCATTTCTTCCCAGCAGCCTTTCCTACTCCCCAGCTGGGCTCCCCAACCCCCCCACATGTCTCTTTGGCTCATGGTACCCTTGATGTTGTCCATGCCCACCTTCCTCACAGACCCAGGATGCTTCTGTCTTCCGGTTATGAGCACTCAACTCCTTGTTCTGCCCACGTCACGCTGTGCCTCTTCATGCCACCCCCAAATCTCTCTGAGCCCTCTCCCACCAGTGCCTTCCTCCTCCTGTGTCCATAGCTTCTCAGCTGAATCGGAGCTAGAGAAGGAGCAGTGGCTGGAGGCCATGCAGGGAGCCATCGCAGAGGCCCTGTCTACCTCAGAGGTGGCCGAGCGCATCTGGGCCGTGGACCCCAACAGGTTCTGTGCTGACTGCGGGGCTGCCCAGCCTGACTGGGCCTCCATCAACCTCTGTGTTGTCATCTGCAAGCGCTGTGCAGGTGTGTGGGGCTGGGGCACTAGGCTGAGGCCCAACAGGGCTGGTGTGTTGGGATGGCAGGTGGCCTGTCTGGCCAGAGGGGCCGGAGCCCAGATGGTAGTCACATCACTGTGGATGAAGTTGCCTCTGTGCGCCAGGCCTTTCCCACCGTGATTAGCTTGTAGTCCTGAGATTGCGAGGTAGGGATTCAACTGCATATGCCATGGGTAAGGACACTGAGGCACAGGGAGGGGAAACAGCTCGTTCCAGGTGGCCTGGCAAGTAAGTCTGAATTTGAGCCCAGGCCGATTGGGGTCCAGCACCCCATCACATCAGAGGGGTGGAAAGAAATGAGACAGAAGGGGCTGGCAGGGCTTTGCATGCCGTGGGAGATGCTGATGTTTCATCCAAAGGAGATGGGAGCAGGGGTGGGAGGGCCACATTCAGATTTGTGCCTCAGTCTCTGGCCGGTGGGTGGAATCTCGTTGGAGGGCTGAGACTGGAGAGCAGTGGGGAGGCTGTTAGTGGATACACTAGAGAGAGGAACAGGCTGAGGCCTTGTCTGGGGAAGCAATGGAGAGGACTCGAGAGATGTACAGGCTCTGTGGTGTAAAAGTCCCTGTGACAGATCAGATGAGGAGGGTGAGAAAGATAGAGGCTGGCACCCAAGAGCATTCATCTCACCACCTGCCATTTATTGGGGGGTCTGTGCTATGCCAGACACCTTGAGTGTTAGGGATTTGGCCCTCAGGGGAGCTGATGATGCCCAGGTGGCAGCTTTGGGCAGCTGGAGATGGGGATCCGGGGCGGGGGGAGAGTTCTGGGGAAGGCACTGAGCTCAGTGAGAAACCCCGAAGCCTGGGGAACATCTAGGGCAAATGTCCAAGAGGCCTGGAGCTGTGAGATCTGCATACAGGAAAGAAATGACTGGATTTAGAAAGGTATTAGCTGGGATCCCTGGGTGGCGCAGCGGTTTAGCGCCTGCCTTTGGCCCAGGGCGCGATCCTGGAGACCCGGGATCGAATCCCACGTCGGGCTCCCGGTGCATGGAGCCTGCTTCTCCCTCTGCCTCTGTCTCTGTCTCTCTCTCTGTATGACTATCATAAATAAATAAAAGTTAAAAAAATAAAAAAAAAGAAAAAGAAAGGTATTAGCTCTCTGAGTGGTGTGGGTGACAGGTGTGAATGAGGCGCTCCCCTAGGAGACTGCAGAGGGGGGTGAGGCTGAAGCTAGAACCAGGCAGCACTCAGTGCTCCTAATACCCCCAGCCTGCTCCCTACCCCAGAGGTTCTTCCTGGGACCTGTAGCTGAGTAAGGCTGCATTCTCTACAGCCCCAACTTGCCCTGCCCTCTTATTCCACAGAGATTTACTAAGTGCTCTCTGTCTGCCAGACTTTGTTCTAGGCATGGAGGCTAGACCCTAAAGCAAGCAGTCAGGGTTCCTTCTCTCAGGCAGCTTACATTCTAGTGGGAAGAGATGGAAAATACATATATGAACCAATAGAAATACTAGGTAATGAAGTGCTAGGCAGAGAATGTGTTTGTTGGGAAGCCCTCTCTAAGAAGATGACATGTCAGCTAAGACCTGAATGTGAGGAGGGAGGCAGCTCTGGGGAGATGGGGGAAGAGAGTCCAGGCAGAAAGAACTGTGAGTGCAAAGTCCCTGAAACAGGAATGAGTATGGCTGATTAGAAGAGGGAGGAGAGTGTGGCTAAACAGGATTGGGGTTGAGAGAAATTTTGAGATGAACTTGCAGAAGCAGGTAAGGAATTTAAATCTAATTCTAGGGAGCCGGGAAGCAGTTTAGTGCCGCTTTCAGCCCAGGGTGTGATCCTGGAGACCTGGGATCGAGTCCCACATCAGGTTCCCTGCATGGAGCCCGCTTCTCCCTCTGCCTGTGCCTGTGTCTCTCTCTTTCTCTCTGTATCTCTCATGAATAAATAAATAAAATCTTAAAAAAAATTCTAGGGAGCCATGGGAGGGGGTTATCTAAAGCAAGGATCTGAAATAAGGGGATTTGCATTTTAAGGAGATCACTCTGGGGGGCCTGGCTGGCTCAGTGGGTATGTGACTCTTGACGCCCCTCAAAGTGGGGGTGGGGGGATGGAGGGTAATGAGTTCAAGGCCCATGTTGGTCCTAGAGCTTACTTTAAAAAAAAGAGAGAGGGGATCCCTGGGTGGCGTGGTTTAGCGCCTGCCTTTGGCCCAGGGCGCGATCCTGGAGACCTGGGATCGAATCCCACGTCGGGCTCCCGGTGCATGGAGCCTGCTTCTCTCTCTGCCTGTGTCTCTGCCTCTCTCTCTCTCTCTCTCTCTGTGACTATCATAAAAAAAAAATTTTTTTTGAAAAAAAGAGAGAGAGATAAAAAAGATCAGTGTGGCTGGGCTGTGCAGAGTGGCCTGGCAGGGGGGCAGGGGGAGGGGGTTCTGCTGCAGGAGCCCAGGTAACTTTACAGTTCTGTGGCGCCTGGAGCAGGGAGTGGGCATGGGAGTGGCCTCTCCCTGTCTGCCCCTGCTTGGATTCCCCTGCGGGGAGGGTGGGAAGGTAAGTGCTTGTGTGAAGGTGAGGGCCCTCTGTCTGCAGGGGAGCACCGTGGCCTGGGCGCTGGTGTCTCCAAGGTGCGGAGCCTGAAGATGGACAGGAAAGTGTGGACAGAAACGCTCATCGAGGTGGGGAGGCCTTGCTTGTCACCTGGGTTTGGGGCCCGCTCCGCTGCCTGCTGCCTGGGTCTCCCCACCGCTCTCCCCCTGCTCACAGACCTTGGCCCCCTGGAGCTAGAAGAGACCTTTGCGATCATCTAGTGGGTGGGGATTTTGGAAAAGTTGATTTTTGGCAAAGTCAGCTAACTGGCCAGTGAGCTAAGAATGTTTTGACAGTTTTAAAGGGATGTTAAAAAAAAAAAAAAAAAAGGAATATGCAACAGAAACTGTCCTGCAGAGCCTAAAATATTTACTTCTTCTGCACGCACAACCACTAGCAGGTCTGGGGGCACCCTTACAAGTGCATATGCGCCTGTCTACTTGGGGTTCCCAGGTACTGATGTGTGTGGGAGTTACAAAGGAGAACCTGCAATGGGAGGCTCACCACACAGGGCCTTCCTGACAGCCCCAGCCAAGCTGCAGACTCCAGCGCAGTTTGGGTCTCATCCCCTGAGAGGTAGGGTTAGAACCCCCTGGTTTAAAATGAGGACATTGAGGCCGGGGGAGAGAAGATGACCTGCCCAAAGTCACAGAGTAAGTCAGCGGTGGCAGGGTCTGTTGCTGCTTTATTCTCTTCTGTGAACTCAGGACCTGACAGAAGGGCAGGTTGGGAGGCCCAGGAAATAGCTGCGGAACAGATGATAAGCAGAATGAAAAGGATTGATCAACTAGTCCCTTGATCACTAGCTTCCTGCATCTGCGCCCCCAGTATCTGCCTCTGCTCCTCCTCCCCTGAGCCCAGAAAGGAATGTCAAAGACAAGAGAGGTTTCCAAAATCCTTACCCACCCCATTGGCTGACAGGTTAGCTACCCGCCACCCTCATCCCCCCGCCCTTGCTCGAGCTATGATAGTCTCAGGAATGCAGAGTTCCAGATGTGGGACTGGGTAGGGGAAATAGCAAGGCCCCCCACCAGCCACCAGAGTTGGGGCATCCACCTGCCCAAATGTCTGCCTCTCATCCTGTCATTGAGCTGAGGAACTGGGTTTGGGCCCAGAGCCACTGATAGGCCAGGCTGCCCCTCAGCTTCCCCATGGGAAAATGCGTGGGTGGCCTGACTCGCCCAGCCCCCCGCCTGACAACCTCAAAACAAAGATTTTACCAGACACAGGGCCCTGGCCATAGGCTGCCTGTCTCACCTCTTGCCCACACCCACAGCTCTTCTTACAGCTGGGCAATGGCCCTGGGAACCGCTTCTGGGCGGCCAACGTGCCCCCCAGTGAGGCTCTGCAGCCCAACAGCGGGCCTGGTGCCCGGCGGCGCCACCTGGAGGCGAAATACCGTGAGGGCAAGTACCGCCGCTACCACCCGCTCTTTGGCAACCAGGAGGAACTGGACAAGGTCAGGGCGCCTGGGCCTCTGGACCCCCTTGAGACCACCCACTTTCTTTCTGCCCCCCCCCCCCATTGCTCTCTCTGCCTCAGCTTATCTCTTCCGTCAGCTTACTGTAATGAGTTGGCAAATGGGGAAACGGAGGCCCGGGGAGTGGAAGGGCCTTGCCCAAGCCACAGGGAGAGTTGGGGCAAAGCAAAGAGGAGTCAGGCCTGACCCTTGGGCTGAGTCCACATCTCCAGCATCTGTCTGCCTCCCTCCCCTCCTGATTCCTCTGTCTCCCAAACCGTCCTGCTCCTTGTGAATCCTGCCAAAAGGAGTGAACTTGATGGGGATGCTATTTCCTGTCAGGCTCATGAAAAACAGCTGGCTGCTCTGACCCACCCCCATCCACACCCCACTCAAGATGAGGCCTCACATGGGCCCCAGGCCCTGACAGGCTGGGAGCCAAGCCCTGGGCCCTGGTCTGGCTCAGCCTGAGTGGGGGGTAGCTTGCTTCAAGGCAGGGGGATGCCACTGGTGACCTCTGATTGGCCTTCAGCCCCTCCCCCAAGCAGCCCCACCCAGGCAGGCTCAGGCCAGCTAGAAGCCCAGTGGGAGCCAGGCCTCCACCTCCCAGGAACCCAGGCGTCCAGCCCCCGGCCCAGCCCAGTCTAGCCCGCCAGCTAGGAGGGGCAGCAGCTCCCATTGGTCGGGAGGGCTGGGCAGGCGGTGAGGAATTCAAATGTGGGAGGAATTAGCTACAAAGCACCCCCCTCTGCCCTTCCACAAGGCAGAAGGAGCTTGAGATCCTCTAGAGAACAGGCTTGGCAGCCGACGGGTCCTACGGGCTGCTAGTAGGGGTGAGCCCTGGGCCACTGAGACTCCCCAGCCTCTTGGGGGCAGCCCCTACTCATCCTCCTAATCCCTTGGCCTTTCTCTTTTCTCCCCCTCTCCTCTCTTTTTCTTCCTGCCTCTTCTCTTTAAACCTGAGAATGGGCCTCCAGACTTGGGTGACTCCTTCCTCTCCTCCCCCAAACCCCCTCTCCCGCCGGCCCCCCACTCCTACTTAAGCTGACCCTTCCCTCCCCCTTTTTCCTCCTCCCAGGCTCTGTGTGCTGCAGTCACTACCACAGACCTGGCTGAGACCCAAGCTCTCCTGGGCTGTGGGGCTGGGGTCAACTGCTTCTCAGGGGATCCTGAGGCTCCCACACCCCTGGCTCTTGCCGAGCAGGCAGGGCAGACACTGCAGATGGAATTTCTTCGGAACAACCGGACCACGGGTGAGTGGCCGGTGGAACCGTCCACCTCGAGGGATGGGACCTCCCTGCTGCCATGGTCTAGCCATTTGAAAGGGGTGCTGGGTGGGGGTCTGCCAAAAGCTGTGTATCACCCTGCTAGATCAGATATAAATACCACTCGAGCTGTGATTGCAGCTCCTTGAGAGGCCCTGGTACAACAGTATGTGATTTTGGGGTATGTTTGGGTTTGCATGTCAGTGTACATTTGTGCATCTGGCTTCCCCTTCATATGTGTGTCTCTTTGTGTCTGTCTAAATCCCTTTCTGGATTTGTGGGTCCCTCCCAGACCTGCAGTGTGGGCCTTCAGGGTGGCATCTGTGTGCCAATGTCTGTGCATCTCTCACCTGCTGTGGATCTGTTTCCTCGCACCTGGGAGCATTGAGGGATTTGGGGTTTGTGTAGCTGCAGAGTATCTGAGTTGCTGTGTGGGGGTTGCATTTCTCTGTGTGCGGGTGACCCACAACAGCAGCCCTGTCTGCTGCTTTGTCTGGGTGGGGCTCTGTCACAGACTGGGGCTGGGTCCCATTTGGCTATCACTCTCCGGATGGGTGAGAGGGGACCGTGGGGGTGAGCACTGCTGGTCAAGGCCCAGGGCTGGCCTCTGGGGCCATATCCCAGGACGGAGGGTGGAGCTCAGCGGCCAGAACTCGGCTCACGGCCATGGGTGGGTGGGGTGTGCTGGGCTGGAGCAAGCCCAGGTGTCCAGGGAGGCACAGGAGACCACCCAGCTGGCTTGGGCTTTGGGACTGCTAGGAGCAGGGCTGGAGCCAGGCTACTTTCTTAGACTCTGCGTTATCTGTGGCAAACCTCTTTCTGGGGATTGTTAATGAGTCTGCCTAAGACCCCTCATTCTAGTGTGCTTGCCCCATGCCTCAACAGAGAGAGTAGGGTGGGCTGGGCTGGGGAGTCAGGGGGGCTTCCTGGCAGGGGAGGTACTGGAGCTGGGCCTTGGAATTTGCACAAGTAGGGAGAGGTAGAGAATGATACGGACAAAGCCCTGGACTGGGTAGTGAAAGCCTGAGGGTGATAGAGGGCTGGTGACTTGAATGTAAGCTTGGATGCTCAACCCAGGTGGGGGTGTGGGGGAGACCCTGGGATGGCAAGCATGAGCAGCCATTCCCCGCCGCCCCACCCCAACACCTTCCCTAAAGAGGTACCTCGGCTGGATTCAATGAAGCCCCTGGAAAAGCACTACTCAGTTGTCTTGCCAACTGTGAGCCACAGTGGCTTTCTCTACAAGACCGCTTCTGCCGGCAAGCTGCTGCAGGACCGCCGTGCCCGGGAAGGTGGGTGCTGGGCCAGACCCCGTTCTTGCCATGACATTCTGGCATGGTGGCAGGGCCAGAGAAGCCAGGGCTGGCTGGGCTGGTGGACCCCTAAGGGTGCCAAGTGTACTCTGGCAGAGTTATTCTAGAGGGCTTCCGGGATGTAGTCCCTGGTACACAGTAGATGCTTAATACATGGGCCAATAGCAGTGGGAATGGGGCATGGCACTGTAGAGCAAGTCACTGCTAGAATTCCTTTAGACTAAAAAAGCCTTTATTGAGTACCTGCTGGGTGCTGGGGATCTGGCATTTGGAACCAGACAGAGCTGAGCTTAGAGCTCCATCCCTTTGACATCTCTGCCTTCTGCTTGCTCTCCAACTCAGTACAGTCCAGCCCTTCCCACATCCTATAAGGACCTGCACATCGGCGCTCCCACTCCATGACCTGTGATCCCTCTCCTCTCATTCACTCTGCTGCAGCTGTACTGGCCTCCTTGGTGTTTCTCAAGGACATACATTCATTTCCACCAGGGCCTTTGCTTTTGCTCTGCCCCTCGCCTAAAATACTTTTCCGCGAAATATTTGCATAATCAGTCCCTCACTTCAGTCCAGTCTCTGTTTAAATATTTCTCTCTTTTTTAAAGATTTTATTTATTTATTCATGAGACACACACGGGGGAGGGGTAGAGACACAGGCAGAGGGAGAAGCAGGCTCCATGCAGTGCAGGGAGCCCAACATGGGACTCAATCCCTGGTCTCCAGGATCACACCCTGGGCCAAAGGCGGCGCTAAACTGCTGGGCCACCAGGGCTACCCGTTTCTGTTTAAATGTTACTCTTTAGAGACTTCATCCATGGTCATTTTATCCAAAATAGCATGCCCTATGTACCTTACTTTTACCCTACTTCACACCACTTATCTGACATTGGTTAGTCTGTTTATAGATGTATCTGGTGATTCTCTGTGCCCCACTGGAATATAAGCTCCTCTTGGCCACCACTGTAGCCCCAGCACCTAGAACAGCTCCTAGCACAGAGGGCACTTGGCAGACGATGCCTGATGAAGAGTAACTGAGGCAGGTGCTCCTGGAAGGGCCCAACCTGGGGGACAGGCTGTGGGACACACTGCCCTCAGAGGACAAATGTCATATCCTTGCAGACAGGACAAGAGACAGTGTCTGCTGTGGGAATATTGTTGAGACCATTGCTCTCTGCATCCTTGGCACCCCTCTGTGAAGCCCTCTAGCACCCAAAGAGATTTCTTTGGAACTCTGCTGTTCACTACCTCACTGCCCCTGGGGCACTGCCCCTAGTCTACCTCCCTCTGCCTGATAATGTCATTTATGTAACTGCCTGAGTCATCCTTTTTGCCCTGGGTGCCAGGAAGCTCTGAGCCAATGTGAAGCTCAGGGCTGTGAACCATAGGAGTCTGCCTGACTTTGCCATTCTGCTCTTTCTCCTGCCTTTCCTGGTCCACATTCCCATTTCTTTTCCTTGATGGGATCTTGTCACTTTCCTGAGAGCCATTATAGGAGGAGTCAGAGTATAGAGCAATGTGTGCCACTGGTAGGGGAGTATAGGAGTGTGGATGGGGCATGGAAGCTTCCTGTGGCATATGGGCTGGATTGAAGGATGAAGGGTATGGGTGGAGGGAACAAGGTGAGCAAAAGTGGGGAGGGTGAGGTGCCCAGGAGTGATCCGAGAGATGGCTGGAGAGGTGGGCGGGGGCAGACCCATCAGGGCCTTAAATACCAGTCTAAGGGATATAGGATAAGGTTGAGGGCAGGGGCATGGAAAGGTTTTGAGCAGAGGAAGAATGGAGTCTGGTTTTACCTAGATCACTTTTGAATCTTGGAAGTGAAGCTAGGAACCAAGGAAAAAGTCATTGCAGTGGTCCAGGGGCAAGGTGTGGGCTGGTCTAGGGCGGTGGGCTACAGGAAGGAGGATGGAACTGGGGGAAGCTTTTGAGTTAGAGTGAAGAGGACATAGGTCAGGTGGGAGTAGGAGCCCAGGGAGGATACAGAAGTGTTTTCAGGGGAGGGCGGGGGCTCCCTCATGGCTCCCCTGCCCAACTTCTCTCCAGAGTTCAGCCGACGCTGGTGTGTCCTTAGCGACGGGGTCTTGAGCTACTATGAGAACGAGCGGGCAGTGACCCCCAACGGAGAGATTCGGGCCAGTGAGATTGTGTGCCTGGCAGTGCCCCCTCCTGACACCCACGGGTGAGCACCCCTGGGGCAAAATCACAGACTGTTGTTGCTATAAGGTCCGGCCCCCCATTGAGGAAACAGAAATAGGCCCAGAGAAGGGCAGAACTTTCCCAGGGTCACACAGCATCCTGAGACTGGAGCCAGGTCTCCTTAGGCCCTAGTTTAGGGCTTTCCCACCACCTCTTAGGGGAGCCAAGGGCAATGGGCAGAGGTTGGAGGCAGGGTTGCATGGGGTCGGTCATGGCTGGGCTGGGAGTGCCTACATCCTGGCCTTTGTATCTACAGCTTTGAATACACCTTTGAGGTGTACACAGAGGGAGAGCGGCTGTACCTGTTTGGGCTGGAGAGTGCGGAGCTGGCTCGTGAGTGGGTCAAGTGCATTGCTAAGGTAGGCCTGGGTTAATGGACCCGTGTGAGGAGTATGACCTCCTGGCTATTTCCATGTACCCCAGCTACCCTACCTCACAAATGGAGGGAGCAGTCATAGGGCAGGCTTTTTGGGCCAAGGGCCTGACATAACCTGCAGTCCCTAAGCAGGGAGGTTAGGAGACCTGTGGAAGAAGGGCTGTGGGCCTTGCACTCCATAGGTGCTCAATACATGTTTAATGATGAATAGCAGTCAGAGCCATCTTAGAATGGTCAGTGCTGACTCCAGAGGGAGTGAGCTCCTGGCTCTGGAGGAAGGAGGCAGGGAGGCTACAGAGTTCTGCTCTGGGGACTAGAGCCAGGTGCCCTATGGGGTCCCCTGTACTGTGAGAGCCTGAGATTCCTATTTACTTGGTCACTGATCAATCATCTGTGAGCCTTGTGATGATCAGCCTTCTGAGCCGTGGGAATCCAGCTGAACCAGCCTTGGTCCTCACTCTTTAGTGCTGGTGGGGGAGACAGACGGGGGCCCAGACAGCAAGAGTACTATAATCAGTGCTGCAACAGAAGGCAGAGCAGGGGCATCCCTGAAGGCATCTGGGAACGTTTTGCAGAGGAGGACACTTCTGGGCGTGAAGTGCGGCATGATACCCGAGTTCTTGAACTGTGCTGGATTCTGCCCTGGGGCAGAGAGAAGTGGCAGCTGGGTGGGAAGTGGGCATGTGCTCATAGGCCAAAGAGCTGGAGGGTCCCGGGCAGGCAGTGCTGTTGGCTGATGTAGCCTCCTTGGCTACCTCCCCCTTCCCCTGGCCTCCCCACCAGGCATTCATACCTCCCCTGGCTGAAGATCTGCTCGCCCGGGATTTTGAGCGGCTTGGGCGCCTCCCCTACAAAGCTGGCCTGAGCCTACAGCGGGCCCAGGAGGGCTGGTTCTCCCTCACTGGCTCTGAGCTCCGTGCTGTCTTCCCAGAGGGACCCTGCGAGGAGCCACTACAACTTCGGAAACTGCAGGAGCTTTGTGCGTGGACCCAGTCCTGGGCCCCTAACTTTCAGGGCATCCTGTCCTGGGTTCCCAGGCCCCCAGCCCTCCCTGGAAGTCTAAACTCTACCCTGGCCAGCCCAGAAGGAGCCAGCCTGCCCTTTTCTGTCCTTTCCTGCCCTTGGGGTATAGCTTAGCAACTCCATGTATTGGGGGGTGGGTCCTGGGAAGGCATGTACCCAGAGAGCTTCAGGAGGGAGCCGGTTGGGGACCATGAACAGGGCCTCACCTTGACCGGCCCCTCCACAGCCGTCCAAGGGGACAGCGAGAACCAAGTGCTGGTGCTGGTGGAGCGAAGGAGGTGAGCCCTGGACTCCCTGAGGGGCGGTGAGAAGCCTGTGGCAGTCGGAGAGGCTTAGGAGGGGTGGCGCCTGGGTAAGTCCGCAAGTAACGGACGGTTCCCCGGTCTAGGACGCTGTACATCCAGGGCGAGCGGCGGCTGGACTTCACAGGCTGGCTGGGGGCCATCCAGAAAGCAGCTGCCAGCTCGGGGGACACGCTGTCGGAGCAGCAGCTTGGAGACTCCGATATCCCAGTGATTGTGTACCGCTGTGTGGACTACATCACGCAGTGTGGTGAGCCTCGCCCCCTCCAGGCCAAGCCCCGCCTTCCCAGGGCCCCTCAGGCCCTGCGAGGCCCTGTCCCTGGCTCAGTCCCACCCTTCTCCAGGCCTGACATCGGAGGGCATCTACCGTAAGTGTGGGCAGACGTCGAAGACTCAGCGGCTGCTGGAGAGCCTGCGGCAGGACGCCCGGTCTGTGCGCCTCAAGGAGGGGGAGCAGCATGTGGATGATGTCTCCTCAGCCCTCAAGCGCTTCCTGCGAGACCTGCCTGATGGCCTCTTCACTCGCGCCCAGCGCCTGGCCTGGCTGGATGCCTCAGGTAGGCCCCCGCAGTCCTCGCCCTGCCTGAGACCCAGGCTAGTGCTGCTGACTTGACCACTCCTATCCCTTCCTTCCGCATCCCAGCTGTGCTCTGGACACTTGGACGAGGCATGTCCCCAGGGGACAAGCTCCAGTTCCCTGTCCCTCCCTCTGCTTCTCCTTCCTTTGTCCCTCTAAACAGAACCAGGAAATACCAGCCCCTAGGATGAGAGGCAGAGCTGCCAGAGGGGTGGGACAGGGGAGATGGCTGGGGGTGGTAGGGGTGGGGCTTCTTGACCTGATCTATCTCTCCCCACCCAGAGATTGAGGATGAGGAAGAGAAGGTCTCCAGATATCGAGAACTCCTGGCACGTCTGCCTCCAGTCAACCGCGCCACAGTGAAGGCACTTATCAGTCACCTGTACTGGTAAGGGACATTACTATTATATGACTCTGGGGGGATGGGGTGGAAAAGATTCTTCTACTCCCAACCTGGCTGACTGCCCTCTCCTCAGAACCAGGTAGGCCTGGGAACTGAATGTTGACTTTTGATATACCCTGATCTTGGACACTTTGTCTCCTAACTTACTTCCTACAGGGTGGGGGGAATAGAGGAGATTTCAGCTAGGACCCAGGGGACCTTGGCCAGATCTCCCAGCTTCCCAGCTCTATTCCTCTCCAGCATACAAAACATGGCCAGAAAGACTATTCCTGCTTCCCCTTAACTAGTGGTTCACTTGAACCAGGACCTTCCCTGGCCTCTCTTCAGGGGCCAGTCATGGACCTGCTCGGAACTGGGAAGGTAAAGTGGGGCAGTTCTGGACTGGGCTTCTCACTCAAGACTGTCTGACTTCTGTCTTCCCCTGTCCAGTGTCCAGTGCTTCTCAGACACAAACCAGATGAACACACACAACTTGGCTATTGTGTTTGGGCCCACGCTCTTCCAGACAGATGGGCAGGACTACAAGGCTGGCCGTGTGGTGGAAGACCTCATCAGCCACTATGTGGTGGTGTTCAGTGTGCGTCCCTAGCCAGTGGGGAGTGAAGGGCAGGGATGAGCCTCTTGGGTGGCAGTGATCATCTGTCTGTGTCTCCCACCCTCCCAGGTGGATGAGGAGGAGCTGAGGAAGCAGCGGGAAGAGATCACTGCCATTGTGAAGATGCGGGTGGCTGGCACTGCCAGTGGGACCCAGGTGAAAGACAGGGCTGGGGGTAGGGGGCTCAGAATAGCTACCTGCACATCCTCCTTGGATCGCTAGCTGAGCCCTGTCTCCTCACAGCATGCCGGTGACTTCATCTGCACAGTGTACCTGGAGGAGAAGAAGGCAGACACAGAACAGCATATCAAGGTGGGGGGTGGAGACCTGGAAGCCAAGGAACCAGAAAAGTCGGGTTGGGCTAGGCATAGGTTCAGGTGACCAGAGGAGCAAAGCTTCCATCCCAAGGGGGACCCCTAGTTTGGAACCCTTATCTGGCTGGTGTCAGGGCCTCTCTTTGCCTCCTCCCCACCCAGTAACTCAGGACCCCTTGGAGACACTCCCCCAACACTCCAAGACTCCAGAGGACCTGAGAGGTGGGCTCAGCCCTTGGATCACACAGTGAAATTGTGGCAGAGCAGAGGCCGGGACAGGGTAGGCTGACCTCTTCCATCTCGGCCACTGCAGATCCCGGCATCCATGACAGCTGAGGAGCTCACCCTGGAGATCCTGGATCGCAGGAATGTGGGCATCAGGGAGAGGGACTACTGGACCTGCTTTGAAGTCAATGAGAGGGAGGAAGCAGGTGGGTGGCTACCAAGACTGGTGCGGAATTTGGCACAGTCTGTTCTTGTCTGGGCTGCAGCCCCAGTCTGTTCTCCCCTGCTCCCCAGTGTGGCGACAGTGGTGGTCAGGGGAGTTTGGGATGACTGATGTTGCTGTCACACTGTCATCTTGGGGATGGTGGTGATAGTATGCTGGCAGGGGTTGAGGTGATGGCTGTAATGTGGTTGATGGAAAGGATGATGAAGGAGGTAGGTGGTATCAGCTACGATACCATGCTTTCTTGGTGTCAGTGAGGATGATGTTGCTTGCAAGGGTGGTGATGCTGAATTTGATGATTGGATTAATGGTGAAGGGAGTAGTAGGTGGTGATGGCCATGCAGGAGGGGTGGGGTGGCACGGGGTAGGGTGGTGGTTGTGAGGGTGGTTGTGATGGTGGTGTGAGGGAGTCATGGTGGTGAAGGGGGTGGTAAAGGCATTTTATGGCGAAGGGTTGTCTTAATAGCAGTGGTGGATGAGGGTGCATCTGTTCATTTGTTTTCCTGTTATTTGCTGGGCTGGGGAGTCAGACTTATAGTCCCTCTGCTCATAGGAGTTAGTGTGGTCAGGAATTGACACCAGTGCCGTAATTGGTGGGAGAGCTGTACAACCAAGGCTGTGATAACTGCTGTGCAGGAAAGGGCCACAGCACCCCTGGAGCTCGTAACAGGGTTGCTGGCTTTGGACTCCCTGTGTTAGGAGGTAAAAAAGAGGAGTTACTTGGTAAAGGGGGAGAAAAGTGCCTCCAGGCAGTGGGAGTGGCACAGGCAAAGGCCTGTGGTGGCCATGGACATCATCCTTTCGAGGAGCTTGAGATGGCAGTGAAGGGGTTGTGTCACAGGGTGGGGCTGAAGACAGAGGCAGAGGCGGCCTGACCACAATGCAAAGCCATTGAAGGGTTAGTGATGGGATTTTGGAGAGGTTGTTCATTGCTGTTGGGTAAGGAGAGGCGGGGGCAGGGAGTGAGACACATACTGGAGACCACATGGAAGGCCACGGCATTAGTCCAAGGGAAATGGTAACATGCAAAGAAAGGTGTGGCAACAGCGATGGACAGAAGCAAAGAGATTTGACATATGGAGAGAAGATGGGGAGGCTTTGTTTCTGGCTTGAATGGCTTGGTGGGTGGTGTTTTGACACAGGAAAGATCACTGGCGTGGTTTCGGACGTGTGGGTTGGAGCAGCTTTGGTCCTAGCCAGATGTGTCAAGCCTGAAGCTC
The DNA here is from genome assembly GCF_003254725.2 of Canis lupus dingo. Classification (NCBI taxonomy): domain Eukaryota; kingdom Metazoa; phylum Chordata; class Mammalia; order Carnivora; family Canidae; genus Canis; species Canis lupus. Next base: position 25,748,402 of record NC_064263.1, read on the forward strand.
GGGTGTGGAGAGGGTGATCATGCTGGTGGTGTGTTGTGCTGCTGGTAGGCCTTGGGAGAGTAGGTGACATGTGTGCGTGCCAGCCCTCGGTGCTATAAGGCCACAGCAGGTGGTAACAGCAGGTGTGACCTCTCCCCAGAGCGCCCCCTGCACTTTTCGGAGAAGGTGCTGCCCATCTTGCACGGGCTGGGCACAGACAGCTACCTGGTGGTGAAGAAGCAGCAGTCCATGGATGCCATGCTGCTGTACCTCGGTAGGTGGTGGCCCCCGGTGGGCGGGGCCCATAGGGCTGGGCAGGCAAGCAGGTCCCTTCTTTCAGAGACTGAGTGGGAACTGGTGGTACGGGGCTCATTGGTGGCCAGGATAGGCTGGGGCAGCCTCCTTCATCCTGGGACCCTTCCTGGGTGTCTGTCCCCGGGCAGGGGGGTCGGGGCAGCCCATGTCCACTCCATTCTTCCCCCAGCCAGCCACGTGGGCGACACCAAGCACGGCATGATGAAGTTCCGCGAAGACCGTAGCCTCCTGGGCCTGGGCCTGCCCTCAGGTGGCTTTCACGATCGATACTTCATCCTCAACAGCAGCTGCCTGCGGCTCTACAAGGAGATCCGGGTAAGTGACCCCAATGGCTCCTGCCCTGCAATGAGCACTGGCACACAAGTGTGCTCACATACGCATTCACTAACATCTGCCAGAGTCTGCCAGTGGGAACATCCCCGTCGTGGGGTCTTGGGATGGCACAGTGGTGGGGGAGAGCTATAGACTCTCCGGGAGCCTCTGCCGTGGCCCTTGGTGGCCACTCTTCTGTGCCCTGTAGCCCCACCAGGCTCTAGTACCTGGATGCTATCACATCAAGCTCATGCCTCCTCACCTGTGCCTGGGCCTTGTCACGGCACCCACAAGAACATGCTACATCATGACAGCCCCCACAGCCCCCACCTGTGGCCCACACATGCCTCGCCACTTCACAGGTTGTATCTCCTCCATGCCCACTCTGTCCACATGCCTGGTGTCCTCCCAGATCTTGGCCCCTTGTCCCCTTTTTTACAAACCTGCCACATCCCGGCATGCACCACTGCATACACTGTCCGGGCTCTGGACCTGGACCTCCTTCCTCCATAACCCTGATCCTCTATCAAACAGAGCCAGAGGCCGTGGAGCGGGGCCCCTGAGACCGTGAGTAGCTATGAGCCAACTGCCAGCTTCCTTACACCGCCTGGGGGCCAAGTGAGCCTGGTGGGAGCCTGGGGACACAGCCAGAGCTCTTGGCTGTCCCCAGGCATGGTTCCCTGATCCCTTGCCAGTCAGCACTGGCTCCCACCTCCATCCCCAACCCTGCCCCACAGTGCTTTCCCCAAGGCAGAACCCCCATCAGTGTGATGCTTTACAGTTTTCCAAAGGACTCGGTATAGAGGCTGTAGAGCCAGTAACAAAGGCCCCTAGGTTTGAATTAGTGCTCTGACCCTCATATCCTGCCACCCCTGGAGCCATCCTCTTCCCAGCCTGGAGAGATAGTTTCAAGACTATCAGAATGTCTGTGCTACTGCCCTGATCCTAAAAGGCCAGGGTGGGACTACATAGGCTTATGATACAATCCTGCCTGTGGTAGGAGTTCCTGCTCAGCCTCCCTGGATGCTCGCCAGCCCTTATGTGCACAGCTCTGGGAGGGGAGCTTATCTACTCCTTCTTCAGGACTGCCCTATCCAGTGAGGGATAGTTCTGCCTGGGAGAAGGCCCTTGCTCAAGTTCAGCTGAGAATCTGCCTCCTGTGATGCCTCTGTGGGTCCCAGCTATGCTGTAGGGGCCACAAAGCATAGATGCCCTGCAGAGATGGGCAGCAGAAATGTTTCCATGCCCAGGGTTCTAGCCTGAGCTCCCATAGCTGGCCCCACCGGTGCCTCTAGCCCTTCCTGCCCCTCGCCTCTCCTGAGGACACTGGATAGGCCTAGCTGCCATGGAGGGAGCAGAGCAAATAGAGCAGGATCCTCACCTCCCTCTCTTTGCACATTATACATCTGTTAATGCAGCCTGGGCTCCTACAGACCCTTGTAGGGAATGCCTCTTCTTCTCTCCTTTGCTTCCCTCTATGATTACTTACTTCTGGGTCTGTTTACCCCTCCACTCAGTCTCCCTTGGTTCTGGGATGTTACTTCCCTGACCGTCTCTTTATAGGGTTGCTTAGGCCCCTTGGAGCAGAGCAAGACCATCAGTGTGGGCAGAGGGGAAGAAGATGGCTGAGGCACCTGGAAAAGCAGCAGCTGATCCCTTAGCATGGAGGGGAGAAGGCAGGGGAACTAGAAAAAGGAAAAAGATCTAATCTAATGTTTATCAAGCTAGGTTTGGTGCCCAGCCCTCCAGATACTAGGACATGTAATCTCACTATTGTCCTGTGAGGAGAGATATTGTGCCCATTTCACAGGCGAAAAAACAAGCTTCAAGTGACTTGCCTAAGGCAGTCTCTAGGTGGAATAGCCTGGGATTCAAACCCAGATTTGTTAGCCTCAGAGTTCAGGTTCTATTCCTTGAAGTACAGGAATCAAGGACTCAGGAGCCAGGCTGATCTGTGCAGCGCCAAGTAGTATTCTCTGACAGAAGCTCCAGAAGGGTGTGGTTTGGCTACCGAGGTGTTGGTAGTTCTGCTGTTTGCTGGTTTATGGAGCAACAGACAGAAATTGGGACAACAGCCGGCAGTTCAGGATATGCAGACACCCAAGCCTAGTCCTGGGCATCTTCTGTTGTTAAAGACCTTGAGGCACCTAGGAAAGGCACATTCTAGAAAAAGCTTGGTTCCAGCAGAGGTCTTTGAGCATCAAAGGGTGAACTTTATTCTCTTCCAGTGACTTCATACCTTAGAAATGCTGGAAACACGAGCTGTTTGAGTAGAAACAAAGTCCTACAATGATAGACGTCCCCTCCGCGTCTCAGCCACACTCCTGTCACACACCTACCATGCATACGCCGCACACTCCAGGGCCTGAGGAAATGGAGGTCTGAGGATTGTTTTTTCTAGTTCTCAGGGAGTCACACACTGGTTTGAATTCCTTGATTCCCACAATTCTCTCCACGCCCTGCCTGGAACTGTCTTGTCGTTCCTATGTCACACCCACGAGGCTGTTCCTTCCACTGTCAACTCACTCTACCCCTTGCTTCTAGTTCTCTTTCCCTGGCACCCACAGCTCAGCTTCTTCCAGCACCTCAGCCTGCTTTCCATTCTGTCAGTCTCCTGCTTTCCATACTTGCAACCTAGTTTTTCTCCTACTGAGTCCTTTCTCCTGTCATGCCTGGAGCCTACTGTTCTCCAGACCCGCAGACTAATTTCTTTTCTTTTTTTTTTTTTTAAGATTTTATTTTTTTTATTTATGAGAGACGCACAGAGAGAGGCAGAGACATAGGCAGAGGGAAAAGCAGGCTCCCTATTGGCAGCCCGATGTAGGACTCTATCCCAGGACCCCAGGATCATGCCCTGAGCCAAAGGCAGATGCTCAACCACTGAGCCACACAGGCTCCCCCCGCCCACCCGGCAGACCAATTTCTTTCACAACCTCCTAAGTCTCAAGTCTTTTCATTCCCACTCCACCTGACTCCCTCCAACCTGTTGTCTGACTTCTTCAGTGCTCTCGGCCTGGCTTCTTCCCTGCTCTCATGGAGGTTTGCCTCCCCTTTGTGTTCACCCACACCTCGTTTGCCCTATATCTGCAGCCTGATTGCCCATCCCGCTGCCCTGTTTCCTCTCTGCCTGCACCCCCGTTTGCTCCAGCCCTCTTGGGCATATGGCCATTGTCAAGTCAGGTGCTATGTGCAGGAGACATAGGGCTCCCTCATCAGAGCCTTGGTTGTCAGGGAGGGTCATGGTTAAAACAGGGCAAAAGGTCCCTAGTAAGTCCTCTTAAACTACATCTCCTGTGACAGCAGCCAAATCTCCACTAATCCCAAGGCAGCCCATCCTTTTGTAACCTCCCAGGGAGTCTACCAATCCCCGGACCTTTCCACTTCACTGGCCATCCTCTAGTCCCTTCTTTTTGTTCCTGTTGAGGAGCCATGCCTGGGGGTGGCTGGGAGCAATGGTGGGGACAGGGTGGAGGTGGCTCAATATTTGATGCCCAGTGTTGGTTGTAAGTGAGTCCCCTTCCCCTACCATCCGCCTTGGTGCCCACCTGGTGCCTGGGGGGCCTGGTGGGGGCAGGGCTTTGAGCAGGTGGCTCCCGAAGCAGGTAGAAGGCTCACTCCAATCAGCCTCTGCCCGAGGGGCCACTGCTCCCATACCTCTGCCTCGGAGCCAACCTGTGCCTTCTGAGCCCAGACCCATATGCAGAGGTAGGGGCCAGAGGTGTGCTTGTGAGTGCTCTGGTGCCCCTCCCTAGTATATCGGCCTCTTGCTTCCTGACCCTAGACCACTGGAAAGTTTTTCCTTTGGTCTACCAAACAGCCGTTCTGCTTCAGCTTGAGTCATCAGCCTTCCCCTTGTGGAACCAAAGAGCTAGTAACTGCTCACCCCACAAGTCTTCTGTTCACACGGTCAACCCTGGAGCCTCCGTGGGGTGGAGAGGGATGAGGAGTAAATAACTGGAGACAAACAGACCCAAGCAGCCAGCTGAGGCTCTCAGATCATATGCGCTCATTGGGTTTGGTACCAGAGGGTGATGTGCAGACTTCTCCCTCCACTGGTTCAGCCAATGCTGCAAGTCAGTTCTCCAGTTTGCAGGACATCAGGGAGGGCCTGAGAATCACTGCCCTGTGTCGTTCTGCTGGAATGGCCGCTGCCTCGGGGACTGAGGGTTGACTGTCTGATGCTGCTGCAGGGAGAGAAGCCTGGGGGGCTTAGTTGGGCTGGATGGTGAACAGGAAGGGCTTGGTCAGGAAGGCTTCCTGAAGGAGGTTCCCTGTGCTGGGATGCAAAGGGGGCTAGGGAGGAGGGAGGTGCCCCATCACCCCAATTCCTGCCCTGGCTGACTGAAATGCCATCCTTCTGCCCTCCTGCACCCCAGAGTCACCGGCCTGAGAAGGAGTGGCCTGTCAGGAGTCTCAAAGTCTACCTGGGAGTGAAGAAGAAACTCCGGCCACCCACGTGGTGAGCTGGGGCTGAGGCCTGGGGGAGCTCATAATGGTTTGGGTGGGTAGGTGGAGGCAGCACAGCCGGAGCTTTGAACTTGACAAGGGGTTGGTACCATAGTTCTGAAGGTGTGGTCTCCCAGACCAGCAGCAGTGGCACCACCAGGAAACGTCAACAGCCCAGATTCTTGGTCCCACCCCAGACCTGCTGAGTTATGGGTCCTGAGGAGTGGGGCCAGCAGTCTGTGTGGGACAAGCCATCTAGGGGACTCTAATGCTTGGTCAGGTTTTGAGAACCACTGGCCTGGATTGAAATCCCATCACTGACTACCTCTGGGACCTTTCTGTGCCTCACTTCCTACATCCGTGGAATGTGGAAAATAATGGTACACCTGTTTCAGAGGGTGGTTGTATGCTTTTGAGATGAAAAGTGATACATAGTCACTATTATTGTTATTAATTGCAGTAGTCAGACCTGGTTTTCTAACTTTCTCCTCTCCTCTGTGGACTGGGCCTGGTTGTCTCTCAGGGACTAGGGCAGGCCTGGGGGAAGCGGGGATGGGATGGGGAGCCAGGGGCCTGGGGGGCTGGTGTGGGCTGAGAAGAAGACACAGTGGCCAGAATGTGTCTGCTTGCAAGAAGGCCCTGAACTCTGCCCCCTGGCTCTGGCCTGGGCCTCTGGGCTCTGTCCTCTGTCCTGGGCACCTAGGCTGGGAGGCCTCTGGGGGATGCTATGTGACTCCACCTGCCCCTCCTCTGCAGCTGGGGCTTCACAGTGGTGCATGAGACGGAGAAGCATGAGAAGCAGCAGTGGTAAGTGAGGGCACTGGCCTGAGACCCCAGGCTGAGGAGAGATGGTTGTGTGTCCCCTCTGGTTGGGTCCCTTCACTGGCCACATCTGTGCCCTGCCTGGAGACTCTGGGCTGGGAAGACAGGCAGGGTGTTCCCTGCTCAGCCTTGGCAGCATCCCGATGTATGTCCTACCCCGCAGGTACCTGTGCTGTGAGACGCAGACGGAGCTCCGGGAGTGGTTTGCCACCTTCCTCTTTGTGCAGGTACCAGGTGGAGGGTGGGGTCCTAGGAGGCTTCCATCGTGGAGAATGGGTATGTTTATTTCTTCACCATAAAGGCCACTAGTTGCTTCAAGGAGATTTTGAGTTGCTTTTAAATCATTCGCTTGCTCATTTACTCAGTAAACCCTGCCTAAAGTCCTATCTCCTCCAGCCCCAAGCCAGATGTGCTAGAGACAGAGGACGCAGACCCCTGCCCTCAGGCACTCCCCAGGTAGAAAGGAAAACAGATCTAGACGTGGCCTGTTACATGGCCCGGTGTGATCAGTGTATGGAGACAGAGAAAAGCCCGGGGACCCTACCTGGGGGAGGCGGTGGGTGGGTGGAGAAGGCAACAAGGAGGGGGTGTCACAGGCTAAGTCTGAGGATGACAAAAAGCCTTCACCAAGCAAAGGCAGTGAGGGTGGGGGTAGTGGCTTCTAGGCGGAAGGAACAGTTTATGCAGAGGCATGGTAAGAGAACTACAGCTTGCCCAATGGGGTGTAAAGAGAGAAGCCAGGAGTGCCAGAAGTTGACACTGGAAAGGGAGTCAGGAGCCAGATCTCAGAGTCTTGAAGGCCATTCCAAGAAAGCTGAATTTGACCTAGTCAGCAGTTTGAAGCAAGAAAGTGGTGTGCAGGTTGGTGTCTGAGAGGGCTCTTTCTGGATGCGGCGCACAGAGGAGGACAGATGGGGTGGGTAAGGTGGCTGCTGCAGTGGGCCAGGTGGGAGCAAGCTAGCAAGGGCTCGGAGCCAGAGCAGGGCCGGGGGAGGAGCAGGGAGGGGGTGGGCTCAAGCCAATCGATTTTAAATGAGAGTTCAGAATGGTTTAGGGAAAAGGGAGACAGCACTGTACTGGGGTCCTGGGCTGAGTCCTTTGAGCCCTGAGCTTTCTGGTAGTCAAGCCTAAAGGGAAACAGGTGGATTCTATGGTTTTCTGGGTTCCTGGTGAAAGGCACACACATGTTCCTCTAGAACTGTTTTCTTGGTGTCAGATTCTTGGAGCAGTTTGTCAGTGGACCTGGAGGTAGGAGTTGTTGAGTAACATAACTGGCTGGGTTTTGCCAGGGATACAGTCATGTTCTCCTAACAGCTGCTTCTCACATTGGCTGGGATCAAAGCTGAGGGTGTCACCTCAGATCATAGCCGGAGACATTTCTGGGAAGGGTGGGTGGATCTGGAGCTGAGTGTCCGGGTGAGCTGAGTGCCCTCTTCTCACCTGCTCCCCAGCATGACGGCCTGGTGTGGCCCTCGGAGCCCTCCCGTGTGTCCCGGGCTGTGCCTGAAGTCCGGCTGGGCAGCGTGTCATTGATCCCCCTGCGTGGCAGTGAGAACGAAATGCGCCGGAGTGTGGCTGCCTTCACCGCAGACCCCCTTTCTGTGAGTGGCTTTCCATCCCTGTGGGCAGGGGGCTGGGACCTGGAGGGGGTCCTCCTTCCCCCTCTCCTGATTGCCCTCTGGCCCCCTCCCTCCATCCTCCAACCAATCCTGGCAGGCTCTGTTGGAGGAGCCCCCTCTCTGCCCTGCCCTGGGGACCCCAGCTGACCTGAGCCTTCCCAGGCCAGCATTACAGAATAGCCGTAGAAGCCTCGGCAGGGCCCCTTTGGCCCCTGTGAACGTTCACAGGGTGCTTATGGAGTCTGGGCTTCTGTGCCTTCCCACAGCTCCTCCGCAACGTCTGAGCGCAGGAGCCAGCCCCTGCCGCTGGGACTCTGCCGCCATGAAGCTTTCCTGTTCAGACACCCTCACGCCCTACGTGCCTGGTGTGAACCAGCAGGGGGCGCATGAGGAAGCCGCAGCCCCCTCCCCCAACATCCCACGTCCTGACTGCAGCATGGGGTTCCCTGGCCTGGAAGTTGCAGGGGGGCGGCAGCAGGGTCTGCCTGAGGAGGAACCCCTCATCTGCTCTGTCCAGGTGCTCAGCCCTCCTGGCCTGGCCTGCTCCCTCTCCAGGGTCACCCACCCTGAGTTTGAGGGGTTGGAGACATGGGATGGGCGTCAATGGGGAACTCTAGAGGACCACCATCCTTGCAGAGGCCCAAGGCCCTGGGGCCCCCGCTGGAAGGGAGCCCACCCCCTTGTCACAAAGTCCAGAACAGCAAAGAGTGGATGCTCTACAGGAACACCTAGCTGGGATGGGGAGGAGCTCTTGGGTAAGTTTCTCCGGAGCCTAGAGCTGGGCCCGGGGGGACTTCAGGAACCCCTTCCAGTCTAGGCAGACTGCGAGGGCCCAGGCTGCCTGGTGTCCCTTCCCCACTTTGGGGGCCTTTTGATAATATAAATATATCTGTATATTTTATCCTATGTTGCTGAGGCCTGTGATTGGTTGGGGATTTTAGGTGTCCTGGTATAGGAGGGGACAGGAGTTCAGGAGGCCCAGAGGTGAGTGAGTGCCTAGTTCCGTGAAGGTGGGGGGACCTGGGCCTTCAGCTGCTTAGCCACTTGCTCCTGACCCCGGCCAAGACAGACCCCAGCTGGAGCGAGCCCCTTTCCCTGCTGCAGTTTAAAGTCTGGGCCAGGGCCTAGGTGTAGCATGTGAGTGGCTCAGGGCAGCCCCTCACCAGCCACTCTGAGACACAGAGTCACAGGAGCTCTATTAAGTTAGGAAGAAGAACCTCAGGTGTCCCTTGGTCCCTATGCATGCCCTTCCAGAGATTGGCCCTACCTTACACCAGGAAGCTGCCCTCACTGGGCACTGCCTACTTGTCTCCTACAAGACGAGGCCCTGGCAAGTGGGGAAGATAACGAGCTGTTTAGAGACTGATTTGGGACTCCCTGGGAAGGTGCCAGACACCACATTCCTCCTTCTGCCTAGAGCCTCATTATGGCCTCTCTCCAGGGGCCCAGCAGGCAGAAGGGCTGACCTCCCAACCTTAGCCTCAGCCAGTAGGGGCTGGGCAAAGGGGGGGTGGGGTGGAGATAGGTCACGTGACCTGTGATTCATGTGATCCTGCCCTGGGGCAGGCCCCTGTGTGGATGGGGTCTTGAGGGACCTGAACTCCAGGTTCCTTGTTCCGGTCTCTTGAGAAGGGGAGATGGATGCCAGAGCGGAATGGGTTTCCTGGCCAGCTTCACAGGCTGGGGCTATGCCCCTGCATCTCCCACGCTTACCCTGCCCTGGGTGGGGTGCACCAGGCTAGGCTGACAGATTGAAAGTCTGACCACTCTGCCTGCAGCTAGGACGAGATTGTTGTCCAAGTGCTCAGGGGCTGGAATTCTTCCCTGGATCTGACCTTGGACTGACCAGCTAGTTCTGAGGCCCAGAAAGGGTGGATGAGACCGGAAATGCCCCAGTGCTAGGCTGCCAGTGTCCCGGCCCTGGCTCAGGGATTGGTTGCAGTGACTGAAATGGGCCACCAGGGGGCAGCCACGGATAGCTCAACGTAGCGGGTCCCAGAACAGGTTCTGGAGGCCCCGGTGTGGCTGTCCTAGACCAGGCCTTGTTCTGTTAGAGTGTGGGGTGGGACCTGGCCCTGCCTTTGACTCCAAGGCTAGTGATATTCTGGAAGGCAACACCAAGTGCTTTGGACTCCCAGGATCTAGGAGCCAGGTGGAGAGAACAGCCTTTTTCTAAGTATCCACTGTGGCTCAGAGCCCCTGTGCTCTCTGCACTGTCTCCTCCTTACAGAGGAAGAAGAGCTCAGAGAAGGGAGGTGAGTTGCCCAAGGTCACAGAGCTCTCCTGAATCAGAACTGAGATCAGTTCTACTATCCCACTTTTGGGGGAGGGGGACTCCCACCTCCATATCCCTCCTGATGTCAACTGTGCTCTCTTTACTTATAATTGGCCCCTTATATCCCCTGGGGAAGGAGTTAATGATAACTTAAAGTGCTTTCCCTTGGGACCAGGGATGACATTACAACAGGAGCCTCCAGGCCTCAACCTGAATGAATTATGGCAATGACAACAGTAGGATGAGTGGATTAGGGCAGGAGGTTCTACTGGTCTTGGTGACAAGGACTACTAGAAATGGGGCCTCTTGGGACCCTGAGTGGTTTATTCACATATTATTTGAGGTTGGGTTGGTGGGAGCAGAGAGGGGGATGGGGAGAGATGGATGTGTGAGGAGCCTCGAGCTGGACCTGCTGAGAGGTGGTGAGCAGCTCTTGGAGAGGAAGGAGGCTTTCTGGAGGAGGAGGTGCCCCCAAGATGGCCCTGAAACCTGGAAGCCTTGCCAGGTACACGTGGTAGGGATGAGTGCAAGCTGGGCTGGGGGTGGATTGAGGTATTGGGAGAGAAGGACCGGGTGACCCAAGTCTGGGCCTGATCACAGGGGACCACATTGAGCCCTGGGAGAGAAGGCTGTGGCAAATCAGCCTGGGTGGTGAGGGCACTGGGGATAGAGAGGAAGGAGGGAAGTGGGGGAGGGCTGGGTGATGCAGGGGGGATGCCTTTCTCTCTCTCTCTCTCTCTCTCTCTCTTTCTGCCACCTCCTTCCTGCTCAACCTGCCCAGACTGCAAAGTGTTCAGCAGGCTTTGAGGGCCTCTGGGCCTTGGGAGACCCCTGGTTCTGCAGGAAATTGATGAGGAAGATGGGCCCTGCCTCCTCCTTCCCCCAGAACCAAGGGATTGGAAGGGGGCCTGGAGCTAAGGCCTTCTTATCTGGTCCCATGCTCCGGTGGCTCCCGAGCCCCCTGCCCACAGCTCACTGTTTTGGAAAAACATGGGTGTGAAAGCCAGCTGGGCAGATGCCGACACTCGCATCTATAAGCTCTGGAGCCTTGGCTGACATCCTGAGGTCTCTGATCCTCCCTGTTCTCATCTACTTTGGAGATATTAATAGTACCTACTAATGGGAGGATTAAATGAGCTAATAAGTGTGAAGTACCTAGCACTGTCCCTTGACAATCCCCTTCCCAATCATGTCTGGGGAGACATAGCATCCAGAGTCTTCTCCAGGCCCAATATATTTTACTTCAACAAGCACTTCTTCAACCCTACTGTGGGCAGAGCTTTACTGGACACTGAGGGGAAGCAGATAAGTAAGTGCTGGGGGTGGGGAAGCCCTTGTGGTAGGGGTATCGATCAGGAAAGCCTCCACAGAAGGAGACGAGACTACAAAGATAAGCAGATTTCTGCAGGTGGAGTGAAGAGGGCAAGGTGTCTTCAGAAGAGGGACCAGCATGAACCAGGGCCAAGGTGACGTGACCCTGCAGTGAGCAGCCACTTGTGAGTGCAGCTTAGTGCCCCGGGGCCTGTCGCCCATGCCTCTAGTGTTGGGGTTTTGCCTTTCCTGTCTCTTAAATGTAACCACATCCCAGTCAAATGGGCTCCTTGGGGTCTTCCCCCACCAGAACAAGAATAATTCCTATTCCTTTAGCTAGCTTTGTGGCCAAAGTGTGATCCAGGCCTTAATCTGGGGAATGTCTGTCTCACATATACACATAAGTACGACTGACATGAACCTCCCAACCTCTCCTCCAGTATGACACTTCCTTCAGGAAGCTCTTCTGTATTGTTCCTCTATACCGTGTGTATATGCCCAGGTCACTTGCCCCCAGCTAGGGAAGAGCTACCAGATCAGGGTGCCCTGGTCAGCAGCCCAAGCTGCTCCAGCCCTAACGTGTGCCCTCTCCCATGCCACTCTCAGCTTGTGGAAATTTCCGTACTTTCTCTGCCCTGGTTACAGCTCTTACTGCTGTATTTATCACCCTGGAGACACAGTGGCACAGGCGCACACATGCTATACACACACACACATACACACACACTCATGCCCTGTACACATGTGGTGCCTGCACACCTCAGCCTGCGCTTCCAGATGCGCAGACACACACATATGGCACGTGTCTGAACGCCCCCACAATAAAGCTCTCTAGGAAAATTGCCCCCACCCTGCTCCTCCTCCTCCTCCACTCGGTCCTCCCACCACCAAACACCTCAAAACACTGAGACCAAAGAGATGGGCTGGACAGCCCTCCCACCACTTGTCAGCCTGGGAGGCACATCCCACTCCCTGACTACAGCGTCCTCCTTCCCACCCTTCTTCCCTCCGTCTGTCTCCTCAGCTTCTCAATCCTTCACTTTTCTGTACCCCTGTCTCTCCCTGCGCCTCAGTCATTTGAAGTACTCTTGTCAAAAGAGGTAGAAACCACGCTTCCTCCTTGCCCTCCTTCCTGAGGCCCTCAGGAAGGGGGGATCTCAGGGGGGCTGATGGAGACAGAGGGACAGGCTGAGGGTACCCAAGGGCCTGAGCCTCCAGATCCTGTCACTTCCGGTCCCTCCTGGACAAGGGGAGGGCTGTGTGCCTGGCACCATGGAGACCAGCGTCATGGCAACACAGCCTGGGTGGGCACAGCCTTCCTCCTAGGGGCCCCCCATAGTCCCCTAGGAACTGCCAAGCAGCTCTAAGGAGATGAGCCTTGTGCTGGCACCCACCCCCAGCTCATACCAGCCCAAGAACCCACCCTGACCATCTGTATTTGCATCCCAGCTTCCAGTGACACAAGTCACTAATCTCCAATGGGGTGGGGGGGTGGTGGATTCTCTTGCAAACATGAGCTCCAGAGCTGGGGACTTTGGGTCTTTTATTGGCTGAGGGTTCATTTATTGATTGAGAGTCAGAGAGGGCAGGGACTTGCTTAGGGGAACACAGCACATCTAGCCGGGCTCCTGACTTAGACATCACTTCTCTCTTCTGGTCTCCCACCTTTGACCCAGGTCAGTAGTCCCTGGAGCAAAGGGGTCCTTCCAGCCTGGAGGGTCTCCAGCCAGTCCTAGTGTTGGCAATGAAAATGATGCAAATGATAATGCTGATAAGCCACAATGAAGTACCCACACCTCCTGGGCTAAGGCTTTGCATGTGTTTCCATTTAATCCTTTCAACAAACCCCATGAGGAAGATATTCTCATTTTATAGGTGAAGAAACCAAGGCATGGACTTGACAATGTCAGGTGACTAATAAGTGGTGTGGCTGAGAAGGAACACAGGTCCTTCCCAGATGGCGCAGGTGAGCCAAAGCTTCATGCCTAGTGTCCTCCCCAGCAGGAACTCTTTTTCTAAATCAGCAACAGACCGTGTTTTCAGTTCTGTCTTTCCTTCTGGAGAGAGTTTACGGGGAGGATCTGAAGCCAGGGGAGGGTATTTTTCTAAGAAGATGGAGAGGGAACAGAGCCCTTCTTGTGTGGTCAGCCCTAGGGAAGACCTCCCTCACAGTCCAGCAAAGCAAGCTCACAAATCCCAGGACTTCATAGGACCTTCCACCTGTCCAAGCCCAGGCTGGAGCTGTGTGCTGGAGGGAGGAGACCCTGGCTCCTGTGCCCAGCCTTAGCTTGTCTACCGACCTTGATGGAGGCACAGTGCACTTGCCTCCCTCCTGCCTTATGTAATCATTCAAATATAGCAGCTGCCTTTATCCCACTGAGTCACACCCCCTCCCGCCCCCGCTCAGGTGCGGGGAGTTAAGGGGGAAGAGGTAGATTAGGGCTGTGTGGGCAGCTCAGGGCCCCCTGGGAGGAGGATCCTGCTGCATTGGAGGGTGGTGGAGGTGAGGGAGCTGGGGCCAAAACCCCAGGGAGAGCAAAACCTTCCCCAGAGTGTGAAGCCCCAGGGGCCACTTCTGTTTTGACCTATCCCTGCTGAAATTCCACCACGGACTGTATCCACAGCCTTCTTTCCTAGTCCTGTGCCTGGTGGAAGAAGTGAGGAGGAGGAAGGAGAGCTGGAAGATTACAAAGAAGAGGAGGTAGTGGAGTAGGGCAGTGGCCGGGACTCGCTGGTGCTCGCCCTGCCTTTTACTCACTGTGTGGCCTGGGCATGTTTCTGCCCCCTTGTTTCCCCCCCTGCACCATAAGGAATGGGATTCCACTGGCTCTGACACCTTGTGGTGCCTGAGCCATATTCCTGGAGATGACCTCGACCTTAGGCAGAAGACACTTCAAAGCGTCTGGTCTACCTCTGTCCCAGGCTGACTTCCCTCTCTTCCTTTTCTTTGTGCATCTCAAGCTCACCCTCCATGGGCCAGCTCAGCACCCACCCCCCGAAATCTACAGGGCTACGGAGACAGGGTCACTGGGTTCCGGGTTGAGGGGCTGAATTTTGACTGCCTCACCCCTTTCTGAACTGGCCATCTGCTCCACCACTTTATTCCCCTGCCCAATGAGGGAGCTTACTACCCCCGTGTGAGGTCACCCCTTCTTTTATAGGGCAGCTCTGACTGATCCTGGACATGAAGCAGGCCCACACAGTGCTTCAACCCTCAGTTTTGGGTCCCCAAAGCCATCTTCCTGAGGTGTTGAAGAAACCACACCACCTTACAGCTGTTCTGGAGCCTTTGTAGTTTTTTATTCCTTTGTCACCTGTGCTGTGATGGGGTCTGTGCTTAGTGTGAGGACATGGAGCTATGCCAGGCTCCTTGACAAAGACAAGAGGAGCCATTGTCCTTAGAGTCCCAAGTGGCAGTTTCCTGGCTAAGGGGAAGGCAGAGAAGCACTGTGAGGTGGCTCCAAGCTTCCCACTCCCCCCACCCCTGGGCTTCAGTTGCCAAGACCCAGATGTGGGCCCATCTTGGCTCCCAGCCAGAGGGAGTCACCCAGGGGTTTTCAGGCCGAGCCTCTGTGAAATCCATGTTCTGTCAATTACCAGCCTTTCCCCCGAGAAGGCTGAGGGGTCCTCTGTGGCTTCAGCCTGCCCTTGGGTCAGGGTGGGGACGGGTTCCCACAGAGTAGGGCAGTGGGAACCACCTGTGTCCCCACATCCACATGCAGCCTTTTATTGAGGACTTGCTCTGATGCGATCCTGCCCTGAGCTCAAGCACTGTCTCCCTTCCATATTCACCTGTGTTTCTTTCCTTCCTATTTCCCTCAACATTTCTCACTCATACCTGGTGAGGCCACCCAAAGCCTGGGGGCTGGGGCTGAGGTGAATAGGACTTGGCCTGTCCTTGAGAAAAGTGTGATCCAGTAGAGGAAATGAGGTGATCCTGTGCAGGGGTGAAAGGTGGGACAGATGATGTGGGAAGAGGGAGGTAGCCAAAGGCTTCTCAGCCCAGAACCCACAGATCCCTCCTGCCTACCCTGTCCCCTGTGGGTGAGGAGAGGGTGTGTGCTGAGCTGATCCAAGGAGGCTAAGCCAGGATTTGGGATGGGTGGAGAAAAGCAAGAGGAGAGGGAAGTGAGGCTGGGAACCAGACGGCACCAAGTTAAGGAGGGAGAAAGAACTGACCTGTGCTTAGGGAATAGACCTTGCTCTGTGTGGAGCAGGGGATGGAGATTGATTAGTCAGGGCCGAACATGAGCGACTTCAAATACCAGGCTAAGAAACTTGTCCTTTATCCTGAAGGCGCTGGGGAGCCATGCAAGGGTTTTGAAAAAGGGTTACATGACCAGCTAGATAGTCAGTGCCCCGTGCAGGGTGGAGTGGAATAGAGCTGAATTGGGGCAGGGGGCTGGAGAAAGACCAGAGGAGGGTGCACTCAGCTGGGCCCAAGGGATGGAGGCAGTGGACAGATGTGAGAGAATTACGGAGGGACAATTGACAGTGACAGAGTTGACATAGGAAGTGCAGGAGAAGGAAGAGGCAAAGCGACTTTGAAGTTTCCAGACAGAATTAGAACTTTGCTAATGCCTTTGATAGAAACAAAAGACAGGTTAGATGTTGAATATTTGAGTGCGAGGGGCCTCTGGGATGCCCCGCAGATGCCCAGGAGGCAGCTGTACGGAGGGTCGCTGAAGTCAGTGCGTCAGGGGAAGGCTCCAAGCTCCCTGGCGGTGGGGTGGAGAAGCGGGAGAGACAGGGCCCGGCGCTTCTGCGAGGAGCACCCATGTTGAGGGGGCAAAGGGAGGAAGAGCCAGCGAGAGAGACGCAGGAGGGGCCGTCTGGAAGGTGGGAGGGAAGCAGCCGCGCAGGAAGGGGGCGGGAGAGGGCTCTGAGCAGAAGCCGCCTTCTTTGGCAGCGAGGAGGTAGCTGGAGCCTGCAGTGCTCGCGAGGCAGTGGGCGCAGGGCGGAGGCTGGATCCCAGAGGCTGCGTCCTCCCGTCCCTTTGGGCAGCCCCCCGCCTCCCAGCTTCCTCTCCCCTCCCGCCAGCTCCCCCGACTAGCGAAAACCCGTGTCTGCGGGGCGGGGGCGGCGGCGGGGCCAGGGCCAGGGCCAGGGCCCGTGAGCGCGGCACGCCCGGATCAGCACCCGGGAGAGCGGCCGGGGCCTGCGGCGGGGCGGGGCCTGCGGCGGGGCGGGGCGGGGCCTGCGGTTCAAGCCGCGCCCGCGGAGGGACGCCTTGGCCCTCTCCCCTTGCAGAAGCACGCCCCGCCATCCGGGCACTGCGCTACAGGAGCCCCTACCCCAACATCTGAGGCCGTTACTCCCTCTCAGCGCCATCCAGTCCACCTCTTCAGGGTGGAGATGGGAGGAAGACTTTACCCGGACTTGACAGGCATTTCCAAAGCTTTACAACTCTTTGAGCTTGGAAATTGTGACCTCTCCTTTTGAATGAGAAAACTAAATTGAAGTTTAGAGAGATTAAATGACTTGCCCAGGGTGCATGGCAGAGCTGGGATTTGAACTTCCACCTGCCTGGGCTCTAAGTCCTGGAGTACCTGAGTACCCAGGAGTCCTGGATATTGTGCCTCGTTCCTGCACACTCCTTACTCCTGGGTCAGCTGTGGAGTCTGGTGTGGCAGTAGGATGAGAGGAGACCTTCCCTCCTACCTGACTTGCTTGAGTTTATTCCCAGGAGATTTCTGAAGATGAGGCCTTCACCATCGTTTCCAGAGTGGGAGGGCAGAGAGGAGGCTAAGGGGTAGGTGAGGCCTCAACGCACCTGCTTCCCCTGTGCCCGGAGGTGCCCTCCTTTAAACCAGTGTCTTTAAAAAACACCTCGGACTCAGCTTCTTACTGCCAGGCTCTTCGGGGCGTGAAGGGGAACTGTGAGAGGCCAAGCCTGGACATGGTCCAGGGTAGGGGCTTTCTGGACCTGAAAAATGCCTTCCTAGCTGGCAGGCATGAAGTAGGAAGGTCCCAGGTATGAGTCAGGCTGAGAAAACAGTGTGGCCAGAGCTTTCAGAGGTCTGAAATTCTACCTTCTGGAGCCACAGTGGGAAGCAAAAGCTCCCTCATATTTTCTTTCCTGAAACTTCCAAAGCCACAGGTCAGAGGTGAGGTTATTGGTGAGGGCTACACCTAGTCCCTGTCGGCTAGAGTACACCCCCTTCTCCTGGGTTCCCTCCCTTTAAGACCCAGTGGTATCATCTCCTACAGAAATGCTCACCAACCCCCGACTAAGTCAGGGGCCCTTTTTGGGCACTACAGACTGTGCTTCCATCATACTACAAGTTGTACCCCCCCCACACACACACCTTGACTGGGTGCTGCTCCAAGGCAAAGAACAGTCTGAGTCACATCTAATGAAGTTGGCTAATGGTAGGTGTTTGTGAATGAATGAATAAGTTGGTGGAGGAGCCAGCATTGAACCCCTATTTCCTGCCTCGAAGTGTGGAGCTTTTTCTTTTCTGTCCAAAGACTCTAGTGAGACAGCTCCCTACTTGTCCCATTGCTAAAATGAGCCCATTCCATTGGCTTAATGCTCCCTCCTGAGGAGTCTTCTCTGGCAACAGAGCAGAGGTCCAGCAGGCTTTCTCTCATGCAGATAGTCTGTGCACAGTGAAAACCAAGTGGGCAGGCTGTGGCCTGGGTGCCCACAACTCCTAGTAGAAGTGCATGCTTCTGGGCACCTGGCTGGTTCATTCCATAGAGCATGTGACTCTTGTTTGTTTTAAAGATTTTATTTATTCATGAGAGAGACAGAGAGAGTGACAGAGACATAGGCAGAGGGAGGGGCAGGCTCCGTGTGGGGAGCCTGATGTGGGACTTGGTCCGGACCCCAGGATCATGCCCTGAGCCAAAGGTAGATGCTCAACCACTGAGCCACCCAGGTACCCCGAGGATGTAACTCTTGATCTTGGGGCTGTGAGTTCGAGCCCATGTTGGTTATAGAGATTAGTTAAAAATAAAATTTAAAAAAAAGTGCATGCTTCAGCATCAGGTCCCACAGTGCCCCAGCTAAACAGAGCCACTAAAAAGTGGACTCTGTGACAAGGCTGAGTCCAAAGGCCATTAGCAAAAGTACCCAGAGCCCCTGTGTACACAGCTCCATGCACCCCAGGACATAATACAAACTCTGTAAGGGAGCCCAGAGGAGCTGGTTCTGCCTGGAGGCCTGGCCCTGCCATACTTCAGAAGGATGCAGAAGTGTCCCTTGATCCTGAGGGCCTCTATAATGGGGTACCGCAGGGTCTGGGTCTCATCCATTTGCCCCTCATCCCCAGCTCCCATTGTACTCTGCATTGTGTAAATCCATCCTCATACCTCCCTGGCATCCTCTGCTTCTCTCTCTCTCTCTCTTCCTCTATCTCTCATCTCTGCTTCCCCCCCTTTTCTTTTCTGTCTTTGTTCCTCTGTGTGTGTTTTCCCTATGCCTCTCTGATCTCTCTATATTTCCATCTTGATCTCTCTGAGGCTCTGATCTCTCTCTTCTCTCCTTCATGTATTTCTCTCTTTCCTGTCTGTTTCTCTCGGTCTCTGTCCGTTCCTCTGTGTGAGAGTCTTTCTTTTCCTCTCCCAGCCAGAGTCTCTCCCTACCCCTCCCTCCCTCTCTCCCTCTCTGTCTGGGCCTCTCTGTTCCTCCTCCCTCCTCCCTCCCCCTTCTGCATTATCAGACCTGCTCCAACCTCCTCCCAGAGCCAGCCTAGCGGCAGAGGCAGTGGCAGCAGGAGAGGTGGAAGCAACTGGGGCAGCAGCAGCACGAGATTGGGGTATTGAGTCCAGGCTGAGTTGGGGACAGGCTACCGCTCCTGGTTCCCGTGCCTACTGGGCCAGGCACCCTGCCTGGAACCCCGGGCAGGGTGGACAGGGCGAGGTGCCACCTTAGTCTGGCTGGGGAGGCAGACGATGAGGAGCGATGGGGCAGGCATGCGGCCACTCCATCCTCTGCAGGAGCCAGCAGTACCCGGCAGCGCGACCGGCTGAGCCGTGAGTACTATTGAGGGGCTGGAGGCTTGGGTGAGCGGCTGCAAGAAGCACCATGAACCAGGGTCCTGGGAGTGCCTGTGAGGAGCCGGGGTTGGCGTGGAGCTGAGCCACGTGGGAGGATCGATCCTGTTCCTGGGTGCTGGTTGCTGGACTATAGCCTGGGGGCCTCTGCACAGCGTTGGGGGTGTCTGGCATCAACCTAGAGGGTGATGGGGCTAGGGTCCCATAGAAGGGGCTGGGGGAGGGGTTGGTAATGAACCTAATTATCCTTTCAAGGGCTGGGGGTAGGGGAGGTCTGCAGGGAGTTCCAAGGAGCTCTGGGGGGCTGAGATAAACTGATTCAGAACCCTGGAGAAGGATGAGACGTCTGGGACCACGTGTGTGCGTGTGTGCGTGTGTGTGTGTGTGTGTGTGTGTGTTGTGTGTTGTGTGTGTGTGTGTGTGTTGTGTGTGGTGTGTTGTCCATGTGCCCGCACTCCCACGTGTGAAAGAGAGAGAATGAGGGAGGGAGAAAACAAACATGAATATGAACGAGTAAGTGGCACTGAAACAGAAGAGGGTCTGGGGCATTGCCTTTCATGGGATTGGGATTCATAGCCACCAGTTTAGGCAACTTTACCCCCAAAACACCTGTCCCAGAGAGAGCCATGGCTGGTTGAATGAGGCCTCTGTGCACCAGCCTCATGTGTGTCCACACTTGGGGGGTACTTGTGCAGGTGAGTGGAATGGGGGGTTCCGTGGAAGTGCCCCTCTACCATCCGAGAGCTGCCAACGTCAGGGACAAGTGACATGTGTGTCTCCAAGTGAGTGGAGGTGCAAATCTGTGCCTGCACAGGAAGGTATGTGTATGTGTGTACATGTGTGATGTGCGAGGTGGCATGTGGGGTGGGCAGGGGTCTGTGGAGTCCTTGGTGGTTGGATGTGCAGCAGCCTGTCAGGATGTGTGAGTAATCCTGTGTGACTGAAAGTGTTCATCTCTATACGTGTGAGTGCAGGTTACATTGTGTATAGGTGTGTATGTGTGTTAGTTTGAGTTTGTATGTTGGCATGCATGTTAATATGTGTGCCTACATCTGCAAAAGAGTGACTCAATCTTGAATGTATTGTTTGATTCCATGTACACTCATGTTTGTGTTCTTGCTAGTGTGTGTATATTAGTGTTGAGCTGTGTGTGTACGTGTGTGTGTAGATGTGGATGTCTGTTAGTATAAGTGGGTGTGGGCGTGTGATCATGGTGCTGGTGGACATGAGTGTATATTGGTGCTTGTGTGGCTGGTGTATGTGTATGTGTGTATCTGTGTGTGTATTCATCCAACTGTGCGTAGGTGGATGTTTCCTTCCCCTGGTGGTTGAAGACACAGCTGGGACACTGTGGCCCACTGAGGCAGGGCGGGGGTGGCTGAATGTGCGACCACCTCTGTGAGCCCAGGACAATTCATTCTGCACCCTGTGGGGAGATGAAGAAAAGAAATAGGCAATAATGGCTCTGCCCTCTGGGGCCTCCTAAGCTTCCTAGACATAAAATAGCTTGAGAATAATTAAGTATAAAGATCAAGATCAAGCTAACAGGTGGGGGTGGAGTGGGTGCACCACAAGCAAAGGCCCTGGGTGGGGATGGGGCATGTTCCTGGAGCAGTGAAGAGGCTGAAGCGGTAAGCAGCAGCCACATCCTATAGGACTTTGAACTCCAGACCTCTTGGGCTTTATCCTGAGGGCTCTAGGGAGCCTGAGAAGATTCTCTGTGGTGGGGACAGAATCAGGTTTGGGTTTTAGAAAGCTGCCTCAGTGGTACCGTCAAGGTTGAACTGGAAGAGAAAGATGGGGCAAGGAGACAAGGTGGAGGCCAGGCCAGTGTGGGCATCAGGGAAGTCTGGAACCTGGTGGACCAAGGGAGCAGATGAAGGAAGAAATTGGGAAAGACAATGAGATGGGGAATATCAAGGTGACTTGGGCTTGGACTCAGTGGCAGGACTTCGGAGTGTCAGGATGTTGGAGGGAAAAGCTCTTGGAAAGCTCAGGCCAACAAGGTAGCAGAAGAGGACCCCACAGGGTTTCCAGCCAAGGTGCAGAGGGTTAGAAATTATGGAGTCGCCTTTTCCCAGACAGGGAAACTGAAGCTGTGGCTTTGTCAACCTCTTCTGGCTACAAGGCCAGGGCTGAAGCTCTTCATCAGATGCAAGCCTCAGTCTCCTTCCTCAGGCCCCGCAGGGGACCTGTTGGTTGCCTGAGCTGGGTCGGCTCAGTGAGGGTTAATCGCCTTTATCCTCTCTGCGGCCCCCAGTTGCCCCAGCCCACCAAACAGCTCCTGCCTCTCTTTCTGCTTCCCACTCTAGCCTCGGGTCCGCAGAGACTGCTGATGGCTTGGCTGGGATCTAGCCAAATAGGGGAGGCAGAGCGCCCAGCAGTACCCGCCTTCAGTCTTAATGGCCTGGGAGTCTCACCCTGAGCCGGCCTGCTGTCAAGTCAGGCCTGCACTCCCTGGCTCCTGCTGCTCCGGCCTATACAACCTACCCACTCAGCATGCTCCCGTCCTGGATTTTTGTGCTTATTCGTTCATTTATTCACTCAACAGCAACTTTGCAATGCGTGCTCAATGCCTGCTGGCCTGGTCACTGGGGGACCAGAATGGACACAGCCCCAGACCCTGCTCTCGGAGACTGCTGGTCTGATGAGAGAGGCAGGAGTGGAAACATACAACCTTGCAGTGGGAACAGTGCTGTGCAGAGGGAAGCCCCATGAACTGTGGAGCCCGCACCAAGCCAGGGCTTCAAAGGAGGAGACAGTTGAGCTGCACCTTGAAGGATAGATGGGAATAGCCTGTGTGGGGAGGGGCAGAGGGGACAGTACATGAAGGTGGGTAGATGTGAGAAAGTGCTATGTGATCAAGGGACAGAAAGAGTTTGGGTTGGTGGGAGCAAGAAGGGAGTGGAGAGGAGGAAGAGAAGACAGGAAGGGCCAGATTCTGTAGACTCTCAAATGCCAAGTGAAGGGGCTTGGCCTTCTCTTCATAGGACTAGTTTGCTAAGGAAAAGCTTTTGAATAGGAAGCCTCCCCTAGAAAGCCCTCCTCAGTTTCCCCTCCTTCTGACTCTGTGACCCACCCAGGAGTCTCCCTGATAGTATGGCATCAAGCTTGTGGCCCAGACTCGGCCTTCCCCCATGATGCCTCTGTGTGCGAGGTCCTTACCCAGCTAGCCAAGGAGCTCCTCTAAGGCAGGAGCCATCTCCTCGTGCTTCCCAGCACAGGGCTGGACACCTGGGCTCAGTGCAGCCTCCCAGCGGGAGAGAACATGTAGAGCATCTGAGCCACGTTCTAGCAGTAGCTTTACTCCTCTCTGCAACTTGCCTAGGATCTATCCAGTTCTGCTTACATACCCCCTAGGAGGGGCTGCTCATCCCCTTCCTATTGAGCAACCTTTCCCTTGGAGTGTTATGTTTGTCCTGGACTCCTCTATAGGGCCTGGCTACTTGGCCTTGTGTCCCTTCTCCATCCTGGGTCACTAAAAGTAGGGCCAAGCTGGGGCATAATGGTTCAGGAGTGGTATGAACACATCCTGGGCAGAGAGTGGGCCTTTATTCCCACACATATGGTAAAACTGAGATGGAGTGGTCCCTGACCCCTCTCCAAAAATAATAGCTAAGAAAGGGAGTGAGGATAGACAATAGGAAGAACTTCCTACCAGCACAGAGGAGTGTGGAATCTCCTGGCTTTCTGAGAGTGGGCTGTGGGCATGAGGGGGAAGTCTTCCAGGACAGAAAGGGGAATTAGAGACAGGCCCTCTCCAGCTCTGCCCCTCCTGCAGGTGAGTGATGTCATCCAGGGAGAGGGGGATGGCAGGGGCTGAGAGAGACAGAAGGGAGATCACGATCCGTTCATTCATTCAGCAGATATTTACTGCCATGCTACCCAACCAAACATACCAGCTTTGTGGGGAGCAGGACAGAGCAATGGTCACATGGAGGAAGGCCCAGTGTCCCCCCCCCCCCAACCTCTGCCAGTGTTTGGGGAAGGTCTTTAAGAGGAGAGGCTATTGGGGCTGGCCTTAGAAGGAAGAGTCACTTCTTCAGACAGAACTGACAGCTCCAGGAAGAGCCAAAGCCTTGTGCAAGGTCTTGAGAGCAAGTATGGTTTTGTTTATGTGAGGACTGGAGGAGTTCAGAGTGGCCTAAGCGTAAAGTGCAAGGGTAAGAGGAGGCCTGGACAGAGACAGAGAAGTGAGAAGATTGGGGCTAGACTTAGACTACAAGAAGCACTTTCCATAGCCTAGGTGCCCCCCCCCCCCCCCCCCCCCCGCCCCCGCAGCTTTAACATGTAGGCATTGTTAGGAATTTGCAACTTCTTGCTCTCCCAGCACCCCATCAGGGCTGCTGAAGGGCTCCTCCTTGCTTAAGAATGGCGTTTTCAGTGAACAGAGACCCTGAAAATGGGGGAAAGGCAGCAGTTGAATGTGAACCCCTTCCAGAAAGTGGCATGCAAATGAATGCAAAATAATATGCAAATGAGCCAGCCTGGGCTTGGCAGCTTTGTCTGAGAGGATGAGACATCGCCCCCTTCCATGCTTGCCTCCCACCCCCTCTGCCCCAGCCCCCAGGACAGCCAGAACAGCCTTGTCTGCTGCTTTGAGTGCCCCAGCTTCTCTGAGCCACAAGATTGTGGCCTCAAGGTTAGGGGCCACAGGCTCCCTGTCAGCACCCCCATCTTCTCGGGAAGTTGATATATTTAGTAACGGATGTTTTCAACACATTTATCTCCCATTGTTCGGCCGCCCGCTCCCTGGGAAAGGCCAGGTCCCCAGTGACGTGACCCACTTCTCGGATTCCCTGAAGTCACCCTTCTCACTGCCCTCCCCGAAAAACAGGAGGCAGTTGGGGCCTGGTGCAGCAGAAGGGATTTAAGTCAGGCATCTGGGAGGACTTCCCAACAGTGTAGTTGCTGAAATACGTGGACCTTGAGGTTTCTGGGTTCTGACTCTTTTTTTTTAAGATTTAAAAAATTTATTTATTTGAGAGAGAGCAAGAGTGCACAAGTGGGGGAGGAGCAGAGGGAGAGTGTGAAGCAGACTCCCGCTGAGCAGGGAGCCTGATGTTGATGGCGATGGCAATGTCAGCTTCATTCCAGGGCTCCAGACTCCCAGATCATGACCTGAGCCAAAGGCAGACACTTAACCAACTGAGCCACCCCAGGCTTTGAGAATAGAATAGAAAAGGTGGTAGATGGGTGGAGCTTCAAATATCAGCACCACTATGCTGTAGCTATGTAGTTCTGGGCAAGCTATTTAACTTCTCTGAACCCCGTGTGAATAGTGGAGTGGGAATATTAATAGTTTCCTGGCAGGATGGCTGCGAAGAATCTGGAAGTGGAGAGCTTAGTGGCAGGCATGCAGCAGGTGCTCATAAAGGTTAGCTGTTGCCATTATAAACCACCCACACTCACCTACACTTTTAGAAAGATTTGGTGGGGGCCTGGAGAAGGAGAGACCAGAGCTAAGAGCCCAGAAGCTGTCATCGTGTGGGAGACACAAAGAGGTCTGAAATGGAGTTGTGGTGGGAATGGTGAGAAGTGTTTGCTCTGTGGGAGGGGCTGAGGGCCTTCAGAGACATGTGACCACCTCCCTAAGCTGCCCTGACTGGCCAGGGACTAACCCCCAGAGGACACAATGAAGGAAAGGGCTCAAAGAGGAAGGGGTTAAGCCAGTGGCCACACCCAGAACAATCTGTGAGTCATTCTGGGAGTTGTAGTCTGGCATGAATTTGCAGTAAGCATACTTAGTCTGGCCTCCTTGCGTCCAAATGCGCACCCTGCTGCCGAGGTGGGCTGGGAACAGGCCCGGGAGGGGTCTGGGGGATGCAGGGCCCAAAGGTGGAGAAGTGTCGATCCCTCTCTCAGGGACCACTCAGGCTGCTGTGTGTTGGGCAAGGCAGGTGGGGGTAGGGATAAAGGGATTAAGCCATAATTAGGACTCTTCACACATTCACACAGAAGTTTACAGCTTCCAGAGCACTGTTTTCACATCTATGATCTCATTTAATCCTCACCACAAACCCAAGAGATTGCTGTTTTCTGGTGAAGAAACAGAGGATCAGAGAGGGGAAATAACTTGCCCAGAGGCATTCAGCCGGTGACTTTTGGAGCATATGTCTGCCCACTCCCAAAGTTTCTGCTCTTTCCATGAATGGCAAAAGCCAGGTATTGAAGGACAGGCAAGATACAACTAGACATCTCAGCAGAGGAACAGAGTTAAAAAGACCTGACTCGGGATCCCTGGGTGGCTCAGCAGTTTAGCCCCTGCCTTTGGCCCAGGGCGCGATCCTGGAGTCCCGGGATCGAGTCCCACAACGGGCTTCCGGCATGGAGCCTGCTCCTCTCTCTTCCTGTGTCTCTGCCTCTCTCTCTCTCTATGTCTATCATAAATAAATTCATTAATTAAAAAATACATATATTAAAAAAAAAAAAAAGACCTGACTCAGGGACAGAAGGCAAAGACTGAGTCCCTTGGGGTATGAGCCTAAGAAGTGAACTAGGCGGACCCCAGACAACCAATTCCAGGCTGAGAATTTGGACCTTTTTTTTTTTTTAGGATTTTATTTATTTATTCACGAGAGAACAGAGAGAGGCAAAGAGAGAAGAAGGCTCCACGCAGGGAGCCTGATATGGAATTCAACCCCAGGACCCAAGAATTACACCCTGAGCCAAAGGCAGATGCTCAACCACTGAGCCATCCAGGCACCCTGAGAATTTGGACTTCTTATCATGACCCACCAGGATCTTCCCAAGAGTTTGGAGCAGGGGTAGGGCCTGATTAGAGCTTGACTTTGGGAAGATTGATCTTGCTGTCTGGGCTGAATGGTTAGGGTTGGAGAAACAAAACAGCCTGAGACTTCTCAAGTTCATCCGTGGTACTTCCAGTACTTTGCTCCTCCTCTTCCTTTTCCTCTTTTTCCTCCTCCCTCTACTCTGCTCCCCTCTACCCCAGCCTGGGGAGTGAAGACTGTGTACCATAGAGCTGTGCTGTAACACCACCTGTCTCCAACAGGGGTTGCTGTCACAGCGGGGTGGCAGCCCAGATCATCCTTGTGTTTGAAAGGCCAGAGGGAGGAAGGGGCTCGGCAAGGAGCAGGGATGAAGGGCAGAGGAAGAGTAGCCCATCGTTCGCCACTCCCACTGAGGCCGGGATGAGAGGGCACTGCTGACATGGCATAGGGAGGAAGGAGGACTGAGGAGGGACTGGACCCCACATAGCAAAGACAGACAGGTATTTTCTCCTCACAGTTCGAGAACAAGTTTAGATTTGGAAACAGATCTAGACTGACATTGCAGTTGGAGTCTGGGTTTCTACTGGATTGTGATTTGCTTGATCCTGAGATGAGGGATAAGACCGATTGGTTTATTTGTGTTTCTGTGTGTGTGTGTGTGTGTGTGTGTGTGTGTGTGTGTGAACAGGAATATGAGCTTCCAGCTGTACATGTATGTATATGGGTGTGAAAGTATAAGAGTGTGTGGGTCAGTGTATAAAAGTGTGGACATATTCACATGTGTGAATATATGAGTGTCCATTTTTATAGCTGATTATTGGTAAATGGTTATGTGTAAGTGAGTGTGGGCACCTCTGTGTACAGTATTAGGTACATATGTTCTAATAAAACTGTATGTGGGTGTGTATCTCCATGTATAGGGGTATCTGTGTTTCAGTGTAAAGGCCTGGGTGAGTGAATGTGTGGGAAGGCGCATGCCCCTGCTCTGCTGACCCAGCAAAGCCACGCCCAAGGTCTGGATACTCAACGCTTTCTCTCCTGAGTCCCATCTGTCTGACGATAGAGACAAGGGCTGGAGAGGCTGTCACATGTGAGGCTGGGCTTCCCTCAGGAGACTCTAGGACCCCCTTCTAGTCAGTGAGGGCCCTAGAGGAACATGGTGTCTTTGTATTCAGGCTCAGATCGGACTAACCAGGATCCAGGCTGTCACATGGAGATGCTGGACATGGCCATTCCTGCACCCCACTAGGAGAGTTTCAGGGACTCCCAGCCCAGTCCTTTTCTATAGATACAAATCCTGAAGCCCAGAGAGGGGTAATGATTGACTCAGCATCACATAGCAGGATCCAGAGTGAGATGGCAAGTCTTGGAGCACAGAGAGGGGTGTGTCTGGCCTAAAAGGGCTCTCTCTGTCCAGCCTCTGGAGCAGATGGAGAGCTCAAAGTAGAGATCCAGTTCTGTGGCATGAAGCCATCCTCCTGCACCTGGGCATTTCTACTCCTCCTAGGCCTCAGATGCTGCCTTTGAAGTTTGTACCAGAGCATCTGCCTGCTGTGAGACTCCTCCTGAGAACTTGTGAAGTCTGTTATTCCCTAAGCAATGGAAGTTCCATGGAGAGGAGTCCAGCAGTGGAGTGGGACCAGGGAGGAGGGGCCTCAGCTTTGCATCAGATGCATTTTTAGGTTTTTACTTTTCTAACATTCAAGGCTTTTCCTCTATTCCCTCCTTGGGCTCTTAGTACTGAAACAGTGCTGGGGCAGTGGAGGAATCCTGGAAGCCCAGCTTGGCTCAATGAGAGGGGGCAGGGCAGTCCCATTGTCCATGGTGCAGGGAGGTGTGAACAGAGGGGCTGGGCAGCCTGGTTAGGGAAACTGCAGATGAGACTTCCCTAGCAGAAAAGTTAGATGTAAACTCCCTGAAGTCTCTTTAAGCTATAGCTGTCATGGAGGAGCCAAAGAAGGACACGCCTCAGCCCACTCAGCGTGGGCAAGTTTGAGCCCCAGCGCACTTTTCCTGGTGGCCTGGGCAGTGGGAAGCTGGAGGCAGGAAGATTCCCTTCCCTGGGAAAGAAGAGACATTGTCCTCCTGGAAGTTTGGGATTGGAGGCAGGGGGCTGGATTTGAAGACACCAGTGGAGCTGAGAGTGTGATGGGTAGGAGACAACGGCCTCACTGGCCATGGCATGGAGGGAGCAGACAGGGAGATAGATGGGCAGCTAGCTTCCTTTGGGCTGAGCTATGGCGGGCTCTTGGGTTGGAGGGGCACGAGAGGCTCAGAACTGGGCTCTGGGTGGCACAGGGGCTGAGGCTCCCTGGTGCTGTGGGCTGGGCAGGGATTGGGTAGAAGAGGAGAGAAGCAGGCATCTTTCCCACGCCAGAGAATTCAGTCATCTTAAAACTCCAAGTAGGGTGGAGTCTGGGGGCTAGATGGAGAGAACTAATAATTACAGAGTGTCCCTTATATTTTTCAAATTATCTCTTTTAATCACCTCAACAATCCTTCAAGGAGCTCACACTGTTTTGTAGAGGGGAAACAGATGACACATTTATGCAGTTTCGTTGAAGGCAGTTTGATGAAGGGACCATTGTGGAGATGGGGCAGGATGAAGGGGAAAAGACAGGGCATGTTGAGGTACTCTGGACTAGCATCTGTGAAGCCCAGGGGGCTAGGAGAGTGCTGTAGATCTGAGAGCCAGAGCCACGAATAAAGGGCTGCCCCACAGACGCTGTCAAAGAAAAAAAAGAACGGAGGTCTGGGGGAACAAACGGGTGATGGGAACCCAAAGTCCAGAGAGGGTGCCAATTTGCCCAAGGTCACACAGTTGGCAGGTCTCACGGCTGGGACCAGAAGCCAGGCCCTGCTTCTGCACATGCATTTTGTCATGTTCTCTGATGTTTGGTTGGACCCAGGTACGACCAGTGCTTTCTGGGTGCACCCACAGGCACCCATTGGTCTGCTATCAGGCTGGAGCTACTTCTGCCGTGACTGCCTTGCCCCACCTGAGTAGTGCTGGGGCTGCCGAAGAATGTCATTCTCAGGACTTGGTGTGCCCTGGGCCCCCACTGAGCCATCTCACTGATCCCACCCCTCCTTGATGATGCCCTCAGGTGCCCTGCTCTGTGCTTGTCACCCTGGCCGAGGAGGTGGACTGGACAGTCCTTGCCCTCCCCTTTGTTAGAGGAAGGCAATGGGCCTTATGGGGTGAGTGCAGGGAAGGAGGAAAGCCCCTGCTGGGGCTGCTGACCAGAAGGAGACTTCCCTGAGGAGGTGATGCTGGGTCTTAGCCCTGAAAAATAAATAGGAGTTTTCCAGGTGAGGGAGGAGAGGAAGGGGATTCTAGGCAAAAAGCCAGCACAAGCAAAAGTATGAAAAACAGCAGGAAGTCATGATGGGCTGGAGGAAGGGCCCAGTAGCGGAAGCCCAGTTCACACAGGGAAGCCAGGAAGGGTGTAAGCAGGGTAATGGTTAGCTTTGGGTTTTGAATTAGAGGGGCCAGTGAGGAAGCTGGCCCAGGTGAGAGGCAAGATGGCTGTGTTGGAGGTGGCTGGGGACAAGTGAGCCATGTAGACAGGTCAGAGGAGGAATGACATACCCCAGCCCAGCTCACCCATTGGAGCTATGGCCCTAGTTCTTCGGTGTCCACCCACCAATGCAGGGATGGGTGGCAACTCTAGACTCTTCTCCAGGAGCACCCCTCCCTGCCTCATCCTGCCTGTGGGTTCCACACTCTGGAGTACCTGCCCTGGCACCCATAAGTCACCCCTTCGGACTGTAGCCCCCAAGAGCAAAGCTGTGTCACTGTTGTCTCTTCTCTTGATAACACTTATGACTTGTTCATTGCCAAGTCAATAAAAGTCCTTCCTTTTAAGATTTTCATCCTGGAGTTTGATCTCAATCCTTCTTGCTATCCAGAGCCTGGGCTTTGGTCTCCCTGGGAGATGAGTCAGTGAGATGGCTCCCCCCTGGTGCTGGGGGGCAATTTTGGGCTTTGGCCCAGCCAGCTCATCCATGTGCCTGTGTGCCAGTGGGGACCCACTTTCAGCCTCTGCTGGGCCTCAGGTCGCTGACTCATTATCAGTGTTAATTGGCATCTCTGGTACAGCCTTCCACCCCACTAAGTGCCTGACAATCATTAGGTGCTATTGTGTGCAACGGGATTCCAACTGTAGTACCCTCCTGCCCCAGGCTTCTCCTGGGTCCAGCTGCCTGAGCCAAGGGACCAAGTGTCCCACCCACAAACATATAGCTCCAAGCATGGAGAAACAAACAGAAATAAACACGAGAAAAATGCAGCAGACACAGAAGCCCACACACAAAGAAGCAGACCACGCTACAAAGACACGGAGGGACCTACAACACACACACACATAACACAGACATCAGTGTCTACTGAGAAACAGAGGCAGGATAAACCTAAAAAACTGACCTAGTAATGGAATGAACTGAAACACCTGTGCACACAACCCAAGTACACACACATGCAACACAGATACACATTCAGCACACAGAAACACTCACACTTAGCATAGATACAGACCAGGCTAGCTTTGGTTCCCTACCTGTGCAGCCTCTCTCACCTCTGGGCTATGGCCTATGCTGTTCCCTTCTCCCCCCTCCCCCCCCCCCCCCCCCCCCCCGCATACTCTTCCTGGAGGCCCCCTCCCTTCGTGAGTTAATTCCTATCTTTCTGTACGTCTTGGCATCCCTTCCATACTCCTCAACCTTAGAGGTCCCCCCTGCTACATGCATCATTATCTTCCAGTCAGTCTTTGATAAGTCTTGGGATGAAACTTTTGCCTGTGCCTGGTGAGGTGGTGGCTGTGATTGTGAGTGGGCTGTTAGGGCTGAGAAACTGAGCAGAGAGGAATTTTGGGAGGGGGAGACGGAGTCAGGAATAACAATGAGGAGCCCTGGCTGCTCAGGGCCTGAGCAGGCATTTAATGCACAGGCTGGCCATAGCCAGATGTCCTCTGCCTCATTTCTTCTCAGGCTCTGCCTGACTTCTTTTATGTTTCTTTTAGGCTTGCTACCCAACCCAGTTCTCTCCTTTCCAAAGCCGGTCCTGCCTCTTGCCACCTCTCTGAGCTCACACATGCTCTCTTGCCCTCTTCACTTGAGCGTACCCTGCCTCTACAGCTAAGCCTAGGGGAAACCTCGTGGTTCAATGCCTAAGGTCAGAGGCACATTTCCCATACATGGTCTCCTAACCCATGCCATGTTTGGTAAAGGGTGCAGTGGTAATAGAGTGCAGTGGTGATGAGCATAAGCTTTGAGGACTGTCTTCTGGTTCAAATCTCAGCTCCTCCACTTCTTGGCAGCAGGACCTGTGTGAGTTCTGCCGCCTTTGCTCCCTCATCTGTGAAAGGGGGACGTTAATAGAGCCCACCTCATTAGGGCTGCTGCAAGGATTAAATGAGACAAGTGTGTGGTGTACTTGGCATGCCGTTTGGCTCCCACTCTGGGCCGTGTGAGAGCTGAGGGAGAGCTAATGAGATCAAGGATGTGCAAGTGCACCCAGGAGGTGCCTAGTGAGTCCTTGCTAATTGGAACTGAGTGAAACAAACATGTGTGTGGGTACCTACTAGGTGCCTCCATGGTTTTTGTACCTCCTCTCCTCGGTTTCTGCATGGCTGCTGATTCTGCACAGCTCTTATGCTGGGGCGGGGGCCTTAGAAGGTGGGGCTGTAACTTCTTTTTTTTTTAATTTTTTACATCCATTTTATTGAAGTATTATAATTTACATACAATAAAATCACCAATTCAAAGTGTATGATTCAATGAGTTTTAGTAAATGTATACAGTCATATAACTGCCATTTCAATCAAGAAAGGAGTACTATTTCTCCAAATTTCTCTGTGCCCTTTGCAGTCAGTCCCCCCCCTCCCCGGGGCTGTGTGTGTGTGTGTGTGTGTGTGTGTGTGTGTGTGTGTGTGACTTTTTACAGGGCTATGAGAGGTGCTGGGTTTTCCTTGAACTGACAACCTGGGCACATAGACTAGAGCTGCTTTTAATATGCTGGGAAAGGGACGCCTGGGTGGTTCAGTGGTTGAGCATCTGCTTTTGACTCAGGGTGTGATCCCGGGGTCCAGGATCGAGTCCCACGTCAGGCTCCCTGTGAGGAGCCTGCTTCTCTCTCTGGCTATGTCTCTGCCTCCCTCTGTGTGTCTCTCATGAATAAATAAATAAAATCTTAAAAAATATATATGCTGGGAGATGCCCAGGAAAAGCTCACTGTTTCTGGGCCTTTGTTCCTGTGGCCTTTGTACCTCCTGACAGAGGCCAGGGAGGGGAAGGGATGCTCAGGCCACAATTTTCTGAGGGTACACTGGGTCTGATGGCTGGGTCAGTTGGAAGTGGTGGCCTCAGAAATCCACAGAGTGGATGACAGAGAGTAGACAGTTGGTGCTCTCACAAACCTGCCCTTCCTTGGATCAGGTGAGTCCTGTGGGCCTGATGGGAATGGCTATGTGTTGATCCAGACTGGAGCAAAGGCCTGCCCAAGATGATTCCATATCCCTCCCTATCTCCCCCTTCAAGGGGCCTTAAACCCCTCTGTGGATTAGCAATTCCCTGAAAAGAAGGGGGCACTTTTGTTCCCCAGTTCTAGAACCAAATATTAAAGCAATTATGTAACTAGCAATAAATTACTTAAAGTAGTGACTCACTCAGCTTAATTAGAGCGAGAGCAGGGAGGGATTAAGGTATTTTTAGAGCACACACCTCACTCCCTCCTGGGGAGGGGAGGCCTCTGTGCAAGGTGGGGGTGGAGAAAGGGCTGGGAGCTCATGGAAGCACCCCAGGTGTCTGCAAAGAGATGAAAGCTGATCTTACACCCTACTGAAGTCTCAACAAAGAGAGGCCAAGTCAGAGCTGTGGCAGGAGAGATTCAGATCAGACTCAAGGAACACTTTCCAGAGATGCTTATTGGAGAACTGGGACAGGTAAACTAGATGATGAACTCTTTGAGGGCAGGGACTAGGTCTGTGACCTGCATTCCTACCTTTACTGGTTATGGCTGCCTGGCCTTGGGCAGGTTCCTTTGTCACTCCAAGCTTCAGTTTCCTTCACCATTAAATGGGCATAATAATATCCACCTTAACACATATTGTAAGGATCAAGTGGGTTAATGTGCATAAAGAAAACTCCAGTGCTGACCTAACAGGACAAAAATCTCCAAAAAGGCATAAGTAAGTCTGTTTTTCACTGCTTTATCCCAAGCTCTATTCACAGGGCCACACATAGTAGGTGCTCAATAAATGTTGAGTGAATGCGTATTAGTTTCATTTCCCTTCTCCTACTCCAAATAGTTTCCTTGTTTCGAGGTTTGTGGGTGAAAGACCTAAGTGAGAAGAGGGTAGGGGTGCCTCACAGGTGGAGACTGGACTTTCTCCCCCAAATTGAGGAAGAGATGACTTAAAACAGAAAAAAAAAGCGACTTCCAGAGACAGGCCTGGGAGAGTTCAGGACCACGGACAGCCCCCCCCCCGGGAGTGGGCGTGGTCTTCTGGTCGCTGGCTTCCCTGCTGGGATGGGAGGGCTCGCCCGGACTCTGCTCCGCAGCTCCAGGTGGGAGAAGGAGGAGCCAGCAGTCCAGTCTGACCGGAGAGATCGGGACCTTCACTCACCATCACTGGGAGTGAGTTCACGGGAGGAAGGATGAGTGCGGGATGGGGCATCCTGATAAAGCTTCCCAGAGGAGGGGATGGGATCGATCGGCTGAAAAGATTTAGGCAGAGAGACTATCCTGGAATCTGTAAAACCAAGTAATAATTCTGACCCTATAGGCTTTCTAGGTGGATTGAATGAGTTACTTTTTAGGAATGCCTGGCACATTTGCCTGCTTGGAGAGGGCACAACATATGGGCTCACTTCTCCCGCTTCCCTCCACACCTTCTCAGCCCTTGTGACTCCTCAAAGAGGAGGGACAGACAACTCCCTGCCCTATTGGAGAGTGCAGGACATGGATAATTGCTCTGAGATGCTGGGGTACAGGACTTACTATTCCGGCCTTCACGGACTCCCAGCTCTGAGGTTGGACTGAGCTGGACGCACAGTAGGTGCACAGGACAGACCGAGGGAAGGTCTGTGACCCTCCTTCCTATCAGGGCATTGGCAATCTGAGGGAAGGACACAGCAGGATGGGGGTGATGGAGTTTAATCTCTGGTCCTCCCCCAGGCCCACAGCTCCAAGACTCCTGCCCCTAGTGGTGGCTCTGATCAGTTCTGACGAGCTCTCCTCACACCTCGCTGGCCTCCCAGGGCTCCAGCGATGAATTAGTGATGACAGCTTTGCACCATCACTATGACGACCAGGCATGTTCTTAGCCTCCAGTCAGGGTGCAGCGGCAGAGGCCAGAGACCCCTTTGGCTCCGGGCCTTTGTACTGGTGTGTTTGACAGGGGCTGAGCCTAAAGGGGAAAGCAAGGGGGAGGGAGATGGGATGGAGCAGGGACCAGGGCACGGGGGCTCCATCTGGACTAGACTAGCATTCCTTCAGATTGCTGGATCCAAAGGAACCTCGGCGACAATGATTTCCTTCTTTCCTGCTTTCTTTTTCTTTTCAGTCCTCGTTCCCTTCCTCCTCCTTTCTTTCCTTCCACGTTCTCTAAGCCTCATCGCTGTGCAACGCCCTGAGCTGCCCACCTCTTCTCCCTATCCTGGGAATCAGGCCCAGCCCAGCCCTCTCCCTTAAGAGCCCAGGGTGAGATGGGGACATAGACACATCTTGGTCTGGGCTTCAGAGAGTGTGTGTGGGAGCCACTGGTGGCTCTGCAAGGGGGGCTGGCTTTGCTCTGCCAGAGGCTGTGCAAACAGCTTTGCAGAGAGAGTGATACTTCTGGTCCTGTTGAATGAGATTTTCCGTAGAAATGAAGAGGATCAGAAGTGAATGGTTGAACCATGAGTTCAGAGGTGAAACATAGAGAGGGATGGGGGGTTGACAGAAATCCAGAGCAGCCTACTTGTAGGAGGTGTAGCAGGGAGCAGAGGAGGACTGGAGTCTGGGGAAGGACTGGGAGGCAGTGGTTGCAAGGAGGAGTTTGCAGTGTACCCCACAGGGAAAGAGGAGCCACTGAAGAATTTTTATTGTCGCCTGTTTGATTTTAGGGATGGAAAAAGTGAGGCAGAGAGAGAAAGAATGTGATTTGCTCAAGCTTACTGAGGTCACTAAAGACCGGCTGAGGCTATGAGCTCTGTCAGGAACCCCTAGAACCCAGCTAGGATCTCTTGCCTCAGACTTGCTGGCCAGGATTTATCCAGGTAACTGCTACCTCCAAAAGGTGAGGAGGGCCCATAGGTGATTTTGCCCCTAGCGTGAATGAAATTTGCATAGGCAAGGGCTATGCTTATGGCCCTCCCTGCCTCCTGTGTGGTGGTGGTAGTGGGGGACAGCATTCAAGGAAGGGCCTGGGAAACCAGGGGCTTGGCTGAGGTCAGCACGAGATTATGGTCAGAAGTTGATGAAGGTCAGAAACTCGGGCCTTTGGGCTCCCAGGCCAGGCACTATGCCCAACCCCTTACTTTGCACTCCCAGGGATCTCTGGCTGAATCGGGCACCCCTAGATGGTGACGGCATCTCTGAGGCCCTTATACTCTCCCCAGGCTCTTCCTGGCCCTGGGGCCTGATACTGGGTCTGCTGTGGCTGGAACTGATCAAGGCAGAGACATTTAGCCCCGTTATCCTGATGGAGAAACTGAGGTCTCAGGGCAACAGTGACTCACTCAGGGTTACTGAACAGGTCAGTGCTGGGCTGGCCTGGCTGCCTGGCCCTTAGCCTATCTCTACTCTCCCCCCTTTGTAGCTGTCCCCTTGCCTCTCTTCCACCCCTCTATGTAGCATAGCTGGGCCTGCCAGCTTTGATGGATGGCCCCACAGCTCAGCCTCCCTCCCGTTCCCTTCCGGATGCTGGGCCGTTAGCCTTCTAATCACCAGTTCTGCCTGGTGGCCGCCAAGCCATCCATCTCCCCGACTACAGCTTCACCCAGCACACATGGGGGTTTTTATCTGAGCGGGGGGAAGCAGTGCAGCAATTCCCCCTTCTCTGAGATTGGGCTGAGAGTGTGGCTGCAGCCACTACTCAAGGGAAGCCGTGGGTTAGGGAGCAACCTACAGCTCCTTGCTGGAGTACCAGAATGCCATCCTTCCAAGGGCACTTACACGTGCAGATGTGCACACATGCTCACAGGAACAGTAATAAAAACTTTCATGTATCATCAAAAAATACTGTATGCCAAGCATTGTGCCAGAGTTCTGCATGTATCCTCTCATTTATCCTATTGGCTGTGTACTATTGGTAACCACACTGTAGGGATAAGGAAACTGAAGCTCAGAGGGATTAAGTGACTTGCACAGGTTCACATATCCAGGAAATGGAGAAGCTGGGGTTTAAACCCAAGTCATATGGCTTACATCTTGTGTGTGCAACTCCTTTGCTATACTGACTTACTTATGCATGAACACATGCACACATGAACACATGTACGTGTGCACACATGTCCATCCATGTATGAACACGAACCTCCACCTTGCCCTTTGCACCAACCATCCACCTGGGCCAGTTCCTGAGGAGGAGGGAGAGTGCTGGGCTGAGGAAGAGATGAGGAGTCCCTTCTCATTGTCCCTAGGCCGCCCCCAGAATCACTCTGGCAGTGACACTGATCAGCTGGAGGGCTACATGGAGGAGGCAGCCTCCAGGCATCAGGAAGAAGAGGCTGGGAGACAGTTGATCAATAATGCCTGCAGCGCCCGGAGGGGAGAGAGAGAAGAGGGAGCCACAGTCTCTGCCTTCTGCCTTCTGAAGGCAGGAGAAGCTGCCCCAGCATGGCTCTGGGCCAGGAAGGCGGGGTGGAAGGAGGCTTCCTGGGCTCTTCTCAGGAGTCAGCCCACTACCAGGAGCCATGGGTTTGCCACGGGCCCAGTCTGGATTACTGTTCTACTATTTCTAGCTATGTGGCTTTACACAAATGACATCCTGCCCCAGGACCTCAGTTTTACCACCTGTAGTCAGGCTAATAATACCATAAGGATTAGATGAGAGAATCAACTGGGTGGGCCTGGCGCCTGGCACCTGGCACCTGGCAGGTGGTCCCTGATGGCAGTCCCCCCTTCCCCCTTTAAAGTTGTCTGAGATTTCATTAGCAGTGAGTTCCTTCCAGGAACTGGGGCTCAAGGGAGTGTGGTGCCATGGGTCGATCATCTGGGCTGCAGCCCAGGCCGGGCGTGTGTGCATGTGTATGTGGAGTGTGGCTGGTGTGCAGCAGCCTGCTCCCCTGTGTCCCCAGCTCCACCTGGTCTCCTTCTCCTTTTCTCTCCCCTTCCTCCCGTTGTCCCTACACCTCCCCCACTCCCCTTTCTGCTCCCCATTATCGGCCCTGCAGCTGAGAATCATACTGCCAGTTTCTGGGCACCTATATGCATCTAGGGCTATGGAGACGCTCTGTCCCAGAAGCTGCATCCAGGGTGGTGCTGTGAGGTGCAGGGAGGGTGAGAAGAAAGGCCGGGGCCAGGAGCTGCAAGAGGCAGGGGCAAGCCTTCAGAGCCCTAGGAGACAGTTTGAGGAGATAATGAATGTAAGGTGCTTCACACCATCAGGGGCACATAGTAGGTGCTTAATTAGGCTGCGTCTTCTTCCTCCCTCGGGAGTGTGGAAAGAGCAAGGCTGATGCTGACGGGGGCGGATGGGGCACCTCTGGAGGCACATGAGCTCCCAGAGCGGCTGTCAGGTGCAGCTGACAGTGTTAACAATCCCTGGAACAATTAGCAGTGAGAGAGGGGGAGAGAGATTAGTACCTGACACCTGACAGAGGCTAGCCTGGTGCTGTTACCCACTCTGACATGGGGGGACCGCATCCTGTGCTGGAAGGAGTGGTGGCCAGAGCGGGGCTGGAGACCTCCCCCCTCACCCCACCTCCCTCTGGGAAAGGCCCCCCAACAGGTCTGGGTCATCCCCTTCCTGGAGCAGCTGTCTCCGCTGCTTCCACCAGCCTCCCCAACTTGCACTGGCCCCCAGAGACCTAGGTTCAGGTCCTCATTCAGGCACTTTCTGGCTGGTGGTGGTTGGTTAGTGTGAGTCACTCTTCTGGTGGAGGCCTCAGTCTTCTCATCTGCAACAGATTACTGTGAAGATCAAATGAGATGTCATCTGCTAAGTGCCTGCCACTTCCCTGTCCCCAAGGAGCCAGGCCACTCTGGGTTCCCCTGAGTCTGCCTTTCCTAGTCACACCCCTGAGAGGGACAGGCGTGGGTCATCTCTTCACCAGATGCTGTCTGCTCCATCTTTGAGTTCCCAGTGTCCCCACACAGGGTTGTTGAGGAAGAAGGAAATTTAAAAAGTCCCATCTTAGTTTCTGTCATCTTCTTCACTCTGGCAGGGGGACACGACTGTCTGTCCAGCTGTACGTTCACGACGGGTAACCAAGGAGTAGTCTGACTCTGGTGAGGATGGAAAGAGCTCTGGACCGGGATTCCCACCGCTTGCCTTCCTACTGTTTCAGAGAGGGCCTTGCTGTCTGATGTTGGGCGAGACCTGTTCCTGAGGGGAGAGAGAAACATGGGGCTACTAACCAGGCTCTTTTCTGAGGACCTAGATGATTCTGTGTTCTGGGGGAAAGGCCAGGTGATGGGATGGTGGTACAAAGCTGGTGACGGCCCTGCCACAGATGGGCAGACGCAGGAGGAGGGGCCGGCTCAGGACTCCTGTGACTTTGGTGCCCTGGTCCTCATAGGGCCGAAGTCCTGCCTCTCTGCCCCTCCACCCCTAGTCCTCTTTCCCTTTATTATCTGACTCTACTGCCTCCTGCCTCAGGCTTATCTCCTCCTGTCACACATCCATCCATCTCTGTCATTCCCTGCGACTTCCTCCCACTCTCTGGCACACCCTCTCCCTTCCCTGGGAGGCAGGCCAGTCTGGGAGTCAGTCCTTCGCTGCCAGCTGTCTAAGTAAGTGGTCTCTGCGACTCTGACCAGCTCCGGTGGCTTCCACCTTCCCGCAGCTTCCTTTCCCTGATGGTGCCTCTCGCTGTCTCTGGACTCTCTGTGTCTATCTCTGCAAGTGTCTCTCTGCCCTTCCCTCTGGGTTTCCGTCCTTTGGAGCCTGCCTGGTCCTGCCCTTTTGCCTCCGTCCTCCCCCCGCATGCCCAGCCAGGGCAGCAGGCCCAGCCTACCCCCCTCTCCCGCCGCTGCCTGGGAAGCCTGGGAAGCCCCCGACGGTGCCCTCCGCCCGCCCCGCGCCCTGCGCCGGCCTCGTTGCTAGGCCTCGGGCAGGCAGCACCTGGCTTCCATAGCGACGGCTG
This sequence comes from Canis lupus dingo, assembly GCF_003254725.2. Taxonomy (NCBI): domain Eukaryota; kingdom Metazoa; phylum Chordata; class Mammalia; order Carnivora; family Canidae; genus Canis; species Canis lupus. The sequence continues at coordinate 25,787,503 of NC_064263.1, forward strand.
CTTAGAAACGAAACGCCACATCTCCCGGTCCCACCACGGAGTCTTTGCGAGTCTTTGCGGATCGGATCGAGCGCCTCTCGATCAATCAGGACAATCAGGACAGGAAATGTGGCTGGCTCTAGGCTGCCTCCAGCCCGGGAGGACAGAGAGAAGAGGGAGCCAGTCTCTGCCTTCTGCCTTCTGGAGGCAGGAGAAGCTGCCCCAGCAAGGCCCTGGGCCAGGAAGGCGGGGTGGAAGGAGGCTCCCTGGGCTCTTCTCAGGAGTCAGCCCACTACCAGGAGCCATGGGTTTGCCATGGGCCCAGTCTGGATTACTGTTCTACTATTTCTAGCTACGTGGCTTTACACAAATGACCTCCCGCCCCAGGACCTCAGTTTTACCACCTGTAAAGTCAGGCTAATAATACCATAAGGATTAGATGAGAGAATCAACTGGGTGGGCCTGGCACCTGGCAGGTGGTCCCTGATGGCAGTGCCCCCTCCCCCTTTAAAGTAGTCTGAGATTTCATTAGCAGAGAGGAGGGTGATGGACGGTGGTGTTAGCAGAAAGGTGGAGGCTGGAATGCACCTTACATGTGCAGGGGTTTGCTGGGACCCTCTCTCTTCTTACCTGGTACCCACAGAGGCTCAAGCCCCCAGACCATCAGGATCTGGGGGGCATGGAGACCCTGGTGGAGTTCTAGCTTGCCAGGCGGTTAGAATAATGGAATCCTGGACTCCTACACTCTCAGGACTCCAGGCTCTTGCATTTATAGAATAGAAGAAGCACAGACTCTTGAAATAAAGGGACCTTATAATAGAGGCTTGATTTTCTTAGAACACAAAGCTCTGGGAGTTCTTGGAACCTCAAAGCCACGAATAGGGGCCTCCCTCTATGATGGTTTCTGAGTTGGCAGGGAGTTTTCAGAGCATGGGGCCTTGAGGCCCTGTTGCTTAGACTTCCTTGTGCCTCGGGATCTCTCATGGGCTCAGCTCTGAGCAACCCTGGTGTGTGTATATATGTGTGTGTGTGTGTGTGTATAGGGAGGGGCCTGGGGTCAGGGACCAACTGCAGCCTGAGGCCCCTCTGGAGCAGGGCCAGCCCAGGAATAGCCGGCAGAGGAAAGCAGAGTGGCTCGTAGGCTGCAGCTGTCCAGGCAGGGCTGGGTGAGTTTGGGCAGCCACCCTTGGCTAAGGACCAGCCTGCCCTCCTTCATCCACCCAGCCTGCAAGTCAGGGCTCAGGAGGAAGCATCTCCTTGTGGCACTGCTAAGGCTGGAGTCAGAGCACCCCTCATGATCCTACAGATTGGAGGGCAGGAGGCTCCAGTGAGGGGAGGAGAAGAGGAGACGGGATGTGGGTAGAGGTGTTGGGGGATGAGAAGAGGGGGCTCAGTGAGGGGGATGGGGCTCAGTAGAGGTTGCTGAAGAGTTTCTTAGTGCTGCACTGTCTCTGCACCACCCCGGGCTCGCGAGGATGGTGGTTGGGGTTAGGGGAGCCTGAGCACCTTAAACCCATTTGCCTTTCCCAGGGGTAGGCTGAGAGCCAAGATCTCTTTTTCCCACCTCTTCCCAAAGCTGGAAAGATTGGTAGAGCGGCTGAGAAAGCTGGGATCTGCCTCTTCTTTTGCTCATCTTCCTTCCTGGTTTCCATGGGAATCGTGGCTCAGGATGATGAGGGTTTAACAGGATGGTGCTGTGGGAGGAGTCAGCATCAGGCAAAGCCATCCCACATAGGAAGGGGTTGGCTGCTAAGAAAGTGAGCTCCCTGTCCCTGGGAGTGTGCAAACGGAGGCTAGATCGCCAGTCAGGGTGACTTTAGAAAGGGGCTCAGATGAGGGAAGGTAGTTGGGAGGCCCCTACCCTGGGACACGTAGGTTTTGTGTGATTGGCCCAGATGGCCCAATCTTCCAGACATCCCTCTGCCTTATTGAGGGGGTCATGATTCCTTGGGCTCTGCCCCTGGATCTGTCCCCCATTCCTTCTCTCTGTGCCTGGCCCTGAGCTGGATGTGCACATATGGAACTGAATCAGACCCATCTTTTCCTGGAGGGGCAACAGGTCTGACTGGGGAGGCACTCAGGGAAACAAATACAGTTGGGCAGGAGGAGACCAGGCTGGAAGGCAGTTTCTACCAGTGATGTATATACTCAACAGATGTCCTTTTGAGCAATTCCTCTGGTTGAGCCTTGATCTAGGTGCTGGGGTCACAGCAATGAACAAAACAGGAGTCCTATTCCCTGGAGTTGACAGCACAGTGGGAAGGCCAGCACCTGGCAAAGCGCAGAGGGATGGGAAGTGCTGGTTGGTGGATCCCTACAGTGAGGAGTGTGGCCAGAAGGCAGTGTAGGTATTGCCTGAAAGGAAGTTTGTTTGGTAGTGGGGCTTAAGGGCCTTAAAGGGCTCCTGCTTTACCCCACAGGCGTTGGGAGCCATGTGAGTGTGGATGAGGCAGCAGAAAAGATTAGTCCAGCAGGTATGGGCCTCAAGGAGAAGGAGGCACAGGTCCCTGAAGGAAGCCCTGGGGCAGACATGCCCACCTGTGCCTCTGTGTGTGAAAGCTTGTTTATAGTTATAGGAATGTGTTTGTGCGTGCGTGTGTGTGTGTGTGTGTGTGTAGGAGGGGTAGGAGTATGTATGTGTATCTGTGGGAAGATGGTGAGTGTGTGTAGGACTATGGTGTCCCAGGGAGGCTTTGTGTGGTGGTGGAAGGTTTTTGGGGTTTGCAGATGAGAGGGAGCACATGCCAAGGCCTCACGTGTGCCAAGGCCTGAGTCCCATGGACCTCAGCCCAGATATAAGCCTGCTTGCAGGTCCTGGACTAGTCTGGGCCAGAATCCTATGAATTCCCTTGCCCTCTAGGGTCATGACCCTGGCCGCCTGCTGCAGACAAGACAAATGCATATAAAAATAACATGGAAATGGATGAGACCTGTGGCTGACCCACCCCCATCCCCACATCCCCTGGGCTTGAGTTCACTCGGCCTATGCTCTTCCCCACTCAGCTGCTTCTGGGGCTCTGGGAGCAGGCCCTGCTCACCCCGAGCCAAAATCCATATTTCCCCAGTACCTGCCTGTGGCCAGACCCTTTCTCTGTGAGGGCTACCCACACTTTAGGGTCATAGCCAAGGGACACACAGCTGACCCGGGCTGATGGCCATGACAGCACCTCCGATAGGAGTGATTTTGAATGTATACATACTCACACATTTGGATACACATCCACACATGAATGCACATATTTGATACTTGGACACTTGTGCATACCTACAACTGTTCACATATACATGCGTGTGAGCAACACACACCTACACACATATACCTGTGTGTACACACATACATAAACACACACTTCATAGATAAACACACATATGCAAATTCAGCTATACCACAGAAGTATCAGGCATCCTCACAAAAAAACTTACAAACCTGTAGTCCTACCCTCTCCCGCCTTCACCCACACCATGCTCGCAGTCCTGGGGGCAAGGCCTTATACACCTGCACACACCACACAGCTACCTAAGTGTGGCTTATCCCCATACTCTCTCCAGGGCTGAAGTGTTGAGGACAGGCTGTAGATGGGCACAGAACCTATAGAGATGTCAGCTTCCTCCAGGACGCTTCTTGGATTGTCCTTTTGCAGGGCCCTTAGGATGGCACAGTTCATGGGCTCCACACTCCAAGTCATGGAAAGTTTGTGTCATGGACACTTTCTCCTGAGGAGCCCCCCATACTGGGACCCGGTCCTTGTTCACAGTCCTTGGGTCTGGCATGCTAAGGCAGGCCTGTCTACCCAAGAAAGCTGCCTTGTGCCCAGCTGGGCCTGCCTACCTGGATGCTGCCTCCCTCCACTTGAGCTGCCTGAGGCCTCCATGAGAACCAGGCCAACTCTTACAGTTGCTGAGAAGTCTGAGGCCAGAGAGGGCCAGAGCCTTGCCCGAGGCCATCCAGTATGTTAGGGTTCAGATTTGAACCTGGGCTTCCAGGAGTCTGAGCATGGTTAGCAGCAACAAGATAGATGCCTGTCAGGCACCAGATCAGGCTTATGGAGGCAGGACACATGGGCATGGGGAATGACAGCAGATTTCCGGCCTACTGGAGGACCTGCTGGTGACTGCTGTCACTGTGTCAGCTAGAGAGATGGCAAGCAGGCAAGTCTGCTCTCCTGGCCCAGGTGAGGAAGTGCTTTGTGAGCACAGTGACCCACAGGGGTGTTGTTATTATCAGGAACAACAAAGAGCTGGTTTCTGGATAGGGCCTGAGGTCGGGGGGGCCTGGTACCCAGGTTGACAGGCTGCTGGCTGAGTCACTTTTTCCTAAAAATACTCAGTAGCTGGGCCACTGGGAAGTCCGAAAGGTGGGGAGATGAAAAGAAGCATCTAGAGAGGCTAGGCCAGGCATTCCTGGGGCTGGGCTTCCTTGTGGCAGAGATAGACAGAGGGTTCAGGGACTGGGAGTATGGAATCCTCAGTCACTGCCTTGTTGGGGGCAAAAGGAGAGGTGGGAAAATCTGTTTTTCTCACATGCCTTTCCTCAAGATGTGGAGCATGAATTTGGGGCACAGATTGGAGCCAGATGGCCCGGGTTTGAATTTTGGCTCTATTACTTATTAGCTGTGTGACTATGGAAAATTTACTTGGTCTCTCTGTGCCTCCGTTTTCCTTATCTGTAAAACATGGCTAACAACAGACCTTCTACTGTTATTGAGAAGCTGAACTGTGAGGTGCATAGTAAGTATTCAGTAAATATTAAAGCCCCTCTCACAGAGAGTCCCCCAGCTCCAGAGGTACACACTCAGCCCTCAGGGGCCAGCCCTGGTCCTTGATTCCATGGGATTGAGGTCAGCCAGGAACGAGAGGCATCTAATCCTGGGTTCTCAAACCTGGCAGCAAATTAGAATCACCTGAGAACATTTAAAAATATCTGGGATGGGGAGTCCCAGGGAGGAGCCAGGGTGAGAACCCAACACAGAATCACAGAATGTAGCGCTAGCAGACAGGCATCTGTAGGGGAATGGAGGAGTTCCAGCCTTGGAGGAAGGGTCACTTCCTGGTAATGAGGGCTTGGGCATGGCCTGTCACTTTGCCATCTCGAAGAGCCTTGGCTGCCTCTTCTGGGAGTGGGCTGGATGGAGAATTTCAAGGATTACATGGGGGATATTTTTGAAAGAGCCTCGGTATCCTGCCAAGCATCAAAATAAAGAAGTGTGTTTATTGAATCTAGTGTGTTAACATTTCACAAATGGGGAAAGTGAGGTCCAGAGAGGTTCAGTGGCCTGCTCAGAATCACACAGCAGAGTTAAGGCTCAGACCCCTTGGAGGAATGCTTGAATCTGAAGGATTGATGCAGAATGAATCTCTCTGAGTTGAGGGAGACATAAAGCATGGACCTGGGGCTCCAGCCATGGAGCTATAGTGTAGGATGACCAAGTAAGATTTGAAAAATAATTTATCATGAGGTTAGTGCTGTGGAGCTCTTGCCTAGAGCTGAGAGCCCAAGAGATGGTGGCTGTGCCAGGCCAGAGTCAGCCCTTGACTGCAGGGTCTGACATGGCTTCCGCTGAAGAACAAACAGCTCTGGCCAGTGGCAGTAACAGATACCTCCTGGGTACCTGTGTCCCAACCAAGGCTATAAAAGCCCAGAACTGACAGGTGCTTGGACTTTGCCGAACCATTTGTGTTCTGGGCTCAGACTCAGTCCTTATATAGCCTTTACACTGGTCACCCCCTTTACAGAACAGGAAACTAAGGCCAGAAAAGGAAGGGAGGTCCTTTTCTGGGCCAAAACCTTTACACCACCTGAGCCCAAGTAAATTTCTAGGGTATTAAAAAGTAGGTCATATTGGCCCAATTTGAAGGTGAAGTGAAATACATTGACTTGGCCTGGATCACTTAATGACAGAAGAGCTTCTCACTCCTCTCTATGTCCCCAACATGATTCCCAGAAAGGAACACAAGAAGGGGGACCCAGAGGACTAAGGTAGCATCAAGGGAAGGCCTCCTGGAGGAGGTGGGCCTCTGGCCCCTGAATGATAAGCAGGCTGATAGGATCTGGAGAGTATCAGGGGTAGGGTGGCATGGGTAAAAGTCTAGAGGTGAAAATGAGTCAGTCACCCATCTGAAGAGAGGAGGAAGTATAAATGTAAGGACCGGTGGCAAGAGGTTCAAAGCTGGAAGATAAGTCAGGGCTAAATTATAGAGGGTCTGCTATGTCAGACTGAGGATTTGGGCTTTATTGTATTTGTGGCAGGGAGTCTTTAAAGGTATCTGAGCAAAGGAAGAAGCATGTTCAGAGCTGGGCCTCAGAATCAGAGATGGGAGAAATCCTGGCTTGGAGGGCCTCCCCCCAAGCTGATGGCACCGCCAGGGCTCGGCCCAGCCTATGTGCCAGGTGCCTGGACTGTGTCCAGGACTGGGCTCAGTGACTCAACGTTGAGGAAATCACTCTCCAGGGAGAGAGGGCCCAAGTGAATCAGCCCAGTGAGGTGGGGAGGCTGAGGGGTTCACTGAGTCACCCTCCAAGTGGGGAAATGGGGTGTTGCAGAGAGGGGGCCCCCCCTGCCGTGCAGGGGGAAGGATTCAGGTCAGACCACAGCGAGGGCTGTCAGGGGACTCTGGCTGCCTTCCCACCCTTATGGGATGGATTATCCAGGCAGTCTTGTGAAAGAGACGGCAAAACTGAGGCCCAGAATGGAAGGGAAGCTGATCAAGGTCATGCAAGTCGCCGCCACGGGCAAAGGCCAGGTGTGATCCAGAGCGCTCCCTCCAGTTCAGACACGTCCTGGCACCCCAGCGGACCTCAGGCCTAGTGGAGGCGGGGAATGGGGTGGGTCCAGGCAGAGAGCTGGCCCCGTGACCCCTCTTCCCACAGCCGCCGACCCCGACTTTCCTCGCCAAGCAGACGGCAAATAGGGCCGGGCTGCGCTGCCGCGATAGGACAGCAGGGGGCGCAGAAGCGTCACGGCTGCCGCAGGCGCCAGAGCACAGAGGCAGCTCTGCGGAGAAGAGCGCTCCGGACGCGCGGGTCCCACTAGCGAACTGTGGACTGTGCAGCCCTGGGCCCTGCACCCTCTCCGGCTTCCGGGGACGCCAGCGCTGACCTGCCTGCCCAGGGCGGCTCCCGGGCCCCCACCCCGCGCTCCGGAGCGGTGCGCCTGTCGGTGCGTGCTCTCGTGGGTCTGTGCGCACGTGTCCCCCTCGCAGCCTGGCTACTGCCCCAGGCCTGGCCGTCGCACGGCGACCTCTAAGATTCTCCCCGACTTCCCCGTTTCTCCCGGAGAAGATCCAGCCCGGGGCTGCTCGCAGCGGCTCAGCGGCCCCTTCCCCCCATCCTCCGCCTCCCGCCCTCCCGTCCCTGCGCGGGGCTCCGGCTCGCGGCTCGCGGCTCTGGCCGGGCCCCAGGACTTTCTAGGTGGCGGGGAGAGGACGTGGTCGGACGAGAGAGGGGCTCCGAGAGGCGAGGTAGCGACAGGAGGGGCGAGGGGCGCCGAGGAGCGAGCGGAGGCTGAGAGCGGGCTACCCGGTGGGGGACCCTAACAGCGGACCCGCTGGAAGAGGCTCGCGAGCGGAGGGAGCAGGGGTGAGAGGCGGGCGGGGCCGGGGGCGGGGCGGGCGGGGCCGCGCGGGCGGGGGCGGGGCCGGGGCGGGGCGGGGGCGGGGCCGGGGCGGACCCTCGCGCGGACCCGGCGGAGCTGTCGCGGACGCGCTGACCGAGCGCAGCGGCCGGGCCGGCGGGCGGGCGGGCGCGCGGCTGCGAGCATGGTCCTGGTGCTGCACCACATCCTCATCGCTGTTGTCCAATTCCTCAGGCGGGGCCAGCAGGTCTTCCTCAAGCCGGACGAGCCGCCGCCGCCGCCGCCGCCGCCGCCGCAGCCATGCGCCGACAGCCTGCAGGTAGGGGGGCCCCGCGCTGGGCACGACGAGGGGGTCGGGTGAGCGCCCGGCCCGGCCGGTCTCCCAGGGAGCGTGCGGCCCGGCTCCGAGGTCCGCTCTGCCCCTGTAACCCTCCTCAAGGTGGGGCGCCCTCCCCGAGCCCTGAATTCCACTCCTGAGCGGGGACTGCAGCCCATACCCGGAGCCCTTGAATCCCCAGCTCACAGTCCAAACCTCACCCCAGACTCTGAACCGCTTTCGGATCCGGGACTCCACTCCAAGCGCTCCACTCCCAATCCACAGTAGGACCCGGGTCTCCACTGAGAGCTCTGTGCAAACCTGGAACCCCTGCCTGCCAGATGAGCGGATGGCCCCCCGCCCAGACCCCTGAACACCCTAGGTGTATATCGGACTCCGGGTACACCTAGAACACCTGAGCCCCCAGCTCTCAGCCAGGACCTCTGTCACAGCTGGAGCCTCACCCCAAGCCCCTGAACATCTACTCCACAGCCTCATCTGTGCCCCCACCCAGATTCCCAACATCTGGACTTCGGTCCTCACCTGGGACTGTACCCCAGAGTCCAAACGCCTCTTTCTATCATAGCTTGTGTCCTTCTCTGCAGGACCCCCTCCCACCTGGTTCCTGCTTTCCTACCCTCCCTCCCTCCTGTGTAGGAGATCCTCTAGTCTTTTAGGAGTCTCACCCTCACCTCTTATTTCTCTCCAGTGTGGTGGTCCCACTTTATTCTCTGCTTTCCCCTCTAGCTTCTTTGAGTCTTTCTGGGCATCCTCTCTCTCTGCCCCTCCATTTCTCTCTTTTGGTCCCTTTGCCCATGTTCACCTCTCTCAGTCTGTCCAAAACTCCAACGCCCCCCCCCCCATTTCTCTAGGTCTCTATCTTTGTTCTAGGGTCTCACTCTGTGATTGTCCCTTCCCCTTATATCTGCCTCTGCTTTGGGGTGAGGAAAGAGCAGGCTCAGAGTGCCGGGCCAGTGTCCCCAGGACCTTCACCTGCCCCATGTTGTCAGACATGGCATGGTGTGGGCATTGGTGGAAGGGACTCAACATGGAGAGCAGAACCCTTGGGCGGTGCCTGGGGATCTAAGGTGGGTGGGGATTGTGCCGTGGAGCACTGGGGTTCATAACTTACAAACCCCCCCCCTGTCCCCACTGGCCTGGTCTTGACTGGGAGCAGGTGGGGGCTTGGGTTGGGGGAATGGGGGAGTAGACTGCCATCTGGTGTCAGTCACCTGTGGTGGGAGGTTTCCAGGGCTGGGTGAGTCTAGGGTGTTTGTGTAGGATGGGCCATGTTGCATGTGTTAAGTGTGCCTTGTGTGTGATCATATGTGATGTGTCATGTAGTATTGTGTGTGGCATCACCAGTGGACTTATTTGGGGGGATTCATGGGGACTTATGGTGAGTGTGAAGATGGTGTGTATGGTATTGCATGCTGTGTGCAGCTAGAAAGGCTGCATTGTGAGTGTGGAGTGGTAGCTGTATGTGTGAGTGTTGTATGGGGGGGGAACATGTGTGTGTGGTGTGTCTGTCTCTATGGGGTGGAGTTGTAGGGCCAGCCTGCATGGGGGGCGGGGGTTGTCTGTGGTTGCGCATGTTACTGGCTGTTGTGTGTAGCCAGAAAGAGCCACTGTGGGGGCCTGATGAAAGGTTTCATTGGACATCTTGGTGGAGGGCAGTGGGGGTGGGGGAGCTGTGTGAGTGTGTTTGCAGCCTAGGTGGCTTAGGGTCACGGTGGTACATCCTGGACTTGCTTGGGAAATGTATTAGGACCCGCGTGTTGGTGTTTGAGTGTCATGTGTCTGTGTGATGGCGGTTTGTGCAATAGGGAAGAGTGCCGAGGGGTCCAAGGCAAGGGGCTGGTTGACTAAGTGCGTATATGTGTGTGTGCCCACATGCAAGTGGGAAAGAGGAGGCAATGTACGGGCAGGATTGGCGATGCCGAGGGTCTGTGTGTGTCCACAAACATGTGACATTAGGTGTGCACATTATCTATGCAGGGTGTGTCTCTATGTCTAGATGGTGTGTGTGTTGAATGTAATTGGATGTGTGTGTGTCTGTGGTTGAGGAGGTGAGTGTGGGTTGTGTGAGGTGCGTGGTGGGAGGTTGTGGTGTGAAGTGTGGGTATGTGAGCTGTGTGACTTTTCAGTGTGACGTATGGATTATGTGATCTTTTCTCCCCGTGAGCTGTTTATGTGTGGTGTGTGCTGAGGAGTGTGTGAAGGGTGTCAGTGAGCTAGTGGTGTGTATACGGGGGAGGGGTGAAGCAGTGTTGAGGGCTGTGGAATGTGGCACAGGGGGCAAGAAAGTGTGTGCACAAGGTGTGTGGGGTGAGGAACGAGGTATATAATGTTTGGGGTGTATGGGATCCAGCAGGTGCTGTTCGTGGAATGATGTGTGTGTGCAGGGAGGGCTTGGCTGCCATCTTGTCCTTGCTTCCCTCCCAGTTAGGTCCCCAGAGATGCCTAGTGACGTTCTGTGATGGCCCACCCTAAGCTAAGCTGCCTCTACCCTTTGCCCTTCATCCTCCTCACTTTGACCAAGGCCTTTGTCTTGGGTTTCCGGCTGAGCAGGCGTTGGACAGGCAGGCTGCGGGTGATGTCGTGGTCTGGGAACCTTTGTTCTTTTCCTTTTGGTCTATGTCGTGTGTTGGTCTGGGCTTTGGAGGAGGGCGGGGAGAGGATGCACGTGTTGTAGGGTCACTGTGTTTACTACCACCTCACAATGCTCCACAGCGGGGAAGGGTTCAGGCACAGGCCATGAGGCCTGGGTGGTATCCCTGGTGGTGCCTCCTTGGTGCAAGAGCAGCTTGGGCTGGGCATGGCGCTGGGTGAATTTGCCAACCGTGAGGTCTTAGTTCCATGGGTGGCCTGCTATCTTTTCTGGCTCACATCATCTCTGGGGTGAGCAGCCAGGCATCCCCTTCTGCATGCCAGCCTGTCCTCTTCTGTTCTCTGTGTGGCCCTCAGGGAGCATCCCTGGGGCTGGGAGTCAACCAGGAAGGCCTTAATATATCTCCTTTTGTTGACCTCACAGATCTGACAGGAGGAAGAGTCTCTGTCCTCACAGATACCCTTGACCAAAAAAGGAAGCCTGGTCACACTTAAGTAGCGACCCTCTAGTCTGATAGGTGAGATGCCAGTCAGTGAGGAGGAGCCAGCTCAAAGCCTCCAGAGAAAACAATGAGGAAATCTTAATGGGCAAGCTGCTGACAGGTATTTGGGAGGAAGAAAGACCAGAACCCCTGAATGTTGGAAGACATAGACTAACAGTTATCCGGGGAGGGGACCAGGAGCAGTGCCTCAGCATCACCTTCCAGAATGTTCTCTGCTGGGAGTGGGCTTAAGCCAGGCCTAGAAGGCGGTATGGAATAGGCAGAGAAATGTGGCCTGGGGCTAAGGAAGATTCTGGTTCAACTGGAAAAAAAGATCTTGATGGCAGTTGATCCTTCCCAAGCAATACTGTCTGGCTTTGGATGGCCCATCCCTGGGGCCAAGCTTTCATGTCACCTCTCCTCAAGCTTTCACGTCACCTCTTCCCACCCTCTTTGTCTTTGGCCAGAATGACTGTCATCGTCATCATCATCTTTTAGTCAGCTCTTTCCAGATTCCAACCTCCTTTCACAGAGGTCTCATTTAACAGATCAACTCATTCACTTGTCAAAAGCATTTATTGTGCACCTGCTACACACCAGGAAGGCACAGGTTGACACAGCAGTGCCCAAATAGGCTTCCTGGGGCTCCCACCTCCTGTATCGGAGAAACCCCATCTTCCCAGCCCAGCCACACTGTCAGACCCCTAGACCCTGGACACACGACCCTCCAGTCTCTTTCCCCTCACTTCTGTGAGGCTCCAGGTGTGAGCTCCAGTGGTAGGCTCTGGCTCCCAATCAGAACACAAGCTCTCCAGAAGGTGGGCCGGGTCTGCCCCTCCCATGTGTCTGGAGCTGGGCTCGGCATCGTCCAGATGGCCACATCAATCTTCAGATGTCCATAACCCAGGTAGGCGGCCCATCTGCCATCTAGAGAAACCGAGGCCCAGAGCAGGGAGGGGATTTCAGGCGGCCTCCTTTTTAGACCCTCCTTTTACCAGTGCTACCAGAGACCAGAGAGGTCAGGTGACTTATCCAGGTTTCATGATTAGGTGGCAGGACACAGCAATTCCGTATTTCCCAGAAAACAGCTCTACTGGTCACCAGGCTGGGCTCCAGCCCCAGCACCACGCTGCTCCCTGGCTGGCCTCCGTGCTGCCTGTGGCGTGTAAATGATTATTAATGACCCCCGTGGCCAGGAGACAGGAAACGTTTCCCAGCCACAGCTGGGGACATGCTCCTGGCCAGCCCTAGCCCTCCACACCCACCCCGGCCCTGGGGTCAGCACCGGTGTTATCTCCATCCCGCCACAGTCTTCCCTGCTCCTCCTGCCTAGTTGCCCCGTAGCCTTTTCCTTGCAGGGCTAATGGACAAGAAGAGACAAAATTTTCTGTTCCACATCTCTGTCTTACCACTTTCTCCAATCTGATTCATCTCCACCTTCTTCCCTGCCCCAGACCAGCCAGAAGTAGCCCTCCTCCGGGAAGTCTTTTTGGAATGCGCTGCGAGACCCATCAGTGGCCCTGTTCTGGGCCCTAGCCATCAAATCTCCCTTTTGCAGACTTTGATCCCACCCTGCTGGCCCTAAGTCTGGGCTGGGGACTTCCTGTGGCCTGTCCTCAATTGCTTTCTTAGGACTGACACCTGGAGGATCTTCCCACATGCCTCCTCCAGGAAGTCCCCAGCCCAACCTGGGGACTCTCACTTACTCCAAGCACCCCACCCTGCCTGTTCCTGCCACACACTGTGTACTGCAAGGCCTTCATAGGTGAACATTTAGTGAGTACCTACTACATGCCCAACAGAGAGAGGAGGTAGAGATGGGCACAGTGTGGGCTTTAAAGCCCTGCCACACACTGCCCCATGTCTGAGCAACAATGCTTCTGCCCCGTGACAGCCATGCAGACCTAGATAGCAGGGCTGATGGTAGGCAGGTGATGGGGTGGAGGCGGGGAGCACAGACGAAGACCAATGCTGGTGGGTGGCGGGGAGAGGACAATGCTGGAGAGACTGGGAGGTCGTGGGGGTGCAGAGCAGCGACCCCCGATTCAGTCCAGAGTGGGAGGGAGGGCAAATTGGGGAGCTTCCAGGAGGAAACTTACCTAATCTGAGAGCTGAGGGATGAACTACAAGAAAGTTCTGGATAGAGAAGGAGCGAAGGCAAATGTGAAGGCTTGCTGGTGACAGACAGACGGAGGGAGGTGTGGTTCTGCAGTTCTGTGGAGCTAGATCCTGGACTGCCAGGGTGTGGAGCCCCAGGGTGGGGTCAGGTCTGCGTGTGTGTGTGTGTGTGTGTGTGTGTGTGTGTTTGTGTGTATGTATGTGTGTATTTATGAAGCTAGTGACGAGGCTGGCGAGGTCGGTGGGGGCCAAATTGTATAGGACTTATAAGTGAACGGATTTGGACTTTTCCAGAAGGAACTGGACACTAGAGGGGGGGTGTCGAAAGCAGGTCGAGGACTGCTCAGATCTGCTTGTTAGGAATGCCCCTGGGCCATGGGTGGAGAGTACACAGAAGGGGTAAGGTGGGAAGCTGGTGCCCTGTGGCCCAGAGAAGGGCGATGAAGCCCAGGCAGGAAGGTACAGAGGATGGAGAGGAGGAGACGGGACCCTCGAAGGTGGAGGGAGCCGCTCAGCAGTGGAGGTAAAGAGAGGAGGGAATGCAGCCCTGGGTGTCTGGGGTGGCTCTCCAGGGAAGACAGGGCAGATGCCCAGGACTGTGTCAAGGCCCTCAAAGGTCTGAGAGATCTTAGGACGGTGTCCCAGGTCAGGAGCTCTGAGGCCAAGCAGAGACCTGGACCCCACTCGGCTCCAGCATCCTCTTCTGCAGCAGGGAGACTTGGGAACTGCCCTGGGCAAGCAGTGTTCGGAATTCAAAAATTAAAACAATCTGTGAAACGTAATATTTAATAAAATTCAAATCCAAAATGTATGAGTACATTCCAAAACGAGTAAAAATGTATATTTATGAAAATGCTAAACATACCTGATGGTTCTAATATCAATTGTAAGCCTCAGTCGCTTCCGTCCACTTTGGATCTGACTCCCTTGAAGCTGCTGCCTCAGGTGTGGCTGACGCCCACCCCCCCATCTCAGGGCTCCAGGACCTTCCAGTCTTGAGTTCAGGGCCCCTCCTCTGGGGAGCCCGCCCTCTGACTGGTGGCTTCAGGTGGCAAGCATTTTGCTTTTCCTGCCCCCCACCCTGAGGGAGTTGGCCCCTTGAGCTCCCCCACCTGTGGTTGTTTTTATTTAGGGGGCCATTGTACAGACCCGGAGGAGGGAAAGGTGACAGAGTCATGCAGGGATTGAAGGTGAGGGTGCTGAGAGATGGGGTGTCGGCTTCAGTGCCCAGTGGGGTGGAGGCACAGCAAGACTTGGGGAGGGCCAAGAGGAGGTGCAGGAGGAGAAATGACCAAAAATAAAAGAGAAGCAGCATTCCAGCACAAACATGGCTATTTCCTAATGTCAAAGTGACAGTTTCTGGAACACTCGAATGTTGTGGTCCCGTCTTGCAGTCTTGGGAGTGGGCATTGCTTCGCACTGGGCCCTTTCCTGGGCTGCATTTTCTCACCTGGAAAAGGAGAAAGTGTGGGGTCAGAACTCCAAGGGGTGTATGGGCTCTAGATCTAGGGATGCATGACTCTGAGATTCCGGCATTGTCAGTCTGTGGGCTTCTAGCCTTCCACGACTCTTAGCTCCCAGCCAGAGCTGTGTGGAAGCGTGGTTGTGTGATTCCGACGTTCTGTGACTTGAAGTTGCTGAGACTCCAGGAGCCGAATAGGCGGGCATTCTGTGAATCCAGGATTCTAGGATTTGATGATTTGATGATTCAATGATTCTAAATGGGGCTGCTGGGAAAAGCTGCAATCACCTGCCTTGTTAATGTCGATGTTAGGTTATTAAAAACATAACAAGAAGCAATGGAGGGAGCTCAGGATGGCGGGTGGCCCCCACCCCCAGGTAGTGAGAGGGAGGAGGAGGGGCCGAGCCCATGTTGGGGAAGGAGACCCCCTTGGCCTGGGTGACCGGGGGTGACTGGGTGACGTGAGCAGATTCTCCTGCCACAGCAGAAGTGGTGTCTGTGCACGTGTGAGATCTGCCACTCCCTGAGCTTACAGGATAAGGGGTCATTTCCTTCATCCCCCTGCCTCCATTCTTCAGCTTTTTCAGATTATGGCAGAGAGAGGAGTGCCCTTTCCTCCCAGCTCCTAAAGTCTCTGGGCAGAAATGTCAACAGACAGCGGAGGAAAGAGAGGCCTACTCACTACTGACCCCCCTTCCCCGCCAGCCCCGGCCTGAGGGGGAAAACAGGACATGAACACTTCCTGGACACGGACGTGGAAATGCACGAACCCCTGCTTGCGAGGGCCCCAAGTACAAAGGGCCTCCGACTAGGGCAGAGGCCAGGGCAGCCAGAGGAGCAGTGTGGGCATTGGCCTGTGACCCATCAGCATCTCTTGAGCACCGGCCAAGGAGGGAGGACCCTGCTTCTGTCCTGGAGGTGGCTGTGAGAAAAGCTTAAGGAAGGGAGGCCCCAGGCTAAGGGACCTGGAAAACGGATGACCAGTGGGTGCTCCCTTGTGGCACAGGCCCAGGGCGCCACCTGGCACAGCTATTTGTCCAGGGGCTCGCTGCCTCTTGGGTTATGCACATGCCTAGGCACCTGTGCCAGGGTTGGTGGCGGTGGGGGCAGGGGGACCTCTAGGCAGGAGAGGAGGATCTGTGGCCTCTAGAGAGCTCACCCCAGCTGAGTGCCTCAGAAGCCTGGTACCAACTGCATGAGTCGCAGCCTGGTGGGCTCACAGATCAGGTGAGGGAGGCTGGGAGCTGGCCCAGGTCACAAAGCATAGCAGGGCCTGACACCCACCTTCCTGACTCCCAGCGCTCGGTGCTCCCCCTTGCCTACACCTTCCTCCTTTTCTCCTGGACCACCTGGGAACCAGGAACTGAGCTGGGACTCCTCTAAGGGGGCAGGGCCCTTTTATGTCACTCCTCCATCTTTCTCCTCCAGCAGGCCAGAAGGCAGGTAAGGCGGCAACAGCTGCTCCCTGCCATCCCCAAGCTTCCATTGTCTATAACATCCTGTCCTGGCCCCAAGGATAGGGTCCCCAGTTGCCCGACCCACACAGCCTCCTGAGTTCCTCCACTCAGGCTCTCTCTCTGCCCTGCATGTCTCCAGCTCTGGCTGGCTGCGTGTGTGTTAGTCCCTCTCCGAAGATTGAAGATCATTAGACTTGGGCAGGCCCTAGGAGATCATTAAGTCCCCTGCTTTTATTCTTCAGATGAGGAAAGTAGCTCAGAGAGGGGACGGTCCTGCCCCAGTGACACGGGGGACTGTGGCTGGGCCAAGGTGCGGGAGCACACTGCCCTTGGTGTCAGGCGGCTAGGATGAGGCCCGAGGTTCTGACTGCCTGATGGGCTTCTCTTTTCAGCCCTGAGCTGTCCAACCTCTTCTTTGCCCAGATTGCTCTCTTATCTGCCACTGTGCCTGCTGCCTAGCTGAGCCCTACCTTGGGTAGACCCTGCCCTTGGGGCACAGACCAGAGCTCAGGACTCTGTGACTGGGATGAGCAGCCATGCACACAGGGACACAGGCACCTGTACATACAGGAGGACACACAAGTCCCAGGTGAAAAGCCATATCTCATAGTTAGGAGGCTGTCCTGGAACCTGATGTTCTCTTCTTGTGAGACACCACACACCTCCATTCAGAAGCTCTCCGGGAGCTCTCTGCAGACTGTCTCCATCTCACTAGCCTCTTTGTGACAGCTGGGTTCTGTGATCCTAGGTTCCTCCTCTGTGACAGCAGGGTGATGGGTGAGTCTCCTAGTCCTAAAGCCCTTCCTTCAATGTTCCTTCCTGCTGTCTCCAGGAGGGACTCAGCTTCCTGTGGCTGGGTGGGGAGAGCCCTGAGATCCCCAGAGGATAGTGGGACAATGGGGAGGCAGTGACAGATGAGACATTTTGTCTTCCCCAAAGCAGGCTCCACCCTACCCCAAACCTCCTGGCTGGTGTCTGGGGGACAGCCCTGGCTTGTGTGTCCCCTAGGACTAGGGTCCTGGTCTGACCCGGCAACCTTGACCTCTCAGTGAAGAGGTCAGAGGATCAGAGCCACAGCTGCACTCAGCGGTTCTCTAACTGAAGGCAGGTCCCCAAGATGCCAGCAGCATATTGATGTGTGCTGCAGATTCCCAGGAGGGGTGAGCTGGACTGCCCTGCCTGTGGGGCAAGCAGGAAGGTGGTAAATACTGACACAGGGTAGAATTATGGAGGAGCTGTGAATGCCTGGCTGAGACTCCCTTCATCCTGCCTACCTTCCCCATGCTGGAAGCTGGTGATGGGGAGCCAGAGAGCACTGGCAGGGGCCTCCCCAGGGAGTGGTGGAGAGGCCGATGGTATTTGGAGAATCACAACCAGCACTGCCTCCTGTCAGGGGAGGAGGAGGCTGGCCCAGGGCAGTGCAGTGGGTAGACAATTAGGGGTGGAAAAGAAGGCTGAGGCCCATGGACAAAAGGACAGGCTTGGGGTTAGGTATTCAGCTTGGCCCTCGTCATTTCCTCTGCCGGACATGGCTGGGTTAGTGGGGTCATCGCACAGAGGGAAGGAACGGGCCGGGACCGATGCATACCAGGCCCTACAGTAGACTCAGGCACATGAGTGGCCTGGTCACACCCTGGGCTGCAGTCGGCCCCCCGTCAGAGCCCAGTCAAGCGGCCACAGTCACCCTGGGAGATGGCCCCATCTAGGCCACTGCCCCACACGCGGACCCCGTCTCCCTGTGTCACACTCGGGCCTGGCTGTAGGCATGGCTAAGTAGGGAGACCCCACAGGACACAGGGACTTGTGGGACCACCAGACACCCTGCCACAGACACACCACAAGCATCCACATGCCAGGTGCAGCTACTGTCACCCCTGTGGTGACCCAAGGAGAGCCAGAAATTCCAGCAGTCTTGGGCAGTTGTCCAGGGCCTGGGTGAGAAGAAGGGGGCACCAGAAGGCAGGGAGCGCAGAGCCCCCTGCCCATGCCAGACTGGGCCCTCCCCCCAGTTCGCGGAGTGCCCAAGCCTGTTTATTTCCTAGCAGGGATGGGTGTCTCATCCCTCTCCCCCTCCCCGTCCCCACCACACGCTTCCAAAGCTGCCAAATCAAATCAGCCCCTGCGCCCGCGCCAGGCTGGCATAGCGGCCAGCAGCTGACTGGAACGAAGCCAGGCTCAGAATATCCCGCCGCCTGGGCCTGTCCGATGCCTGCGTGTGCTTGTCGGTGGGGGCGGGGAGGGGAGGCCAGCCCCTGGGCAGGGCCTTTGAGAGGCTGGGCTTTGTGGGTGCCGCTGGGGTGGCCGGCTGCTGGAGAATGGCGGCCGTGTGCCTGCCAGCATTCGAGGAGCTGTGGCACCCGGATTTGGGGGGCCAACTAGAGCCCAGAAGACCGGGCACCAGACCAGGGGTGGGGGCTCACACAGATGATCATCACAGCAGCCCTGGCTGGGAGCCCAGCCCGGTTGCCTACGTGAGCTAGACCTCTCATTGTACAGGCGGGGAAACTGAGGCTTGCAGAGAGGTAGTGCAGTTCCCCGGGGAGAGGTGGGAGCGCAGGGGCTTCAGCAGGGGTAAAAAGGTGGTTGTTTCCCCTCCTGGGGAGGCCGCGGCCGCAGGAAGCAGGCCAGCTCTGTGCTCAGAGCCGAGGGCAGAGGGTACGCCAGAGCCCGAGATGCCCATCTGAAGGAGGGAGTGAGAAGGGAGTGTGGGGGAAGGCAGGGTGAAACCAGGCGAGGCCCCCTGATAGCCCCAGGCCTGCTGGGGGTGGGCGGGGTGTGGGGGGAGGCTGGAGAGAAGGGGAAAGACCTGGCAGGCCTCAGCCCCTGGCCTTCTTGTCTCTGCAGCCAGCCCGGACCTCCTTGCACAGGAGCCAGTGCCCCCAGGGAATAGAGACGACCGACTGGAGGTGAGAACTCAGGAGAGGGAGGACCGGGTGGGCTTGGAGGGGTGGGGACACAGGCTGGGGGTCAGTCTGAGCATTGTCCCCACCCCTGGGAGGAGTGGGAGGCTGGAGCCGATTCTCAGCCCTGCCCCCTCCAGCCTAAGGTCACCCCACACTGAGAACACGTCCCTGCCCGATTCCCGCCCACTGAGGAGAGTCATTTCAGACTCCTCTCTAGGCCTCCCCACCCTCACCCAGGGTGAGGCACCCAGTTCCTTGTTGATCCTCTGCCTTAAGTGTTTTCTGAATTCCTCTCCTGCTCTCCATCCCTGCCCCTGGCCCCGCTCCGGACTGGCCACCTTTCCCCTGGATGGCTCAGTGGCTGGCTGCTTCAGTTGCCCCACTCCCCATGTGGCTGCCAGAAGGCTTTCTAACATGCAAACCTGAACTTGTCACTTTTCTGCTCAAAAATCCATGCTTCCCATCCTCCTGCTTCCTCTGCAGTCCCAGCCAGGCCACAGTCCTCCCTTTATCCATCCTGCCTCCCCAGAACCACTCCTGCCTGTCTTCCCTCAGCTTCCCAAATCTTTCTGGGCTCAGCTCTAGCCTCCCATCCTCCGGGAAGCCCTCCATGGCTCTCTTACTCCCTCCTCTGAGCTCTCCTGCCCTGACAGTCAAATGGGGCATCCTTAGTCTGAGCTGTTGGCACCCTGTTTTCTCCATTATGTGACTCTATAGGTCTTCCCCTCTGAACCTCGAGCTCCTTAGCCTGGGGACTGTGCCTTCTTCATCCTCCCAACTGAGGATGAGTATCCCACTGCCCTTCAAAGGGTGCCTGATGAAGGCTCAGTGCGCTCATTTCCTTTGAGATGAGGGATGCCGTCCACAGCCCTGACCACGCCTTTGGGGTGTCTCCTAGGAATCTTCGTGCTCAGAGGGGTCTTGAGCAGCAGAAATGGGGTGGGCTGGGGACCGTGAAGATTGGCACAGAGGAGGGTTGTGTCTAACGTTGGATCAATCAGCAGGACTGGCATGAGCCTACTCTTGTGCCCAGGCCTGGCTGAGAAAGGGGAGGCTCCTCTGTGCCAGGAACTTTAGACACACTTCCTTGTTCAATCCTCATCACCTCCCTATGAAGCAGGCACTGTTATTATTCTCCTTTTATGGTTGGGGAAGCTGAGCCACAGTGGGGTCACACAGTGAGCATATGGGGCAGATCTGAGTGTGGGCCCAGATGTGTCTCATGCCCAACGCTTGCTCTCTCCCTGCCCTCGGGTAAGATGGGAAAGAAGATATCCATGCATGGCCTGGTACACACAGGGCTCAGCATGGACTCTCTGCCCAGACGTGGGGTCAAGCCCTGAGAATGTCCCTACAGCTGGGAGCTGGGAAAAGGGGGACAGGCTAGAAAGTCATTATTAATTTATTTATGGTCATGGCATTCCCTGTGGGGCAGGGCTCCCCACCAGAGCCGGGACAGATGGTGTTCCTGGGAGCCAGCAGTGTCTCAGCAGCCACCGCCACCTGCCAGGAAAGCCTAGATTTGTCATCCTCCCAGGAAGCCATGAAGGGAGAGGGCTTTGGAGAAGCTGAGACCCTCCTTGGTGCTGGGAACGAGGCCCCAAGGGAGGGAACCAGGCCCAGATTCCTTGTTTATACCTCAGTGCCCCGCCCCCTTTGCTTGGCGCAGGCCCAGTTCCCTGTGAGTGCCAGTTCTGCCCCTCCTGTCCAGCCCACCAAGCCCCACCAGGAGGCTTCTCTGGATCATCCCCATTTGATCCCTTTGCTTCTGTTCTGTCTTCACATTTCCTTCATCTGGGTCCTGCTGCCTCCTCCCCCAGATGGCGGGTGAGCTAAGCTCTCCTGGGAGAGAGTGCTGGGCACTCCCCAATATAGAAAGGACAGGACTGGAGAGAGTAGGGATCTGTGGGTGTTGCTCATACTATAGGGACAGCTGGGGGGAAAGAGGGAAGAGGGATGGAGCCTCCCCAGTCGGGGTGGAGGCTGGGGGAGACAGGATGGCCTCATCGTGACTGGGGTCAGATGGGCATGAGTTCAGGTCCCAGTTTCACTGCTTTCTAGGTGTATGACTGTGGGCCAGTCCCTTAACCAGCCTGAGCATCAGTTTCTTCACCTGTCACAGGGGATAAGAAGATCTGTCATTAGTGGACACAATCCCTATTACTGGCCATAATCACAGCAGAGCTGTTAGAACAAGTTACAAAGTCTGTGTGAGGTGCCTGGCCCACAGCAGACACTTAGAGGGAGTTGGCACCCTCCCCGCTTCTCGAAAGCCTGAGATCCTTGGAGGGAGGCCTAAGCCAATGGGCTGCAGCGCAAGGCTGGGCCTGAGTAAATGGAGGTTCCGTGGGCATGGCACGTTCTCCTGGCATCGGCAGCACAACAGCCAGGGGAGCAGGGCTGCCAGCGCCCATCCCCATGGCTGGCATCTGTTCAGCACACTCTCTTGGGATGGCTCCCCGGCCCCTGTGCCAGCCGGCCAGCTTGGGGGAGGGCTCTTCACGTTCAGCCTGGAATCCTGCTTCAGGACCAGGGCCATCGCTCTCTGGATGTCGGGGCGGAGGCAGTTCAAGTAGTGAACTGAGCATGCTGGGGTAGGGCCCTCCCTGTGCCAGCTCTCAGGGCCTCGGGAGCCCTGGCTGGAGCAGGGGCTGGGGGAGAGGCAGACACGGACGATGGCATGGGTGTCCTCACTAAGCGCACTGATGCTCTGCCCAGCATTGGCTCCTCCGTTGCTGCCCAGGAGATGAGTAGAGAGCACCTGCCTTGGCATTGCCAGCCCTGCCTGCTGGGCCCCCGCATGTCCACCCATTGCTCCCAGACATGGCGCTGCTTACTCCCCAGGACACCAGCAAATCCTGGCCTCCCTGCCATGGCTTGCACTGACCCCTTTCTCTAGAATGCCTTTCCCTTCTTTATCTACCTACTTCCTTCTTAAGCCTCAGATTAGATGTCACCTCCTCTGTGGAGTCCTCTCAGATTGCCCCCTCTGCTCTGGTCAAGTCTCTCCCTTCTTTCCTGAACACTTACAGCCCTCAAGCTTCCCTGGGCTTACAGCTGGGTAGCTTGTTCGCCCATGTGGTTATATATCCTTTCCCACATAGTTGTAAACACAGGGGGAGATAGGAACCAAGGCTGAGTCTCCCTTGTCTCTCCTGGGCCCACATGAGACCTGGCAGAAGCCTGTACATAGTAGGTGCTCAATAAAGTTTCTTGATTAAATGAGAATGTCTGTGTGAAAGTTGGAACAGTTCCAAGAAAGGAGCAATTGCTGGATTGGGAGCAGTCTTGGAGACTTCCTGGAGGAGGTGGCTTTGGAACTTTGAAGGATGGGGAGGGCCAAGGCCATGGACTGATGAGGCCAGAGATCAGCTGGATAGTCAGAGAGGTCCATGTGGTCAGTCTCTGAAAGAACTACCTGAGGATGACAAGGACAAGCCCAGGACTGGGAACAAGCAGATAGAGGAAGCTGGAACAAAGACTGAGGCCCAGAGTGGGCTGCAGGAGGCTGGCTCGGTGCTGAGAAACCACATCCAAAAACATCTCTGTCCCTGGGTCCGGGACTGAGTAACACTTGGTGCCACAGTCTGGGGTGAGGCTGAGGCCACCAATGGGGAATAAGTGGGCCCAACATGGTGGGATAGTAGGGAGGAGCTGGGGTGGTCCTGTAAGGTAAGATTTGACACGGGGGCTCAGAAAGTTTTCACAAGTGAAAAGAGCAGGGTGTGTAAGGGTATGTGGGCAGGATGTCCTGGGTCTCCATGAGAGAAGGCCCAGCATGTCCACAGACGGGGACCCTTGGGATGAGGCGGGAAGGGCTGCTTTCCAGCAGGCAGCATTTCCTGGCCTGTGTTTAAAATTCTTGAGTGAGTGCTCCTAACTGGCAGATGTGCCAGCCTCCTCCTGGATTCTGCACATCAGGATTAAGTGGGCTCCATGATGCCCCATGGCCCCAGGGGAGCTGTTGCCAGCAGGTTGGCCACAGCATCTGGCTTCCGTGAGGGTCCTGAGGCCCTGCCATCTGCCTGGGCCCACCTGTTGGGCTGCACAGGCTCGGGCTGTGCGGGGACTTGAGGCCGGGGAGGTGGTGTCAGAAGCCACCCAGGCTGTCTCTCTGTCTGTCCATCCATCTGTCCTCACCCCTGACCAAACAAGGATCAGGTGGAGATGCGCAGACACAGGTCCCGCAATCAGAGAAGCCTAGTCTGGAGGAGGAGGCCTCAAGAACCAGGGACTTACCCCCAGGAAAGACACAGGCTCAGACCGGGCCGGGCATTGGGCAGGCCAAGGTCTGAGGAGGCTCAGAGAGAGGCAGAGACTGGCTCAGCGGCGCACGGGGAGGGGGGGCTGAGGCAGTGTTGGGGCAGATGCCGGGAGCCCCAGGACAAGGTGGCTCAGGCGGGCCCCTCCCCCACCACCCTGCCTGGTCCTTGGCTGTAAACACTGAGAGAACAAGTTCCGTTTCCCGGGAAATATTTATCTCAGGCCGTGTGGGGAGCGTGTGCTGGCCTCCCTGTGGCCTTCCTGCAGGCTGGCCTGGGGCAGGAGGTGAGGGGGCTTGGCAGCCGCCGTGGGGGGGCCGTCTGCGACCTGATGTCAGGGCCAGGAAGGGAGTGCCCCAGGCTTCTCTGGGAGCCAGAACTGGAATGCTGGAATGGGGGGAGGGGACGGGAGAGGAGAGAGACCTGGTTTTCTCCAAATCCCGCACCACCCGGGCCCCTCTCGCACATTCTTGTCTCCATCTCCTCCTGATTCCTACCTCTAAGCATTTACTCCTGTCTGGTGCTCCCACCTGGGATGCCTTTTCTTCCTCGATCTCTATTTGCCAGCTCTACGCCGGCTTCCTCTGGGAAGGCTTCCCTGATTCTCTACTCCTCTAACCCTTTGTCCACCCCTTCTACCTTCTGTCCTGCTCTTCTGGCTTCCAGCAGCTTCAGACTGAGCCCCATAGACCAGTTAAGATCTTAATCTCAAGCTGTTGGGATGGTGTAGACAGCCTCTTTCAGACTGCCCCAGAGTCCCCTTCCTGGGCCCCCTGGGAGCGGAATAGGGCCCAGAGGTTACCTTTCAGTGGAACCAGTGCAAACCCAGGCACATGGGGAGTCCGGGTTGATTGAGTGGGAGAGGGGGCACAGAGGGCCTAGGGTTCCTGCTGGCCAGCTCTTGGGCTTTGGGCTGTGTATCCAGGCTGGGCCAGGCCTGACTGGGGCCCTGACAACAGGAAATCCTTGAAGGAACAAGCAGTGGCTAAGGACTCTGAGCACAACAACAGGAAATAGCCTTGACATGGGGCAGCAGCTCTAGTGATTGTGCCCGGTGAGGTGGGGGTGGGCGGCAGCTTATAGGACCCGGGTGACACTGCGACACAGATTGTGGGGCAGTGAGTATTCTACTGAATATGTGACACTGAGCTTATAATGTGTGTTATCAAGTATGTGACCTCGGTCATGGGCTACTGTGTAGGGAGTGAGTGAGTCAGAGCATGACACTGAGTGTGTGACACTGAGTGATACCAAGTGTGTGATGCCACTTGTCAAAGACCGTGAGACAGTGGATGTGCCATGGTGATACTGTGTGATATTGGTTGTGTGATGCTGAATGATACCAAGTATGTGACATCGAGGGTGTGACACCATGAGGATCAAATATGTAAACACAGATGGATGACATCGTGCAATAACAGGTGTGGTCCTTGTGGCTCAAGCGTCTGACACTGAATTGTGAAACCAAGTGTGTGCCCCAAGCCTATGTGATATAGTGAGGCTGAGTGTATAGCCAAGGGTATGACATGGAGTGACACCAAGTGTATGAAAACCTGTGCGTGATGCTGTGACTCTAAGCCCGATGCTGAATGTGTGATGCTGTGTGCAATGGCTGTGATGATGTGAAATGTAACCACATGACACTGTGTATGATGCTGTCACAGGAAGACCCCACGGGGTTCAGGCAGGGAAGCAACACAGTCCAATCGCATGATTTTGAGATTGCTTTGGTTGCAAAGTCTTTGTGGGGGATGAGTTGGAGGGGCAGAGAGGAGGTGGGCAGACAGGTTGGAAGCCATGGCAGCCACCCAGGTAGGAGACGGTGGCGCCTGGGCTAAGGGGATTACAGAAGAGTTGCAGAAAGATGGATGAACTTTGGAGATATGTGGGAGGTTGAAATGACAGAACTTGCTGGTGAATGAGATGATGAGCCAGAAGGAGAAGCAGAGGATGGCTTTCGGGTTTCTGGCTTGAGGGACCAAGTGATGGATGGTAGAGACGTTACTGAGATGGATGAAGACTGAGGGGAGGCCAAGGTTAAGGGGTTGAGAGAGGACAAGGAGGCAGAAGTTAAGAGATCTGTTTTGGATCCAAGTCAGACATACATCCAGGTGAAGGTGCCCAGTGGGCAGCAGAGGCCAGGCTGAGGATATCTTTGGGAGGTGGCCCGGGTGGCTGGGATGACCTAGGGAGAGAGCGCAGTGAGAGTAGAGGTGAGGACTGAGGACCGAGTCCCAGCCCCACGTCCACAGACTCCATCATCTAGAGGCCTGGGAGGTGAGGAGGAGCAGCCAGGAGACAGGAGGCGTGGCCAGGAAGGTGGGGGATACTGAGACTGTGAGCCATGGGAGGAGAGAGGGTTGGTGGGGGGTGGCTGCGCTGTCAGGTAAGTGGACAGGGGAGACGGTGCTCGACTGGGCCCGGCATGACCCTGACAGGAACCACATCAGTGACAGGGTGGGGCCTGAACCAGCCAGCCTGAGCATCGTCAACCCTTCGGAGCTCTTTGGCTCCAAGGGATGTGGAGAAGGGATGTGGTCACTGGAAGAGGTGTGAAGTCAAGGGAGAGTAAAATTTTTAAATTATGGAGTATTTGAAATACACATAATAGTAGAGAGAATAATACAATAAACTTGCCATATACCCATCACCCAAATTTCACAGTTATCCAGATTTGGGCACGTTTAGTTTATCTATCCCACCCTACCCTACCCCACCTTTTTTTTTTTTTCTTTTTTTTTTCCTGAAGTATTTTATTTTTTTAGATTTTAATTGTGGTAAAATATACATAACCCCAAATTTACCATCTTAAACATTTCTAAGTGTATAGTTCAGTTGTATTAAGTATGTTCACATCAATGAGCAACCATTCTCCAGAACTTTCTCATTTTGCAAAACTGAAATGTATACCCTTTCAACAACTCCCTATGCCCCCAGCCCCTGGCAACCACCAGTCTGCTTTCTGTCATATGTATGGAATCATACAGTATTTGTCTTTTTGTGACTATCTTATTTCACTCAGCTTAATGTCCTCCAGGTCCATCCATGCTATAGCATATGTCAGAATGTCCTTCCTCTTTTTTTTTTAACTAAGATTCTTTTTTTTTTTCTGAGAGACACACAGAGAGAAGCAGAGACATAGGCAGAGGGAGAAGCAGGCTCCTCGCAGGGAACCAGATGTGGGACTCTATCCTAGATGCCCAGACCCTAGAATCATACCCAAGCCCAAGGCAATCAATGCTCAAGCGCTGAGCCAACCAGGCGTCCCAGAATTTCCTTCCTTTTTGAGGCTAAATACTATTCTATTGTTTGTATAGAGCACATTTTGTTTATCCATTCATCCATTCATAGACACTTGAGTTGCTTCCACCTTTTGACTCTTGTGAATTATGCTACCATAAACATAGGTGGACAAGCATTTCTTCAAGATTCTGCTCTCAGTTCTCTTATATGTATATCCAAAAGTGGAATTGTTGGATCATATGGTAATTTAAATTAAATTTAATTTTTTAAAAAAAGATTTATTTATTTTGAGAGAGAGAGAGTGCGAGCATGTGAACATTGAGTGGAAGGGACAGAGAGAGAGAAAGAGAATCCCAAGCAGACTCTGTGCTGAGCACAGAGCTGATGCGGGCCTCAATCTCATGACCCTGAGATCATGATCTGAACAGAAGAGTCAGAAGCTTAGCTGATTGAGCCACTCAGGTGCCCTATTTTTAATTTTTGAGGAACCACCATACTGTTTTCCACAGCAGCTGAGCCGTTTTATGTTCCCACCAACAGTGTACCAGGGTGACAATTTCTCCACCTCCTCACCAATACTTCTTTCCTATCCTTCCCTTCACCCACCACCTCTCTTCCTTCCTTCCTTCCTTCCTTCCTTCCTTCCTTCCTTCCTTCCTTCCTTCCTTCCTTCCTCCCTCCCTCCCTCCCTCCCTTCCTTCCTTCCTTCCTTCCTTTCTTCCTTCCTTCTTTTCCTTCTTTCTTTCATGGCCATCCTAATGGGGGAAAATGTATCTTACTGTGGTTTTGATTTGCATTTTCCTAATGATTAGTGGTATTGAGCATCTTTCCATTGCTTATTGACCATTTGTATATCCTCTTTAGGGAAATTTCCATTCAAGTTCTTTGCCCATTTTTAAACCAAGTTGTTTATTTTGTGGTTGAGTTTGTAGGACTTCTTTATATATTCTGGATACTAACCCCTAATCAGCTGAACGATTTGCAAATATTTTCTCTCATCCTGTTGATTTGGTGAAGGTTGCTTTGCTGAAGTATTTTAAAGCAAATCTCAGACGTGATGTCATTTTTTTATGTCAGGTGGAGTTTTTTAATGTCAGAAGGTCCCGGGTGATGCTGAAATGTGAAATGTGACAGTACAATGCAGAACCAGCTTGGACGTGTGTGCATGACACTACATGAGGGGGACTTTGTGGAGCATTAGGAACATGATAGCTATATGACACTGAGGATGAGCCATCCTGAGTAAAAGTATAGTGATAGTACCACTGTGTGTGGCCCTGTGATACTCAGTGATGTGTGCCACTGTGGAAACCGTGAAATGGCTGTGAGTCACTGAGTATGTGGGACATGCCATGTGAAAATGACAGTGATCCTGTCTCTGTGTGTCATCTAGGGGTGATGAGTATGACACAGAACAGGACACTGCATGGGAGTGGGAGGGGTCATGGTTGTGCCCTTGGCAATGAGGGTGTGTGGGATCCATGTGGGATCAGCCCCAACCTCAGCTGCTGGCCATCAGGGAGAGGACAGACATCAGAGTATAGATAAGGAGAAATGCCCGACCTGGACAGAAACAGTGTCTGGGCCAAGTGTGAGTTGGTGTGAGGCTTCCCCCTTTTTCTGAACTCCCCAGGAAGGCTTCCTGGAGGCAGGATGATGACACTTCAGCAGAATAAGCGGGTACCAGGTAAGAACAAGGGCTATGGTGTCTGACAGTCTTGTCTGAAGCTGACATTTAGCGAGTCATTTTATGTCTTGAGCCCTAATCCCCTCAAGTATAAAATGCAGCTGTTGGGAGGATTACACGCAACAGTGCTTTTAAGTGAACACAGTACTTGGTACTAGGTTATTGCTCAGTGGTCTCTAGGGGAGCACCACTCCTCATGTCCCTGCATCCAGGCCCCTAGTTTAGCTGGAGCACCTGCAGGGGTACAGAATGGCTTGCTGAAGGAATGACATCCTGTCCTCCTGTGCCCACAGCCTTCCTCTCCCCTTCTCTTGCTGCTTCTGTACCCTGCTTAGCCTGTACCCACACCGCCCTCTCCCCAGCT
The DNA here is from genome assembly GCF_003254725.2 of Canis lupus dingo. Lineage (NCBI taxonomy): Eukaryota > Metazoa > Chordata > Mammalia > Carnivora > Canidae > Canis > Canis lupus. The sequence goes on from NC_064263.1 coordinate 25,815,957, forward strand.
CCTGCTGTCCTCACCCACCATCGGCCTCCGATCCAGGCTTCAGCCTCATTCAATTAGATGCAATTTGCTCCAGAAAAAAAAATTCATAATGTGGTGAATCACACTAGTAGGGGATCTGACCCAGGTGGGGAGGCTGGGGATGGGTAGGAGGTCCACTCTGACAGCTAGAGGCACAGGTGTAGTTGTACCTGTCTCTCAGGACCCCCAACTACTCCCTTGGACTCCATTCAGTCATCCAGAGTCCAAAGCTGACTGGGTTCACTGTGTCCCTGGGAGGGTCCCTGACCCTCTCCATGTCCCAGTCTCCCTCTCTGATAAAGGGGGTTTGGGCCGTGGATGGGGGTTTGTCTGTGTATCTGGTCAGCATGTGCCAGGTCTAATCAGTTCCCCTCCCGGCTTCCCAGCTTCTGTAAGGCCTTTTGGGCTTTGGAGAAGGAGGGCTTGGAGGGGGAGTCAAATGCATAGGGCCCCAGGGGAAGGGGAGGGGTGTTCTCAGAGCCTTATCTGGTAAAAGGCCACCCTGGTTCCAGAGTCAGAGCCCCTTTAGTCCCAGGCCACACACCTGGAGTAGCGGCCAAGGAAAGGGAGCTGCTCTTTTTTGGTGCACACCTTGTGCCTAGCACAGATGCTCCAACAGAGGTAGAGTGGTACCGAAACCCAGCCTGCCCTCCTCCACCAACCCAGGCCCCTTGGGGCTGCATCTAGCTGGAGAGTTGGGGTGGCCTCTCTCTAACTCGCACAGAAGTGGCCTCACCCCCAGCTGGGAGCCAGCTTAGGCAGGAGCTTAGGCAGGAGCTTTATGGTACCAGGGTAGTCCTCTCAGCAGCTCATGGAGAAGGCACTGTTTTACAGATGGGGAAACTGAGCCCAGGAACGTTAAAAGATTTGTCCACTGCCACACAGGTGACATGTGGCAGGGTAGGCATGTGAGCCCTGGTCTGGCACAGTGTGGTGGAAGCGGGGAGGAGGGCACACAGGAGGCAGAAAATCAGACCCCTCCATGTGTACAGACACTCATTCACTCAGCCATCCACTCATTCACTCATTCAGAGACAAAACCAGCCACACGCTCATTGCACACAGGAAGACTCACAGCACACACACAGGGACACAGGTCCCCTGCACATGCAGAGCGCTCAGGCCAGATGTGGACACAGGGATGCTCACAGATTCACACTCACACACACTCACAGAATCACAGACCCATGTGTTTTCACATAGACATTCTTCTGATGGCCCATGGGGCATAGTCTGCTGTGGCTACGTGACAGCCTGCAGAGACACACATTATGGATGACAGATGGGCAGGCCACATACATGCTTGGGTCACCAGCTAAGTGGGAGCTGCCCATTAGTGGGAGAGAAAAGATCAGTTTTGATGACTGTATCAGTTTTGTCCAGTGTATCCAGAATTCTGCAATCAAAAAGTCACACAAAAGCGATTTTAATTTTCATTTCCAAGACAAAATTAATATAAAGCTGGGAGTGGGGGCTCATCATCTTTTTACCCAGGTTTTTTTTTTTAAATTTTTTAATCTATTTTTGATAGTCACATAGAGAGAGAGAGAGAGGCAGAGACACAGGCAGAGGGAGAAGCAGGCCCCATGCACCGGGAGCCTGACGTGGGATTCGATCCCGGGTCTCCAGGATTGCGCCCTGGGCCAAAGGCAGGCGCTAAACCGCTGTGCCACCCAGGGATCCCTTTACCCAGGTTTTGAGTCTCTAAAGGACTTGCACAGATTCATAGACACAACAGTCCCAAGAGATCTCCTTGGGGTCACATGTTTACCCAGCCCAGGATTGTGTGTGTATGTGTATGTGCGTATGTGTGCGCACATGCGCACATGCCAGTGTACCCATTTGGTGGTTCCCGGATCCTTGGGATGTGAGAGAGAGTAGAAGTTCCAGAGACTCCGGATGTTTGTTCTCTGGCTTCCTGGGCCCTCCAAAGGCAAATAACTTTGGATGCCAGACTGCCTGCCCCGGGCGGGGCGGGTAAGGTGGTAGGGTTGTGTAAAGTGCCTGCTCCTGCCTCTGGAGCCTAGCTGCCTGGTGCCTTGCAAGATCTTACAGAGTGACTGGGGCCTGTGGCCAGCTTTCCATGAGCCTGTAGGCCCATCACCTCCCCTCTCTAGGGCTGTTTCCCCATCCAAGAACTGGAGGCAGGGAGGAGATGAGACTGGATGGGCCTCACCGTGGAGACAGAAATAGAGAGAGAGACATTCCAGGCTTAGGGTACAGAAGAAAAACAGATGCGGGGGACAGGAGATGGAAGGGGCCAGTAGGGGCCAGGCTTCAGGGCAAGGCATGGGGCCCCAGAGCCTGCATCTGCCGGGGGTCCCTGCAGCCCAGCCCTTGCTGAGCTGCTGGTGGGAGCGGGGCAAGGCGGTGGGGATGAGAGTCATAAGCGCTGGAGGATAGGACCAGGTAGAGGAATAGCAGAGCAGGGCAGGCCAGCAGAGCAGACCAGGGCTGGGCCGAGAAGGGCAGGAGGGTGAGGAGAGGCCTGGAGGTAGAGGAGATAGAGGAATAAAGGAACCCCCCCTGGAGAGTGGAGGGAGTAAGGTTGGAGAGCTGGGTAGGAGCTGGAGCATGGGAGCCAGCAGGAATGGACAGTGGCCCCAACGTGAGATGCTGAGCACTTGACACAGAGCTCCCAACAGGCCTGGGAGCTCAGAGCCTACAGGCCCAGAAGCGAGGGCAGTCACTTATGCAAGGGAGGGATACAGCCAGGTTTCCGTTTTAACAAAGTACTGCAGGTAAGGGTTGGGGCAACTCAGAGAGGCCCCACAGATGAGATGGGAGCCCAGAGGCAGGGGCATGCCTGAGATGAACCCGGCCCAGAAGATTCCTCACTCCAACCCCCAATAAAGATGGACTATTTTTAGGGACAATGAAAGTGCTCATACATTCCTGCAGGGGCAGGGAGAAGAAGAGGGGGGCCAAGAACCCGTGCAGGGGGAGAGTGTTCCCTCCAGCTCTGACTTTGCCTTCAGGGTGCCCCCCTCAGTGGTTGGGGAGGCTTTGCAACCCTGGCCAGCACTGTCCCCAGAGCTCTTGCATCCATCCTTCTGCCTCTGAACTTGTCTGTGTCCCAGTCTCTTTCTCATACCCCTATTTGCCCCCCTCCCTGCACCCCCCCGCCCCACCCGCCTGCCTTGGGATCTGGGGAACAGCTGGGAAGGGCCAGGCCCTGAAGACTGAGCCAAATACAGTCATGGGACCAGCAGTGAGACTGTGGGAGAAACACATACCAGAGAACAGGCAGACAGTAAGAGGGACGGACACAGAGAGGCTGGGGAGGCTAAGAGGCAGGGAAAGAGCTCAGGACAGAGTCAGGGAGAGCCCCAAGGCAGGCCTCGATGGCTGTGGCGGCTGCTCTGTGCCCTGTTCTCTGACTTGTCCCAGAGGAGATGCTCTACCAAGCTCACCCTCCCTCCACCCCCACCGGCACCTCCCAGGTCAGCCCTTCTTTCCTGTCCTCTGCAGGTCCACACTAACCCTATGCCAGGCGGGTGCCATCCCGCATTCACCTCCCATTCTGGCACAGAGAGATGAGAAGCCCTGCCCCTGGCCTAGCCCCATCTCACACCCGAGAGGGGCTCAGCCATCTCCCGGCTGAAGCAGGGAATTGGAGGGGCTCCAAAGGCAAACAGTGCTCAGAAGGGAGGGAGCCTAGTGTGTCCTGAAGTGCCCTGAACTGGAGCATGGGCCTCTTGAGTCCCAATGAGGCCCTGGGCAAGTCCTTTCCTACCTCTCCTTCCCCTAAGCTATTCCCATCAAGCTGGGGTTTAGGCTCTGCGAGGCCTAGGACCCTCTAGACACTGGTCCTGCAGGAGTTCTCAGGAGGCCTGGGAGGAGGACAGGCAACCCACCCTGGAAGGCTGCCTAGAAGAGGTGACATGAGTCATGGAAGAAAGTGATAGTGACAGTTCTCCTCTCAGGGAAGAGTCCCTCTGTCCTGACATGCTGTCCCGAGCCCCATCTGCCCTGGGAGATGATCCTGAAGCATTGAAGGACGCTCTGGCCAATGGAGTTGCCTTGGAAAGGCTTCCAAAAGCTCTCAACACAAGGCACCCTCATTCCCCAGGCTCCTTCTCTAAGAAAGTCACTGTGCCAGGCCTGGGAAACTTTGAGAGCTCTCAGCTGTCTTCCTGGTCTGTGGCCTCCAGAGGTCATGGGGTCCACACATCTACTCAGTGATGGAATGTATCCCTCACAGCCCAACAGCTCTGGGCACTCAGGAGTCCAAGTGATCATTTTTCAGCTCGGCTGATACCTCCTGACACCTGTGATGGGTTGGATGAAGCTGGGGCCTGGGGAGGAACAGGACACAACCTCTGGCCTCTCAGAGCTCCCAGTCCGATAGGAGAAGCAGATGGGAAGTAGTGGCAATGCATCGGCGCATGCCATGCCCTGGTGGGGGAAGCACAGGTCTGTGAGTGCCAGGGAGGAGGGTCAGATTTGCCTGGGATGGGAGCAACAAGGAAAAGTTCCTGGAGGGAGACCCAGAAAAGGAAGGTTAGTCACTCATTCATTCCTTCATCGGTTTGTTTGTTCATTCATGCATCCAGCTGTTCCTTTGGTCACTATTTCCTGAGAGACAGAAGTTTTTCTGACACCGGTCCAGCGGGTCATTCTTCTCCATCCTCTTCTGCTCAGGCCACTGTGTCTGCCTGTCAGAGACCCCTGGATTTGCTTCGTCCAGCTTCCCAACCATGAAGACCGTGTGAGGGGTGCAGCTGAGGAAGGTTTGAAGACATTCAGGGACAAGGAACCCAGAGCTGTAGACTAACCAAGCCGTTTCCCCATTGCCCCCATCCTTGGGCAGGAAGCTCACCTCTTCTTTCTCTCTTATGACCTGACTGACTCACAGTGAGTTTACATCTGCTTCCTTGTGACTATCTCGCTGTGACAGGAGTTGAGGCTGGAGAGGCACCAGGTGATCAGAAGGACTGGGACAGCTGTGATGAGGGGGACACTGGTGATGTGCTGGGGAAGAAGGCTGAGGCATCGAGGAGAATGTGGGCCATGAGGATGGAGGTCACTACTGACCCTGCCATGTGGACGAGGTGGTTGAAGGTGGGGAAGCCGGGACAGGCTTGGTCTGATGTCTGCCTCCCAGGGCCATCTTCCTCTCCGCACACACTCAGCTCTTGGCTCCCTACTCTGCCGGCTCTGGCCGGTCCCTTATCCCCTCCTTTCCTGACTCCAGACCCTGCGCTCAGGACTGAGAGGTTCCAGAGAGTCAGGCCCCCGACAGCTGATTGTTCACAGGAGCCTACCTTCCCACCCCAACTCCTTCCTTCCTCCCATCCTTCATCCCTCCCCAGACCTAGCCCCCGGGGGATCCAGGGGAGCCTGGGGGCAATCGGAGGGTGTGTTGGAGTAGAAGCTGAGTCTGGCCCAGAAGGGGTGGGGGGCGCAGGGGGATCCGGTGGCGCCCGCTGGAGGGGCCAGAGCCAAGGGTGGGGGGCCGAGCTCACCCGGGAGGCGGCGCCCCCTGCGTGCCGGCGGGCGCCAGGACTGGGCTCAGGTGTATTCTACAGTGCACGTGTCTCCAGTGTGGCTCCGAGGCTGGAGACGCGGCCCTGTTGGAATAACAACTGAAGCCGGAGTCTGCGGAGGGCGCGAGGAGGGGGGCGCCTGGGGGAGGCGGAGGGGACTTGACGGCGAGAGGAGGGAGGTCGAGGAAGAGGGGCGTTGCGGAGGAGGACGGAGGGAGGGCAGGCCTTTCCCTTGGGGCCGGGCTCCTGAGCTCCAGGTGGCCCTTGTCTGTGTCACCCCTCTGTCCCGGTTCGCGCTCTCCTTCCAGCAGCCCCGCTTCTCCCCTCCTTGGGGACGTCCAGGGAGGGGCCCCCCTCCCGCGGCAGAAGCGGCTGAACCACCTCCCGCTGCGCTCAGGGGATGGGCGGGTCTCACCTGGGCGACGCCCCGCCCCTTGCTCCCCACCCCCCACCCCACCCCCGAAAACGGAAAGATCAAAGCAGGCACCTCCCCTAATATGGCACGGAGGTAGTAAGGTGACAGATGGCGACTATGCTTATCATGATGGGCATTTTGTAAAGTGTATAATTGCGGAATCGCAGTCTTGTACACCTGAAACTAATGTGATAGTGTATGTCGCCTCCTCAGCAGTAGGACAAAACCATCCTCCCAGGGCTGGCAGGAGGATTGGAGAGAGCGCATGCCCCTGGGTCTCAGAGCGGGGTCCCCCGGCCAGCCACAGCAACAGCAGCTCTGAATGTGTTGGAAATGGCAACTCTTGGCTTCATCCCAGATGTACCATATCAGAAACTCTGGGACACCTGGGTGGCTCAGAGGTTGGGCGTCTGCCCTCCGCTCAGGGCCTGATCCTGGGGTCCTGGGATCAAGTCCCACATGAGCTCCCTGCACAGAAGCTGCTTCTCCCTCTGCCTGTGTCTCTGCCTCTTTCTCTCTTGTGTCTTTCATGAATAATTAAATAAAATATATTTTTAAAAATTCTGGGGGCGAAACCAGCAAATTTTATGTTAAGCAAACCTCCAAGAGATGCTGGTGGGCATAGATGTTTAAGAGCCACTGGTGGCCAGCTGTAATACACGGTAGGTGCTTGAGAACCATACGGTCCCTTCCCCCAAGCCTGACGGCCCACTCAAGTTAGGCTCTGACATTAGTGTTAGTCCAGCTGTGGCCTGGGTCTCTGTCCTGTTTCCCCCTAAGGATCACTCAGCCTCTTTCCTCTCCTCTCTCTTGCTGCTGCTGCTCAAGCTTATCCTTGTTGAGGAGAGATCTGGGAGTGCAAGATCTAGCTCTCACTGGCAGCTCTTCTCTGAGTATCTAAGGCATAAGTGTCTGTTAGAGGCGGCTCCTGGAGCAGCTGGCAGGCATGGGTGGGAGTGGGAGAGGGGGGAGGGATTGCCTCTTGTGCTTCCTCGCCATCTCTTGACTCTGCAGGGCCGGCCATGCACAAGGGCTGTGAGGAGCCACAGAGGAAGGTTGGGGTGTTGGAGCTCAGGCCAGGGTCTGAGGCCCAGACAAAGGGGCTTCCATGCTCTGAGCCCCTAGGAGACTTCCTTTAAGGGAGTTTTGTTGGTCACCCTGACCCAGCAGCTCAGCTTGATAGTGCTGGGCATAGAGAGGTATAAGTTCTCATTGGCCCTAGAAGGGCCCCCATTCTTCAAAAAGATAAGAGATTGTGTGTATTGATTACCAAAACAGAGGGCAGGAAGCAGAGGAGTGTAAATGGCATCTGCCCTGGCACCCCCAATTTCTCCCATCATGGCTGTCCTCTTGGGCTCCCCCATTCTGTGAGTACCCATCTTGGGTCAGATGCTTTCTCCTCAAGTTCTCAAGGGGGACTGCCTGGAGGCTTGGGGGAGGTGTGGACAGGAGAGATAGGAGTGGGTGGGGGCTGGAATGTGCAGGAGAAAGATGGGAGAGAAGCCATCTGAGAGGAGAGGGGATGTGGGGTGGGTAAAGATGTTGAGACTTATGGAGCCGTGACAGGAGAGTAGCCTGCCTGTCTGTGACAGAGATGGGGGTCAACTAAGGGAGGCATGGCGAGAAGAGAGATCCACTAGGAGAGATTGGGAGAGACGGGGCTGACAGAGACACAGCCTGGAAGGAAGGGAGGGAAGAGGAATAGAGGCAGAAAGGGGCTCCAAGACCCTAGAGATCTTGAAGGATGCTCATGCTTTAGAGAAGGGACACCAAGTCCCACAGAGAGACACCTCCACCCCCACCCCGCTGCCCTAGCCCACAGGAGAGCTAGCACGAGCAAAGTTGGATAACTCTGTATGGCCAGTCCCAGTAATGCAGCTTGAATCTTGGGGGGACTTGACCAATGGATCTGATGTTATTATCTTCTTCTAGGCCACCAAGGGGGCCACCATGAGGCTTCTTTCCCGAAAGAGAGAGGTGGGTTCTAGGTTCCAGGGAGTGGGGAGAGCAATAGGATGGTTTAAGAGCTGGGAAAAGCCATAGAGACTCATGAAGACAAGACAGGAGAGCTGCTGTGACAGTGACCCTGACCCTCAAGATGGGCATCCATCCCTGCACAGGTAGCACCAGGAGAACTAAGGCCGATGTCTCCGGCTTCATATAGTCCTAGGTATTGAGAAGGAGTTAGAAGTAATGTAGTCTAGACCCTGCCCCTCCCCAAACAAGTGCAGACATGCTGATCCAGCCACAGCACTGGCTCTAGAGGAGCCCTGACTCCTAGCAGGGGGTACCTTTCTTGGTACCTGGAGTGAAAGGCTTGTGCCGGGAGAGCACAGCTGCTACCGTGCTGGTCCCTGGTGCCTGGTGCCTGGTGCCTGGTGCCGACTGGCCCTCTCCCCAACCACAGAGCTGCAGGTAGGGAGCCAGCGAAAGCAGGAAGTCTCCAGCCAGCAGCCAGCCAGCTTCAGTGAGTTAAACCACAAAACTGTAGAACTATCTGTTGCAGAGCTGGAAGGACCCATTTTTATGAATGAGGAAACTGAGACCCACAGGAGGGCAGGGGCCTGCTGGGGTCACCGAGCTTCTATAGTCAGTCTGGGACAGGCCCGGAAATCGCTGCTGCTCTTTTCTACACACCACACATTCTCCCATGGGGTCTGGAAAATTGCCTGGTTGTTAGGCTGATGTTTACACTGATGTTTGTTCCAAAAAAAAAAAAAAAAAACCAACCCTGAGAGGGCAGGAAATGTGACCTCCTTCACCCCACTCTGAGCCTGGGCTGTGTGTATGTGTGTGTGTGTGTACACTCATGCCTAAGTATGTATCTGTGTGTGCACGTAGTATGTACGGTTGTGTTTTTGTCTGCACGTATGTGTGTACGTTGGACAGAGGATGCGCATTAGCCACTCCCGCCGATTCTCTCCTCCCTTCCCAGAGGCAGCCCCTCTGCTCACTGAGCCCCCACACCATGGGCTTTGGGATTGGAGCCATTTCCTGCGTTGAGTTGATGCAGCAGAGGTGAAGTTGCTTGGAGATCTGGGGAAGATTCAGGGAGGAGGTGGCATTTGAGCAAGGCTTGGAGGCCCCTTGGAGAGCCAGGTGTGAGAGTGGTCCTCCCAGCTGCAGTTCCTGCACCCTGCACCCCCATTCTTGGGGCAGGCAGGGCAGGGCCGGGCCAGGTGGGGGATAGACAGAACGATGCCAGGCAGAGAGCCTCGAGCTTCACTGGCCATACCTGCTTGCAGCTCACTCTGGCCAAGGCCAGGGAAGCCCCTTTCAGCCACTGCCCCTTTCGTCTCCTGTCCCCCTGTCCCCACCTTCATCCTGCCCTTAGTCTGAAAAGTCACAGAAAGCTGACCAATCTGAACAAAGGCCAGAGAGGCACCCACCAATTCCGGTAAAGGACAGGTCAGGACATCCCCCAATCCAGGTAAAGGGCAGGTAGAGGAACAGAGGGGCCCACCAATTGGAACAAAAGACAGACCATCCTCTCTAAGCCCCCTTTGCGGGGGCAGCTGGGGGCCCGATGCAGAGCTGGAGCCAGACTGGGGCTGGAGATGCAGAGATCTGGGCTGCCAACTGGCTCTGCCCGACTCGCTGGCTGACCATAAATGGGACATTGCTTTTCTTTGAGTCTCGGTCTCCTCATCTGTCAAGCGAGGAGACTTAGCTGTCCCAAGCCTCTCCCCGTAGCAGAGCTCAGCCCGTCACCTGGGCCTCTCTTCTCCAACTTCCACAGCATACACGCATCACACTCCACCAGAGGCCAAGAACCCCGGGGCTCAGCCTGTCTACCGCCTGCCCCCCGACACCCCACCCCGACCTACCTCCAGGCGGAACAGGCCTAAACTAGCACCACCCTCTGAGGCCCTGACCTGGAAGCCTCAGCCGTAGGAGTACAGGTTGGCGGACTTAATTTGGGGATTATTTGGGACATGAGCTCTTTCTCCCCTCTTTTAGTACAGAATTGACCTCCAAAGGGCACGGTAGCCTACATGTATACCCTCTGTGCAGCTGTCCCCCTGTCACCACCTTCGTCCTGCCCTTAGTCTGAAAAGTCACAGAAAGCTGACTGATCTGAATAAAGGCCAGACAGGCACCCACCAATTCCGGTATAGAACAGATTGCTGAGCCCTGGCCCTGTGAGTCCAGAAGGACATGGCTGCACCTGTGAGAACCTGTGCGCATGCCTAGAGGGTGTCTGAAGGCATGCTGGGTGCTTCTGTGGAGAGGTGACTCTGTGGCCGTGTGGCCCAGCATAGGTGGCATGCTGAGGGTGTGTGACCTGTGATGAGGCGTGCCTTAGGGTTAAAGGATAACTGATCCAATTGGGGAGGTTATAATGTTTGGAATCAGCAGCTTCTGATGTCCGAGGGCAGAGACCTGTCTCCATGGCAAAAACGCATCTTCATCCTTGAGCAGTGGGAAGGATCAGAGGGAGGCTGGGTGTGGGGAGACCAATGCCAAGTGAGCATTTGGGGAGAAAGTCCGTGGCTGCCGCCCACTCCTGGAAACAGGACTCCGTGGCTGAGGGGATGAGGGGGAAGACCGCAGCCACGAAGACACATGGCTGAAAGCTGGAGCTGACGCCTGGGCCCCAGGCTTCTCCTGGAGCCCAGCCCCAGAAGCCTCTCTGTGGCCTCTCTGAAAAACGGCCACTGAGTCTATTCTTGCCCACCCTTAGGGATAAGCAGCTCACCTCCTCCCTCTCTTCTGGTGGCTTCTGCCTGTGTCCCACTGGGCCAAGGCGAGCCTCCTTAAAAGCTCTGGGTCTCCAGGCTGTCCCTGGGGCCACAGAGTCCTGTCCTGCTGCTCAGGAGAGCCTGAGAGATTGGAGTTAAAGATGGAAGCCCATGGGTCTGCTCTGCTGTAAGCTAGGCACCCCCAGGTTCTCCAGTCTCAGTCACACGCAGTGCTTGTTTCTAGATCCTTCCTTACATGGATCACCTGTGACTGAGTCTCATCTTGTCCTTACTTGGGACACAATGCACTGGGGATGATCTAATCAGCCTACAGAAGTGGGGGGAACTGCCATCTTCCCTATTTGGGCTAACAGATCTTTATTAATATGGCCTGCAGCTTCAGCATTTTAATTTATTTCCAGCCACACATACACTATGGGCTCATGCTGAGCTTGTGGTTCACTAAGACCCTCAACCTTATAACATTTTCACATAAATGGGGGCCAAACCATATCTCCTTCCTCCTGTGGTTAATCATTTTGCTTTTTGAACACAGACCCAGCCATCCACAGAAGAGAACTTCAAGGGCTAGCGGGGAGGGCATGGCTGAGTGGACAGTATGAGTCATGAGCCTGCCTTGGCCCTGGGTCCCCTGTTCCATTACCTTTCTTTTTGATCCCTGTGGCTCAGCCAAGTTAAAAGAGTGAGAAACATGGACCTTTTTTGTCTCTGTTCCGGCTGTCCAAGGACAAGGCCTGTTCCTGGGATGCGAAAGCTCTGAGGCAGTCAAGGCTGACTTCTCCTTCCTCCTTTATCTTGCCAGAGGCTGGCCCAACTGTGTCTCTCCCACCTTGTGAGCTCATGTACCCCTTGGGCTCTCGCTACTCCCAACCCAGTATTCAAATTTGTTTTTTTGGGGTTTGCTTATTTTGCTTTGTTTTAATATGGAAGGAGGTGCTCTCCCTACTATGCCAGAGTTGTCCTTGCGGATGGGGGCGAGACTACACTTGACCTCTTGACCTACTGTGAGCACTTTGCAGAGTCTCTGGTCCTTCTCTGAGCCCCCTTTGGTCCATCTGTAAGATGAGTGGACTTAGAGATACTAGGGCCTTAAGACTTCTTGGGTTCCGAGATTTTAAGACCTTGGGATCCAAGTGTCTGAGAGCCCTGGGCTCTGGTTTACAGGGAGAGTCTGTGCTCCTAGCTGCATGGGCAGATGGGGCTGCCCTGGTCTGCCTGAAGAAAGCCCTCACTGCTCTTTCCTCTCTTCCTTCCAGGATGCTTTGTTGAGCCTGGGTGCTGTCATCCACATTGCAGGCTTCCGGCGGGCTGTCAAGGAGGCCCTCTCAGCCGTGCTCCCCAAAGTGGTAAGTGCCTGGCCCCGCAATCCCCTCACCCCCCAAATCTTTGCCCAGCTCCTTGCTGTATCTTCCATATAGTCGAGAAGGAAGGAGGAGGCAGGGTCTCTGCCCAGAGGACTCTCCTAGGGAAGTGAAGGGTTTGGGTGAGTGTTCCGAGAGGGTGTCCTGGAGGAGAAGGGCGGGAGCTGAGTCCCAAAGAATGAACTTAAATAGGAATTCTGAACTGTCAAAGACAGAAGGGGACTTAGAGCTTAATTGGAAAGATCATGTCTCAGATAATGGAAAGGATTCCCCTAGGATAATAGTTAGAACATAGTGGAGTCAGGTGGGCTTTGGGATATGTAGCAGAAGAGGTTGAGGGTAGACATGCAGAAGAACTTTCTTGATGTCAAGTCCAGCAGTGCTTGGAGTGAGGCACAGCTTTATTGAATGAGTCTCTGTGAAGTTGAAGTATCCTGCCTGGAGATGGGAGGCTGGACAAGATGACCTCTAGAAACCTTTAGGCTTCTCTCTCACCTATCCCAACATCGTGGATGATTGGAGATTGGGGGCAGGTGGAGGGTAGCTGTTTGGGCCCATGGTAGCCTGGCCTCCTTGGTTGTCTGGGCCCAGAGTGCCTTGGTGAGGGGACTGTGCCTCTTTTGACCTGCCCAGGCCATTCCTCAGCCTGGCTCTGTTGGCCACTGCTCACCCCTTAGGCAGTAAGATGAGCAAACTGGCCCTGAGACCCGAAGCTGCCCTGTCCCAGCAGTCAGCCTGGTGGGGGAAATCTGAACCAGCTGAAGGAGCAGAGAAGACTTCCCGGAGGCGGAGATGCCTGACGTGGGTCACCATAGCCTGGAATCTTCTCTTCCCTACTCTAGATAGCAGTCAAGGGCAGCCTCTGCCAAAATGTGACACCCCTCATGCCCCATCCCCACCCCTGCAAGCCCACTGTATCTGAATCTGCTTGATAAATGAACCTCCAGAGGCCCAGAGAGGGAGGGTGCCTCACCCAAGGTCACACAGCATGACAGGGACAAATGGGGCTTGGCACCTAAGCCCCATTCTCTCTCCTCAGCTCTGCCTTCTCAAACCTTCTAGAAGTTCAGAGCCCAGGAGGAGGGCTAATGAGTGAGCATTATTGAGTGTGAAATTGGTAGGAAGTGGGTGGTGTGTTGGCGCCCAAAAATAAATCCTCCCAGAGAAGGCGAGGACTGAGGCAACATCTGGCCTGGGATGGAGAAACATCTGGAAAGGAAGGGGTGGGGGGATGGTTAGCAGGTCAGCAGCTACAAGGCTGCCCTGGGCCCTCTGTGGCCATTGAGGCTGCCCTGGGAGGGGTCAGGAGGAGGTGACTAGTTAGGTCTTCATAGGCAGGGTACCTGGTGGCTCTGCCAGTACAGATACCCTGAACCAGATTAATTGTACCCCCAGAGCTGGGGGCTTGGAAGACAGCTGTGATCCAGGCAATTAGGGTCCAGGAACAGTGGGACAGGTCTCCCTTAGCTCATCCAAGAGACCTGTACGAGCTAAGGGAGCCCTGTCTTTGGGGAGCTGTGGTTTAATTGGGTGGAGGGCCTCGGCACACCCCTTCTCCTGAAGGGGTCCCTCCCCCCACCCACTTCCCCCACACCTCCTCAAGAGGGGTAGAGACATGGAAGTGTGATTTGCCCTTTGTGAGGGGTGGGTAGATGAGAGGTCTCTACTGACCACAGGGGGTTGGGGGAGATGGGAGATCTGCTCTGCCCCCCAGAGAAGGGAGGGGGATGGGAGGTTCTGCTCTGCCCCCCAGAGAAGGGAGGGGGATGGGAGGTTCTGCTCTGCCCCCCAGAGAAGGAAGGGGGATGGGAGGTTCTGCTCTGCCCCCAGGGAATGGGGGTGGGGGGAGCTGGAGGTGTCTGCTCTGCTCACAGGGAGTTGGAGGGGAACTGAGAGGGTTCCAGTCTGCCTCCTAGAGAAAGGAGGGAAGACGGGGGATCTGCTCTGCCCCCAGAGAAGGGAGGAGATGGAGGCGGCTGCTCTGCCCCGGGAAGACGGGAGGGTGGGGCAGTGGGGGAGGGGTCTCCATAGTCCCCCTCTCTGAGGAGAGCCAGCACCTGGCTCCCTCATCAGCACCCATTGTGGCAGGCAGCCCTGAATGCAGATGGTGCTGATGTGTCTGCGATGGTTCCCTCCTTCTCTCCAATAAACTCAGCTAATTTTAACCCACAGGGCTGAGAGTGAGGGGGTGGGAGGCAGAGGGACATCCGGAAGTGATGAGGATCTGTCCTCCCTGCTTCCCCACCCCCTGTGTAGCCACTTCTCTCTCTCTCTCTCTCTCTCTCTCTCTCTGCCAAGGCCAGGCTCTCTCTCCCTGTGACTCTGGGTGCTGGGGAGTGTGGGGGGGTCCTCCTAACATCTTTGGGCTAGATGCCTCCAGCCCCTCTCAGGCTGCTGCAAAGACTGGAGGACCAGAAGGAGGTAGGACAGAGATGAGGAGACCTCCAGGCCTGGCCTATGCCTGCCCCTCTCACTCCTCTCAGGCCCTATCCTCCCAGCCCACACCACCAGTGAGTTGGCTCCAGTTCTCTGGAAGTGGGACTGGAACAACTCCTGGGACTTGGAGGGTAGGGACAGCCAAAGATAACAAGAGTGGCTGGCAGGATTGTGGGCTCTCACAGTGGCCAAAGAGTAATTGCTTCGACTGGATTCCACACTTAACTGCCAAACTTACTGCAGTGGGTCTTCGACACCCAGCTCCAGTGTCATCTCTTCCAGAAGCTCTCCCTGATAGCATCAGGAGAGAGGAGAGCCCGCACACACCAGCCTCCAAGAAAACAGTGCCCCTCAGGATACTTAGCTGGGCATGTGGGTGCCCTGAACTGGGGCACGGTCTCTGCTGGGCAGCACTGGCCTCAGTGTTTCCCTCTGCACCCAGCATGCAAGGCAGTGGGGCGCTCGCTGAGGCTGTGCTGATGGGGTGATGGGAGTTGTCTATGGATCCCTTGGGGTAGCCAGTCCTGCTTGGAGGGAATGTGGTTTTTTACCCACGGGTCGGCGAGGGCAACCACTTCTGCTAGCGTGTGCCCAGAACCAAGGCCAAGATGTCAAGACGGCTCTGGGCCCTTGAGGAAGGCACATTGACAAGCAGAAGACTTGACAACTTTGAATAGAGCTTTGATCTCACTTTAGGGAGTGATCATTCCAGAATATGCACCTGCTCCTACCTCTCAGCACTCACAGCAGCCTCCCCTCAGCTATGTTTATGGGCCCTGCTGACCCCAGGGCCACTTCCTGTGTCCCCTGCCTCCACTGTCAGTTCCATAAATACTCTGTGCTCTTTACACTTATCTGCTACTCAGCCCAGCCCAGAAGCCGTTCTTCTATGCCTCCCCTCATTCCCCAAATGTGTCTAATTTTCACTGCATTACAGCTTTAAGGTCACTTCCTCCAGGAAGTCCTTCTGGCTTGAGTCACAGTGTGCAGTTTCTTGTAGAATTATTTGTGTCTCTGAGGTAGGAGGGAAGCCTCCAGGGCATTCTGAGCCCCCTCCTGCCATACAGCCTTGGATGGACCACTGTTATAGTTTGCTGAGGCTGGAGGCACAGCAGGGAAATACCTTGGGGCAGGGTGGTGGATGGGATTTGTCTACACTTTCAGCCTTTTAGATTCTCTCCCTGACACTTTGGACTTGGGGTGATAGACAAGGAAAGCCAGCAGGGTCATGGGTCACTGCCTGCCCAGAGCCCCTCCAAGAGGAGGGGTAAAGTGTGAGTTCATAAAGGAGTGTTTCCATGCTGGCTGCCTGTTAGAATTCCCTGGGGAGTAAAAACAGTTACTTGAGCCCACGGCCACAGGGTCTGTGACCTTATCACCCAGATCCCTCTCTGGGCTGGGACAGGGCAGCTGGGAGGGCTCTCCGCAGGATCTCACCAGTGCCTTCTGTCCTAGGAGACCGTCTACACCTACCTACTGGATGGGGAGTCCCGGCTGGTGTGTGAGGACCCCCCCCACGAGCTGCCCCAGGAAGGGAAAGTCCGGTGAGCCATTCTGTATCCCATTGTCTCTCATACAATCAAGTATCTCAGGCCTGGGTCGGGGGTGGAGAGTGGGGGGTGGAGGGGACTTTCCAAAGCCATCCAGTCTGACTCTCCCCATCCAGTTGGCCTCTACTTCCCTGCCGGCTGGGTCACTGACTCCCCATAGAGGGAAGAAGCAATGTCTTTTCTCATGTTGTGTTGGGGCAGTGGGCAGCACAGGGGAAGTGCCAACTGGTAGGTGTTCTTCTAGAAACCTAGAGAGCTCTTCTAAAGTGCCACAGTCTCCTCAGAGCCCAGTCTCAGAAGGTCGGGGCTACAGTTTATCATTAGAACCCCAGCAGGCTATGAGAACCACCTGGGAGGTTCTCACAGAATCATAGAATGTTAGACCTGCAAGAGCACGTGGTGTCAACCCTGTGTCTGAGCACAGGGGGATCAGAGACAGTGTCCTGCTGTGGGTTCTGAGCCCCACTGCCTGGGTTCAAGTCCCAGTTCCCTTTTACTACCTGTATAATCTAGGGCAAGGTGCTCCTCCTCTCTGGGCCCCAGGTATCCTGTTTGTAAGTGGTGATAATGACAGTACTCATCTCATAGGGTTGCTGCGAGGATTAAATGTTTAACACAAGCACTTAAAACCACATCCATTAGAAATGCTAAGTGTCTGGTTTTGTTTTTGGCAGGATAGAATGTCGGAATCCCTGACGGTAGGCTCGGTAGGGTAGGCTCGCTGCTCTGTGGTCCCCTGATGCCTCCTAGCCTATTGAAGTCAGCCTCCTTATCTTCCATCCTGAGACATGTCCAAGGCCTCATACCTGGTGTGAGACAGAGCGAGGCCTGGGACACAGTCTCCTGGTTCCTGGCCATTTAGGGGACAGTCAGGGGAAGTGGAACTTGTCAGATGAGAAAGTGTTGGCAGGCAGGAGTGCTGGTCTAGAGGAGGTCAGGTCACAGAGGACATGGTCACTGCCTTCGAAGCACTGCAGGGCCATCATGGGCCTGGGGAGCACTAGGTCAGGAGCTGAGGGCAGAGTGGACATCAGTGGGGGTTACTAGAAGGCAGCACTCCACTCCCCGGGGGAGGGCTTTTCCAACAGGCCAGATGGTTCAGAGATAATGGCTTTTTGAGGTAGTAGCTGAGGCCAGTAAGGCACTCTCTTTTCCTAGAGGCCATGGGAAAAAATTGCTGTTTGGGGATGCCCGAGGTCCTGGTGCTGGGGATGCCAGGGGTCTTGAGGCCCCTTCTGGCACTTGGAGTTCTGGATTCCTAGATGCTGATCTCTCTCTAGCCCTTCCTCATGGGAGGGGGTGGTGCCTCTCCAACAACCCAGAGCCTTCCCATTTGGTCCCCCTATGGGATGGGTGGTAGGTGATACTGTCCCATTCAGCATCTCCTGATGACTCCTTCCCTCAAGAACTGTGTGAACCAAGCTAGCCATGCCCCTCTCTGGCTTCTACTGCCCCATCTGTGAGATGGCAGGATAGGGCTGACAGGTCTTTGGAATCTTGAGGAAAAAGAATGCTATAATGCTATCATATCCACTTTTCTCCTCAGAGCCAGCACCCCTACTGCTAAGAACTTTGCTTCCTAGGAGCTTGCTCCATCCAGGAAGTTTCCTTCAAGTGGACTGGGGAGGCGTGCCTGGGAGAGGGATGCAGGGCCATAAGCTCAGAAGGCAGGAGGGGAGCACCCTGCAGGGTTTGCTCTGTTCCTTCTGAACCCGCAAATGCTCCCCTGAGGCTTTCTGCTGTGAGATGGGGTGGGCGGGGGGGTCTGTGGTCCAGGCATCTTGGAGAGGTCTCAGATCTTCTGCACTCTCAGTATTCCCCAATGCCCCCTCCCCGACTCCAGACCTAGTAAAGCTTTTGGAAAAGATACTGGGTTAAAAAAAAAGGGGAGGGGGGGCAGCCCTGGTGGCTCAGCGGTTTAGCGCCACCTTCAGCATGATCCTGGAGACCTGGGATCAAGTCCCATGTCGGGCTCCCTGCATGGAACCTGTTTCTCCCTTTGCCTGTGTCTCTGCCTCTCTCTCTCTGTGTCTCTCATGAATAAATAAATAAAATTTATTTAAAAAAATAAAAATTAAAAAGGCAATTAAAAGTGAGTGTTCCAGTGCAACTAGCCCAGAGTTCAGTGGAGATGAAGAGGTGTCTGCTGGGAGACAGGGCTCAGAAACCCCAGGAGTTGTAGAAGAGCCCGACAAGGGGCAAAAGGGGATGCACGCACATCCCAGGGGACACAGAGATCACAATTTATTCAGCCAGGGATCCCTGGGTGGCGCAGCGGTTTGGCGCCTGCCTTTGGCCCAGGGCGCGATCCTGGAGACCCGGGATCGAATCCCACGTCGGGCTCCCGGTGCATGGAGCCTGCTTCTCCCTCTGCCTGTGTCTCTGCCTCTCTTTCTCTCTCTGTGACTATCATAAATAAATAAAAATTAAAAAAAAAAAAAAAAAAAAAAAAAAAAAAAAAAAAAAACAATTTATTCAGCCAGCAAGGATTAAGGGTGAAGGTTTAGGCCAGTCCTCTCTTCTGAAATCTGCGCTCCATCACTGCCCCCTCTGCCCGTGTCTGGTGCTGAGTCTACCTCCAAGGCCAGGGCTAAGACCTAGCTAGGTATGTGGAATAGGGAAGAGCACTGGAATGGGAGTCAGATAGGCCTGGAGTCTAGCCCATCCCTGCCTCCCTGTATCCGCTTCCAAATCTGTTTTCTTCTCTCTAGAACAGAGATATCAGTAGGCCCTGTCTTTTGATGTAATGAGATGACGGATGCCCAGGACCTGGCACAAGTCGGAGCTCAGTGGTTGCTGGTCACCCTCCACCCCAGGTCCCAATGTCCTCATTGGGGTGACCTTGAGAAAACTCCTTCTCTTATGGCTCCCATCTTTTTCTATAAAGTGAGGGTGCTGGGTGCTGGGTCTTTCCAATGGTGACCCCTGTGGTTTGGGGCCCAGCAGGAGACTGGGCAGCTGCCTCAGGCTGAGGTGCAGCTCCAGCCTCTGGCTGTGCCCAGTGGAGGGGGCACCGCTCCAGGAAACCCTGGAGGGCCGTCAGGGCTGGGAAACAGCGGCAGGTGTGAATAGAGGTGGGTCATAAAGACAGATAAGGCCCAGGAAGAAGGGGCAGAGGATGTGCTCGGTGTGGTGTGACAGTGGCAGGGGAGATAGTCCAAGGGGGATGGGGAGGCCCCTCCTGCCACCACCCCATCCCCTCCGTGGCTCACAGGGGCCCAGGTTCATTTCCACACTGTGTTTTGGGTTCCCTACCCCCTCATGCTGGTCACACCTCTTCTCTTGAGCAGAGTCCTTCCCTGTGTGACTCCATCTCACTCATCCAGCCACATTTCCCTTATCTCACACGACCCAGGCCCAGCTGGAAGTGCTCTAGGAAGCCTGCCGTATAGCTCCCCCAGCACTGAGAAGGATCCAGTTTCCAGAAAAGGTGTCTGGGCCGCAGTGGCCTCCCTCTGGGTTGGGTCTTTCCACAAGAACAATGGGCTGGGAGTTGGGGGGCCTGGGATCCAGGAAGGAGTGGCTGTGACCACCAGGCCAAGGGTCCACTCTGGGCCTCCATCCGTTCCTGAGAGTCAGTAAGATGGGACACTGCCCTGGGTGAGGGTAGGGCCAGCTCTGAATTCCAGGGCCCAGAGGGGAGAGCCTCCTGGAAAGTGGAAGGCTGTCTGTGGTAGGACCTTCCTGGAAGTCAGCTCCCTCATCTTGGTGCCTCCTCAATCCCTCAGCCTATTTCGGTCCCCAGCCCGCCCGCCTGCCTCCTCTTAGTGTGTCTCCTGCCATCTTGAAGCCTCTCACTATCCGCTGCTGGGTGTAGCGCGAAGTCTGGGGCCTTTCAGCTGCCAAAGGGACACCATCACCCACAGCAGCCCAGCTGCTTGTCTCCCTTTGCTACCATTTGGGGGTCCTGGTGCCCCACCTTGAGAAATGTCTTCCTCAGAGCTGACCAGGTCCTCTTTCACTGCAGAATCTGTGGGTCCCTCTGATTTGTCTCAGGGGACACAGGGAATAGTCTCTTCCCATCCCTGGAGTCTCACGTTCTGGGAGAGGACAGGGGACAGGAGGGTCCAGGTCTTGGCCCAGATCATAATTTGTCTCTAAGAGAGATGAAAAGTCAGAGCGAGGTTGAGGCCCCTGGAGGTGAGGGGTGGGGTGCTCTGTAAGAGGGATGGGGCCTCACCAGAGAAGGGGCTCAGAGGATTGGAAGGGGGCCTGGGCACTCAGCTCTTTCCAGGCCATTGACCCTACCTACAGAAAGCCTTTTTCTCTACTCTTGCCACTAAACAAATAATTGTTAAAGGGACGGAACTGTCATAAAGTCCACGCCCGTTCCTCTCCCCACTCTGTGCCCATCTGTCTTTATCGTCACTGGGGCAGCCATGACCACCCAGGCACTGGGGCTGAGTCATTAGCTTTCAGCCTGGACAGCTGGCCCCTGGGCGTGGAGTCCCCTCACCCTCCACCATCGGCCTGGCATCTGGGACAGGAGGATAGAGGAGTCAGGAGGGAAGATGTGGCAGGGCACAAGGTCCTAAGTTGAGTCAGGAACCATTGGGGTGGGAGTATAGACACAGCCCCCACCCCCATCTCAGTTGGGGAGATTCAGCCTGGGCACTTCCCTTCCCTTGCCCTTCCAGTCTGTGGCTGTCTTTAAAACCCCCAGAGGGGCTACAGTTCTGGAAAGGGTGCAGCCGAGGAAAGGGCTCCCATGGGCATGGGCTGGGATGAGCATGGCCCAGCATAGACCAGCCTGGGACTGTGGGATGTGGCCTGGCCAGGTAGGGCAGGTTGCAGAGCAAGGTGCCAAGGTGAGGGGACTCCAGAGGGTTTAGTCCCCTTGGAGGCACCGGGGCTCCATGAATGATCTGGGCAGAGTCAAGGCTGACCTGCCCCAGCCCAGCCTTTCGTCTGCTGCTGTCCTGGGACCCCTGAGACCACAGGCTCTCACTGCCAGGACGTTTCCAGCCTCTCAGATCCTCCCTGTCTAATGAGAGTTTTACCCAGCAGCTAAACAGATTAACCTGAGAGCAAACCTGCCCCTTACCTCCCCCTATGCAAGTCTGTTCTGGGGCTCCCAGTGCCCTCAGGATCACGCCCGGCTCCCCAGGCCCTCTGCAGCCTTGCTCTCTGCCATCCGGCCACACTAACCTCCTTGCAAGTAGGGCAATCCAGCAGCCACACGGTCTTTCTCTCCTCTGAGCCTCTACACAGGTAGTTCCCCCTGCTTGCACATCCCTTCTCCTCAGCCTCGATAACCTCTGCATGTTCTTTAGGACCCAACTCAGCATCGCCTCCTCCAGGAAGCTTTCTCTGACACTAATTCCATGCAGGACAGTTATGAGAGATGCATGGGAGGTGATTCACCCATTGAATGGGGGAGGTGAGGAAGAGGAGGTAGCTAAGGACAGTTTGTGGACAAGCTACAAGGGACCTGATGGGTGGTTGTGCCACTTTCTGTGGGGGAGAGAACAAGTTCAGGTTGGGACTAGGTGCCTTTGTCAACGTCACGGACATCTAGGGCAGGCTTCCAGGAGGCCTTGGGGTATCTGGGGTCCTATCTGGGGTCTGGAGTTTATGAGAGTGGGGGGTTGGGGAGTCATGGGGCTGTGAGCACAGAGGAAGAAGTTTTGTGCAGAAAAGAAAAAAGGCTGAGGGCAGACTCCTTTATCGGGTTCCCCAGGAGAAAGGGGATGAGGCCAAGGTAACTCTGGTCAGGGCAGGGGGTTGGGATGGTAGGAATGGGGGAGTCAGGGGTCAGTGGGATGAAGTGACAGGTTCACTGACCAGCAGCATAGGGACCAGCGCCACCTTGTGGTCACCCAAAAACCAGACTGCAGGAAGCCAAGTGGCTGCATGGGTTCAGCAAGAGAGGGTTTGCCTGGGGGTCACCAAGGAAGGCACCTGCCCCCAGAAAGCCCCAGTCTTTAGCAGTTTAGTCATCAGGAAGCATGGCTGCACTGCCCTCCTGCCACCCTAGATTCCTATTCCTTCCTGGGATGATTGGCATAGTTGGACAGCGCAGAACCAGAGCCTAGCACTCTAGGAGCCTAATGGTCCAGAGTGCCAGGGCTAGAGGGTAGGAGGTACCACCGGTTCTTGTAGATTCTAGACCAAGAGACCGGGAGGGAGTGGATCCAGTTCAGAATACTGCACGATCTCTACCAAAATGCTCAACCTCTTTGTCCTCAATTTCTCTAGAAGCTGTGACCTGATCAGGAGACTTGTAGGCTGCCCCCTCTCTTTTTTCTCAACTGGCCTTTGCTTGGCTCCCCTGAGTGACCCCATATGCCCCCCAGGCTTCTCTTCTTTTCAGGCCAGGCAGTTCCTACAAACACAATTAAGTAGAGGCAGCATGAGGGATGAGGAACCCAGGACAATTAATCATCAGGGAGTGACAGTTGGTGAAAAATCAGGCACTTAATTAAGCAGGAAGAGCTAGAGGCCAGGGGAAGGGTGGTATGTGTGGTGAGGGCAGATAGAAAGTCATTCTTCCTACACCATCTCTCCTCCCTGCCCCCTTCTTCACACCTACCCCCATTCACACTAATCCTGTTGGAAGCTCATGCCCCCTCAGGTCTTTAGAAAGATTCTAGCACACTAGTTAAGAGTATGGACTCTGGGCAGCCCTGGCCAGCGGTTTAGCGCCACCTTCAGCCTGGGGTGTGATCCTGGAGACCCGGGATCCAGTCCCACGTCAGGCTCCCTGCTTGGAGCCTGGTTCTCCCTCTGCTTCTCTCTCTCTCTCTCTCTCTCTCTCTGTCATTAAAAAAAAAAAAAAGAGTATGGACTCTGGTGCCGACTGCCTGGGTTCAAATCCTGACTCCACCACTTATTAGCCATGGGACCTTGGATAGGTTCTTAACCTCTCAGTGCCTTAGTTTCTCCACCTGCAAATGGAAAATGATGATAATATTGAATTCATAGGATTGTCAGGAATTCTGAGTTAATCTATAGGAGTTGCTTGGACTGTGCATGGCACATAGGGAGTGAAGGATAAACTCAAGTTAGGACAGCTATCTCTGGAGTCCTCCTGTGCTTAGCACTGCAGGTTGCTCTAGAATGTTTTCTTTTTCTCTTTTCTTTTAATTGAAGTATAGTTGATATGCAGCGTTACACTAGTTTCAGGTGTATAGAATGGCTTTCTGAGGATGGAGATGGTTAGTATTCTACTCTCCTCCACACTCTGTCTCCCTGGGAGGCTTAGAGAGGTAGGTCACTTGCCCAAGGTCAAGTAGTAGCCACAGCAGGATTTAATGTAGGCAGCCTAGCTCTGAGTCCTTGCTTTATTTGCTCTGGGGGACCTGCACTAGGCCCACACCCACCAGCAAGAGGTACCAGGAGCCAGATGCTACATGGTCAGGTCAGGGTTCCCATCTCTTTTATTTGTGTCCACCCTACAGCAGGTTAAATTGTCTAGATCCTTGCAGATGTGCAGGGTCCAGCCTGCTGTGCGTCCCCAGGCTGGGGTCTGCTCCTATGTAATCCAGGGACTGAGAGATGGGATGGCATCCTCTTTTCAGAGAGGCTGTGGTCTCCCGGAAGCGGCTGGGCTGCAATGGACTGGGCCCCTCAAATCTGCCAGGGAAGCCCTTGGCCAGGCTGGTGGCTCCACTGGCTCCTGACAGCCAAGGTAAGGACTGGGAAGTGGGCAGGGGCAGGGAGGGACTGTGCTCCTGCTCCCGAGATCACGTCTGTCTTCTATCCCTGTCTTCATCTCTGTCTCCATCTTTCTCTTGCCTGTGTCTCCAGCAAATCCTCTAATTCTCTCCCTCTTGTGCTACTAACCTCTCTGAGCCTCCGTTTCCTGATCTGTAAAATGGGGATGAGAGAACCTACCTTGAGGGGGTGTTTTGAGGAGGAGCAAATGAGATAATGCATGTTAAGGGCCTGGCACATACGAGGGCTCAGTGGCCAGTGGCCACAGTGATCGTGTGCTTGTGTCTATTGCTAGATGGGCTGCGTTGTTGTCATGCTCTCTCTGTCACTGTCTCTGTTTTTCTTTCTCTTCCTCTCCACACCCCCTGTCCGCCATGTCTCTCTGCCTCGTGTCTCAGCCTCTCTAGGTCTCTGTCCTCTGTCTCGATGTGGAAAGTGCACAAGACTGGGAGTCAGGAGACCTGACTTGCTGTGTGATCTTGGGCAAGTCACTTCCCCTTTCTGGACCTCACTTTCCCAATCTGTAAAATAGGGGTGCTCAGCCTTTCCTGCCTCCTGCCCTCTCAGGGTCGCTGGGGGTGGTGGTCACAGGAGAATTGTGAAGTGAGGGGGCTTCCTTCCATGCAGGGGACATTGCTGTGGTTGTTCTGTTGCTGCCTCAGGACCCCCTGTCTCTCTGGGTCTCTGGGTCTCTCTGTGTCTCTGTCCCAGCCTCTTTGTCTGTGTCTTTGTCTCCCTCCCTGGGGCTTGGCTCTGTATCTCTGAGCCTCACTGGCCCCGCAGGACCACCTCATTGCCCTCTTCCCCTCAGTGCTGGTCATGCCGCTGGTGGACAAGGAGGCTGGGGCTGTGGCGGCCGTCATCCTGGTAAGAACAGTGTGGGGTGTGGGGTGGGCTGGGGGAGACAGAGCAAGTGCAGTGGATGGAGCCTGTCTGGTGTGTGTGTGTGTGTGTGTGTGTGTGTGTGTGTGTGTGTAGAGCAGCAAGCTGGGCGGGAGTTGGGGAAATGGGGGCCTGGGAGGAGTTTGGGCTTCCCCACACCCCAGCGCTCCGGCCTACCTTGAGTGGTCAGGACAAAGTCGTTGGCCGGGTTAGCCACATTCCGAGACATGCACAAGCCCCATTTGCACCTCTCAGCCCCCTGTGAGCTAGAAGTGCAACCCTTGCTCCCTCTTTGGCATCCTCCCCTCCGGGTTAGAGGCGGGGGGCTGTGTCCACAGAAGGCCGGAGAGACACCGAGGAAGGGTGGATTGCGGTGGGGGGGCGGGGGGGGGGGTGCTGACAGAGCGTGGGACGGCCGGTCGGATTCCGGGGGCAGGAGCGGGGGCTACGGGAGGGGCTGCCTGAGAGAGCTTGCAGCCCCACGCCAGAGGCGGGCGGAGAGGGCTTCCTGGAGGGGGTGATGGGGGAAGGGGAGATGCGCTGCCTGGGAGGGGGGGCGTCAGGCCGGAACCCAGGCCCCCAGGCCGGGGCTCCCCCGTGCCCTCTGCTGCCCCCTGGCGCAGCTCTCGGGCTTTCTGCTCCGGGGGCAGGGCTCGGCTGAGCCTGGCGGGGCGGGGGCGTGAGCGTTCACAATCACTGTCCCGTCCCCGGGACCGAGGGTGGGCGCCCCAAATGGCCATTATTGGGAGTAGGCTTCACCGAGGCCGCCACCACCTCGGTGGGAGCAGCCCGGGGGGCGGGACAGATGAAGAGTGGGTCCTCGTGCGCCCGTGGGACTCCTCCCGAGCTCATTAAGCCAGAATTAAAGGTTTCCGAGGCGCCTGACCTTTCCGGAGCTGCTGGCGGGGGAGGGCAGTGGGAGTGGGGGGCGGCCGCGGGGAGGGGTGCTTGGCTGGGTCTCCGGCGCCCCATCTGCCCGCGGAGGGAGCCGCCCGCACCCTTGGTTTCTCCCGCAAGCTGCTCCCCACCCCCAGCTTCTGTTCCCGCAGGGGACGGATCTGCTGTTGGCACCGAGCTCTCAGCGAGGCTTCCCTCCCTCTTTTGGTCCCAATCTGGGCCAGAGCTGGTGGCTTGGAAGAGGACCAGGGCCGGGGCAGTGGGCGGAGGTGGGCGGTGGGCGGTGGTACCTCGGGCGCCCACCTCTGCTGAGGGAGCAGAGTCTGGGAGGGACAGTGAGGGCTGGGCCAGAAGGCAAGCAACTGCAGCAAAAGGGACGTTTGGAGTTTGTTCATCTTGCGGGCAGGAGGATGGCTGCCATGACTGCTGCTCACCTGGGCTCAGATTGGGGGGGGAGCCCAGGTTTCTGCCTTCTCCTGGGGGGGAGAAAGGCCTGGGTGTATAGGTTTTGTGTGCTGTGGAGGGGGAGGTGGGTCACATTACTTAAACTTAGTGCATCCTAGCAAAACCCTGCTCTGGGCATCCAGAGAAGTGAGACCCATTAGTGCCTTCTAGAAGCTCCATCTGGGGGAAGGCAGGCACAGCCTCAGACTACCAGTGGCTAAATGAAATAAATGCTGCTAGCAGCTGCTCTGGTGGCAGAGGCTGGAGCAATAAGGGGTGCCTCTAGTGGAGGTAGCACTTGAGTCGGGCTTTGGAGCATAGGTAGGAGGTCCACTGGCAGAGAAGAGGGGAAAGGATATTCTAGGTGGAGTAAACAGCATGAGCCAAGGCAGGGTGGGGAGAAGGGTGGTTGGAAGAAGAGTGATCCCAGTGAGTCTGAGGTATGGGATACATGCTGTTGAGCAAGATGCTATCTGGGGCTCTGGTTGCCAGGAGAGGTTCCTGACGACTATCTGCCCACCTCCTCAAAGACCCTGAGCAGTGAATAGCTCCTTTTTTAAAAAAGAATTCTCGAAAGGTACTTAAATTATTCACAGTCTGCCTCTCCTCCAAGCCTGGTAGAAATGCACTTCCCCAGGACACCCTTTCCCGGATGCAGGCATATGCATCTGAGAGATCCTGTCCTGCGGGATCTCACATCCTTTCAGAGGCAGCACAGGTGGCCCCCTACCTCCTAGCTGCAACCAGATCCTGAGGCAGAGGGTACAAAGGGTAAAGGGGCTGCCACAGGGCAGATATTTTGGGAGGGCTGACTCACAGCTACATCCTCAACAACCCCATTCCCTTCTCTGAGTCTCTGCTCTTGGTATCCATTCTTGAGCATGGCCAGGCATTGTATGCTAGGTGCTGCAAACAGCAGTGACTGAGCCCCGCTTTCACAGTCCATACAGTCTGGAGGGGTTGGGAGACAGGCATCAAGCAAGAGTGCAAAATAAGGCTAGGATTGCGAATGTTAGCAAATGCTGGCAAAGAAACGGGGAGCCTGAAAGGAATAGTGGGGCCTGATACAGATGCGGGCAGTGGAGGAATATGCCAGCCAGGTGCAGGGCTGCCTGGCGGAGCGCTGGGCCTCTGAGGCTTGCAGCTCCAGGTGCCTTGATTGCAGATTCTTTGTGTGGAAAGAATCTTTAGCTCTATTCTTCAGTTCTGGGATAATAAGTCCCAGGAGTGGGCGGCCCTTGGTCTCTGGCATTTGATGCATGATTTGTGCCCATTCTTCCCTCCGGCTGTGCCGCCTCACCAGCTCCTTACATGAGGATGAGGTGTTCTTGCAATTAGCCATGTTGGGCTTGGTGAGGGTGAGGGGTGTGGGGCTGTGCTGGACTTTCAACTCTCTCTATAGCCCCAGTGCCCACTACTGAGTGTTTCCACTGGGCCCCAGACACACTCCCTGATTAGCAAGAGTAGGTGGCAGTGGTGTTCCTGTTGGTGAGTAAAAAGCCATGTGTGAGTGCTGGGGACTGTATGTTTGCATATGGGGGGGGGGGAGAAGTGTGTGCATGGTTCATGGGTATGTGAACTCAGGTATCCTGTGTACAGGTACGAATGTGCACATATGGATGGTGTATATGCTGTGTGGGTGTGTGGATATCTTTGAGTCTGGGACTATACTCTGTATGTGCGTGTGCACACACGCCTGAGCATCTCCATGGGAAAGTGAGTGTATGGGCGGGTGCTGAGGTTTTTCAGGAGAATGTGTACATGCTGGGTGGGGATGGGCTGAGGCAGCCCAGGAGCATGTGCTGGGGTGGGGTGGGTCCAGTGGGTGGAGAAGGATTTCTTTGTCTCCAACCTTCTGAAGCTCTCATTCAGTCTCCCAGCTCTGTATTGGCACCAAACTATATTGCCAACCCAGCAACTGATTGTCCCCACAGACCCAGAGGGGTCCGAATCTTCCCTTTTCCTGAGAGATGGGTTCAGGTGGAAGGAACAAGAAGGATAACCTCCTCCACCCACTAACAGTAAAATACCAACATGTTTATGAAAGCCATACACAAATGAACCATGCCCCCCGCCTTTCAACATCCTTTCCTGTGGGGGTCTTCGGTGGTGGCACTTCTTCCAGAGCTTAACCTTCGACACCATCTTTGGTCTATAGATGCTAAAGTCTGTCATGGATCCCCAGTACAATTAAGCCAAAGTCCAGTTCCTTAGCCTTGCTCTCAAGGTTCTTCCCTCTGTGGCACCATGGGTCCTACCCCTGCCCTGGTTCTCATATCCCCATGCCACCTACTAGCCGCACTGCCAGGACAGTCTCCTGTCTGCCATACCGTCTCTTCAGGCTCCCTGTGTCGTCCCCATACTTCAGCACCAGTTCTTCAGGCTCCCTGTGTCGTCCCCATACTTCAGCACCAGTTCTTGAAGCCTCGCAGATGCCCTCCCCCTCTGATCCCCCACAACCCTTAGGTTCCCACCAGTCTGCCCTCTCCCACGTCCTCAGGTATGAGGTTCTGCACCCCACCAATTGCATCCCCCACTCCATTCCGCCCCAGCCAGACTGTGCGCTTTCTGAGAACCCGCTGGGCTCCTCCTCTCCATCTGCTTCAGGCAGGGGACCTAGAGCAGAGGCGGGCGGGGGCTGCTAAGTGGGGAGGGAGGATGAAGGAGGGACCCCAGTGCAGGCACTGTGGGGAGCCCTGCAGGTGGTGAGAAGCCCTGAGTAGGCACAGGAAGCTGGTGACGCAGGTGGGGAGCCTGGCAGGGCTCTCTCTTCTTCCCTCCCTCCCTCATTTTTCTTACCAAGTGCCCAAGCAGGGTTGGGAGAAGAGCTTTTACAACATATATAAGATGCGCTAAGGGTGTTCCTCATGATTGACACAGGGAAGTTGGAGTGGGATAGGGTGATGGAGGTTGGGGAGTGGGAGGGATGGGAGGGGATCTGGCTTGGGGAAGGTATGGGCAGAAAAGGGGAGGGGATGGTTGATCCTGTCCCAGACTCTGCCACTTTCTGCTGTGTGACCAGGGGCAAGGCAATTCAACCTCTCTGGGCCTTGGTTCATGTGCAGAGTGGAAGCTTGCCTCCTGGGCTGGTGAGAATCACATACATGTAGGGCAAGCACTTTATCACTCCAGTTCATTCATTCGCTTATCCTTCCTCCCAAGTCCTTTAGGCACAGCAGATGCATTGTAAATGTTGAACCTCTTCTCTTACTGCAGACTCAGGGGCAGCTCAAACCCCAACTCCGAAAGGATGGAGCTGGAGGCTGAGGCTGATACCACCAATTCCATAATCAGGGCCTAAAGGGCTCCATGGGCTAGGAGAGGGAAAGGGGCCCAAGGTCACCACCCTTCCCTCATTAGACACCTGGATTGTGCTATTAATGGGACAGTGTCTGAAAAGGCACAGATCAGAAAACTTCTATTTCTTTGGATTAGCCCTAGAAGGCTTCCTGGACAAAGGGGTTTTCCTGGAGCCATCTGCTTGGTCAGAAGGATAGGCTTATCACTGAGGCCCGCAGACTGGAGTGTGTATGTGTTGGTGGGGACAGGTGGTGCTGGGCGTGGGGAGGGCACTGTGGCAGGGACAGGAGGCTAGGGGAGGTCACAGCCAGTCCTCCTCTCATATTCCTTTAGGTGCACTGTGGCCAGCTGAATGACAGTGAAGAGTGGAGCCTGCAGGCAGTTGAGAAGCATGTGAGTGGGGGTAGGGCCGGGGTGCAACTGGGGCTGCTGAAGACCCTTGTCACAGCTGGTGGGAAGATGATCTGGCCAGGGAGCTGGACAGACCTGGGTTCCAGTGCACCATCTTTGGGCTATGTGACCTTGAGCAAGTCACTTACCCTCTCTGAGCCTTGGTTTCACATCTGAAAATGGGGATAAGGATAGCACTGACCCATAGCTTATGGTCCGGTGAGATAAGGCAAGTCAAATATCCCGTCAGTACTTAGGAAGGACTAGGTACCTAATGGAGGTACTAGGTACCTACCTAATGGAGGGTCTTTCCTGAGATTTTATGATTTTGTGACTTTAACAAGGACTTGTAACTCCCGTGAGTGCTAGAGACACGGAGAAATCTGGTCCTGCCCAGTTTTGTAAGAGCCTGGGGGTGGGGGTGAGAGTGTTCATGGGCCCAAGGACGCTGCTGGGGCAGTGGGAGCCCACAGGTGGGTGGAGCGCTGAGGGCTGAATCGTTCGGGACCGGGCGGGTGGGGGCGCGGGGCTCCGCAGGACCAGGGAAGGGTTTGCGTGGAGGCGAGGGGCCCGAGGGCGGCGGGCGCGGTACCCGCGGGGCGCGGCGAGTGACTGGCTGCCTGCTCGGCTTGCCCCAGAGCCTGGTGGCCCTGCGAAGGGTGCAGGCCCTGCAGCAGCGCGGGCCCGGCGCTGCCCCGGGAGCGGTCCCGAACCCCCCGGCGGGCGGGGTGGCCTACACCGACCGGGACCGGAAGATCCTGCAGCTGTGCGGTGAGGACCCGGTGCTGCGGGGGGCGGGGATGAAGAGGGGGGACAGGGTCTAACCTGGAGGGGAGGGGCCTCTGCGGGGACGTGTGCCCGGGGTTGGGGACCGGGGTCCCCCGGCTGGGCCGGCAGGTGGGAGCCTAACCCGCGTCTCGCCACCCCAGGGGAACTCTACGACCTGGACGCCTCTTCCCTGCAGCTCAAAGTCCTCCAATACGTGAGTACCAGTGCTTCTCCCCGCCGTGTCCCTCCAGGGACCCAGGTCCCCGTGAACCCCCCTCTCAGTTCAGATTCCGGCGGCCCGCCCTCTCTTCTACCTGAGGAGCCGGGGAGAGGCGAGAGGGTGGGGAGTGGGGGCGGCTCCAGGCCCCCGGTGAGCCCCCTCTCCGTCCCCGCCTCTCTCAGCTGCAGCAGGAGACCCAGGCCTCTCGATGCTGCCTCCTGCTGGTGTCCGAGGACAATCTCCAGCTTTCCTGTAAGGTGAGGGCCCAGGTCCACTGTGGGCAGAACGGGGAGCTGGAGAGACCCGGTTCTCCGAGGGGAACATTCTTGCCCGTCCTTTAACCGTCCGGCCACTCTGTCCCTCAGGTCATCGGAGACAAAGTGCTGGAGGAAGAAACCAGCTTTCCGGTGAGTTCTGCCTCCATCCTCAGTGTTGGAGTCTGTGGGAGCAGTTAGGGCCAGCTCCACACTCCAGGGATCTGCCCAGAGAGACTGAGATCTCTGCTAGAATCTCTTGGAATTTGATGGAATTATCTGGATCTTGGAATCTATTTAGAAATGTTATGAGAGATCACAGCCTCTCATAAATAGAATCCATTAGGAGAGATCTCTAAACAATCTATAGAAAGGCTTCTTTGCGACCAGTTTATTCTGTTGGAGTATTTCTGGATTTGACTCTCTTAGAATCTGTTGAAATCAATGAGAATCCTTGGAGTTTGCTTTTCTCTCTTCTAATTAGGGAAGAGCCTAATATCATGGAAAGGGGATTCTGATCAAGAATCCTTCCCTCCACCCCACCTTCTACCCCTGCCCCCTTCTGCTGACTCTATCCACCATTTGGACTTACTGAAGAAGTTGTTGAAACTTCCAGACTTGGGAGGGGAGGGTTGAGTCCGAGGTCGCCTGACCTAGCTCCTTGGAGGGAGCTAGGCCCTGACTCAACCTCTCCTCACTCCCCAGTTGACCACAGGACGCCTGGGCCATGTGGTGGAAGATAAGAAGTCTATCCAGCTGAAAGATCTCACCTCTGTAAGCCATGGCCTGGCTGGACTGGGGGAGGAGGCAAAGGGACAGGGTGTCTGGAAGATGGCAACCTGGAGATCGGAGAGACAAGATGCAGGGACTTTCTCCCAAGCCACCCCCATGTGTAGTACTTCGCATCCCACAGGAGCCCCTTAGAACTGTCTGCTGCAGAATGTAGTTGAGTGCCGGGGGAAGGAAGGAAGCGTACTCCCTCCCTCCTTCGGTGCCCCGACACACCTCCCCTTTTGCAGGAGGATGTGCAACAGCTGCAGAACATGTTGGGCTGTGAGCTGCAGGCCATGCTCTGCGTCCCTGTCATCAGCCGGGCTACAGACCAGGTGGTGGCCTTAGCCTGCGCCTTCAACAAGCTCGGAGGAGACTTGTGAGTCTTGTTAGGGCGAAGTGGATCAGGAGATGGAGCTGAGAGGCTGGGCAGGGATTGACTAGGGTAACAGTGAGGGAAGGGCACCAGGCAGGGGATCCCGTCCTGGCAGTGGTGGACCAAATGATTTGTTGGTGCAAGAGACTACAGGATTATGAAGGCGCTAGACCCTTGTAGCTACTGCTGGCTGAGGCACAGGTAATTGGTGAGTCTCCATCACTGATTTTGGCTTATTTAAAAATCATGTTGAGGTCCAAATGAGTTCCCCTTCTCTTTGCTCACTTCCTCCAGTTTGGATTATCTACTCTTAGAATACTGGCCTTTCCCCCACTTGCCATCATCCTGTTTGGCACTTCTGCTGGAAACTGCCTGATGGAGGGGTGGTGAGCTCTGGGATGGGGAACTCTCTGGGACCCACAGAGCATCATTGACACTGTGGAGAGGCTAAAGAGAAGAGGCTGGGAGGGGGGGGCGGGTGCTGGCTAAGCTGAAGGACTTTAGAGACACTGACAGGGCAGCTCTGAGAATCATCGGGCACAGAGGGGTGGGGCTGGACAGAGTTGGGTAAAGAGGGCTTAGGAAGCATTTCTCAAGAACCAAGGTCAGATCTGGGGTCTCAAAGTGGTATTATAAATAGATTTCATGTCCTATTCCAACTCATTACATGGTAGTAGCTGCCTGAAACAGTGGGTTGATAATGGAAATGAGTTTAGTGAGAAGCAGTGCTGTGATTGGTGAACCGTGTCTGTCGTGGGTGCAGCTCACCCCTGATGCCACACTTGGTCCAGCTGGCCTAGCCGTGTGTGCCTGAATTGTACAGGTAGGGAAGAGCAGGCAGGTGAGGGGGGAATCCTGACTCTGGAATGCAGAGAGATATTGACAAAATGCTTGACCCCTGGGGCTCAAGCAAGGGAACTGGGCTTCAGGCCCTGGAGGTCCTGCAGAAAGTGAAGACTGGGGATGTTGGGACTCCAGAGGTGTCAGAAGCCCAGGGACAGTATTACGGGGGTGGGACAGAGATCTGGGAGTCATAGGCCTGAGTAGCAGGACTTGCCAGCACACAGAGCTCTGTAGGCAGGTGGATAGGCCTGGGGAAATGAAGACAAGGTGAAGCAAAACCCGCTGAGGCAGGTTGGATGTGGGATTAGTGTCATCTGTGCTTGGAATCCTAGTGGTGGGAGGAGCATTTATACCATTCAGTAAGCACATGTTGGGCACCTACTGTGTCCAGCCCTGCACTGGTCAGGTGGTCTTGGAGAGACCCTTGGGGAGGGGAGTGCAGGAGGCTCCTGGGGAGGAGTTTCACAGGGGCTGTGACTTTTGGCTGCTGGCTGGGGGACTGGGCTCTGAGATGGCCCCACACCCAGAGGAGAGGTGGCATCAGAAGGGAAATGAGACAGGGCTTGGTGGCAGCTTTGTAGCCATCTCTGGGTCCCATATATTTCAGGAGTGAGTGCGGAATGAGTACGTGAGCCAAGGTGGGGTTCAGCTCAGAGCAGTGAATGCAGACAAGCTACCTGGAGCCCAGAGAACTGGGACTCCAGAGTCCCTTGAGCTGGGAGTGAGATGGGGTTTGGTGGCCAGGGAAGAAGTAGAGTACAGTTAAAACATTTAGCAAGCACCTCCCATATATCTCCCTGGCACCAGCTCTGCACTGGGTGATACAGTCATGGTCCCTGCCTGCAAGATACGAAGTTTATTTTCAGGGCCGAGAGGGAGGAGGGTGGGAAAGGTATTCTAGGCAGAGCGAACGGTGTGGGGGGAAATGTGAAGGTGTGAGAGAGCCTGAAGTTTTCTTAGAGTGATGAGGATCTCAGTATGGCCGAGTACGAGAGACACCCATAGATGAGGGGACAGAGGTGAGTGGGACCAGACTAAGGGGCCTCAAATGCTAGGGAAGGTGAGGGAGGTGGACACAGGGTGGTGGGTGTAGGGATCTAGGCCCAAAGCATCGGGCAGCAGTAGGAGTGGGGGATGTCCTAGCAGAAGAGCACTGAGACCAGCCAGAAAATGGGGAGAAGCCTGGGCAGGGAAATCTGGGGGCAGAGAGAAGGTCAATATCTCTGAGGCAGGCTCCTCCCCCTCACTCCCAAGACCCCTGCTCGGAGAGGCTAACCCATGTCCCCAGTGCAGATCCTGCCGCAGCTTGGTCCATCCCGCCCCCACAAAACTCCCTGGTGACAAGTCATTTGGTGGCCAGATTGCATGACCTCAGCAGGATTGGGGGGGCTGTCTTGACAGATGAGAGCTAGCTCTGTGAGTAAGATGGGCTCCTCCTCACAACCACAGTAGGATTTATGGAGGCACCAAATCAGGGCCTGCAGAGTTGTGAAGATAGGACCGTGACAGGAGCTGGACAAGACGGGGTAGTGCCACTGCCGCTCCTTGAGGCTGGTGGCCCCTGGGGAAGAGCAGGAGACTACCCAGCTCTGGCCCCGGGCAAGTCTCTAATCTGAGGGAGGAGACTTAGCCTCAGTTGGGATAAATCTGAAGTCAGTGGAAGGGGATGTAGCCCTGGCTTCAAGGAGCAATAGTTTAAGGAGGAAATTTTGGTCTGAGGAGGATTAGAACCTTCCCCTTAGGGAGCCCCCCTGTCTGAGGGGGGAGCTGGTCCACGCTGCCTGTGCAGCAAGCAGCCCCAGTAGAGGGGAGTGAGTGATGGTTAGCTGCTGCGTCTCTGAGTGGGCTTCCTGGAGAAATGGAAGCAAAGAGAAACAGCAAGAGAAGTCTGCTGTCTGCTCCCTCTCCAGTGACCCCTGCCCTCTGCCCCAGGTTCACGGAACAGGATGAGCGAGTGATCCAGCACTGCTTCCACTACACGAGCACGGTGCTCACCAGCACCCTGGCCTTCCAGAAAGAGCAAAAGCTCAAGTGTGAGTGCCAGGTGAGTGACCTACTAGGAGCCTCTCTTGGAGGGGACAGAGTTGCCCAGCTCTCAGCCTCAGAGCGTCATCCATAGGGAAGAGCCCCTGTTTTTCTGGACTGATGGCACCAAGGTTACCTAGCCCTCGCTGGTGCCCTGGAGGCTTCTTAAAGAGGGAGGTGGGTGGTTCCTCAGGCCAGCGCCGCGGCGGCAGGCACTGTGTGGGATCGTCCTCTAGTGTTCAGCTTGGGAACTACAGCAACATCTGGGCAGTTGGCGGGGGAGGTGTGGGGGGTGTGGGGGTGTGGGGGGGTGAAGGAGAGACTCAGATTACTGCCCAGCGGGGCTGTACTTCCCGCTCCTTCACTTGGTAGCCAAATGACATAATTAGACTCTGGCGGTCCCCAGCCTGACCAGAGAGCCCTAGAGGAGGGATGAGAAGCCCCCCGGAGCCATTGGAGGCAGGGGGCTGGAGGGGGTGACACCTCTGCAATGCGAATCCCTGTGATCTTCATTGTCTCCATTCCAGGCTCTTCTCCAAGTGGCAAAGAACCTCTTCACTCACCTGGGTGAGTGAACTGCCCTCCTCCAGGCCTGGCTGCCTGGCTGCGGGGTGGGCTGGGGTGGGCACAGGACCAGCGTTCTGGGGAGGAGAGGTCAGAGGGCTTGGCTGGGCACTCTAGTCGGGTCTCACCACAGCCCTCCACGCTTCTCCCCCCCACAGATGATGTCTCTGTCCTGCTCCAGGAGATCATTACAGAGGCCAGAAACCTCAGCAACGCTGAGATGTAAGCGAATCTACCTCTGGGTGGGGCGAGACAGGCCCCAGCCCTCCTCCCCGTCCCCTTGTTCCTTTTTCCCTCTTTTTCCCTCTCCACTGCCTTCTTGTGGGGCCCTGTCATATCATGTGTGATCCTTTATTTCATGCCTGTGTCCCTCCCTGGTAAGGTCCAATGACAGCAGAGGCGGGGCTGGCTTTCCTGGCCATAGGTCCCCAGCTCCTAACACGGTGCCTGGCACACAGTAGGCACTACAAGGGAAAACAAGGCGTTGGGATGAATTAATGTCTGGAGCCAGCCAGCTCTCAGGAGGGTCGTATAATGGAGCACTCCTTCCAGGCTTCAGAAATCTGGGGTCGTGAGAAGTGGGGGTGGTCGGAGAGGGGTGTCAGGGCCCTGTGGACCAAGGCCGTCTCCCACAGCTGCTCCGTGTTCCTGCTGGATCAGAACGAGCTGGTGGCCAAGGTGTTCGACGGGGGTGTGGTGGATGACGAGGTGAGCACGGGCGCGCAGGAGTGCGGCCGGGCCCAGTGCTGGGCGCCCCCGGAGCGGGAGCGGGCGGGACAGTCGCTGGTCGGCTCGGCTCGGCTCCGAGGCCGGTCGCCGACTCCTCCGCCGCATCCCCTCCCTGGCAGAGCTACGAGATCCGCATCCCCGCTGACCAGGGCATTGCGGGCCACGTGGCAACTACCGGCCAGATCCTGAACATCCCGGACGCGTACGCGCATCCGCTCTTCTACCGCGGCGTGGACGACAGCACCGGCTTCCGCACGCGCAACATCCTCTGCTTCCCCATCAAGAACGAGAGCCAGGGTGCGAGCTCGGGCGGCTCCGGGAAGTGGGGCGAACGCGGAGGGGCCGGGGCGGGGCGGGGCCTGAGCAGGATCCGCGACCCTTCCCCACCTGGGAAGGCCTGGCTCACCCTGGCCCGGAGGGCAGACCCCGCCCGACACCCCCCGGCCGGTTCTAGCCCCTCTCCGGTCCCCAGAGGTCATTGGTGTGGCCGAGCTGGTGAACAAGATTAACGGACCATGGTTCAGCAAGTTCGACGAGGACCTGGCGACCGCCTTCTCTATCTACTGTGGCATCAGCATAGCCCATGTGAGTGGGGACAGGGGCCAGGCGGCACAGGACCCTTTGTTCTCCTCTCCACGTTGACTGTTCCGACGGGTCCATGACTCAGAGCTCGGTTCCTGGGTCTCTACACAGGCTACAGCACCTGCTGGTCATCTCTGGCCTGTCTCCCATCCAAAAATTGGGGATACCATTTACTATCCTGTCCGGTTAGCCTCCTAGGATCATGGAAAACACCATTATTGCCCACCCCGTTCCCAAAGCAACCTCAACCGCAACCTCAAGCCAAGCCCCTAGTCAGCTTCTTTTTGAAAAATGTTGGGTCTCATTGTCCAGAGTTGCAGCTCTGACTCGGGAATGCAATCACTAGGTTCCTGAGGCTCTCCCACCTCCTTGCTTCTCCTTCCCTGCCATGATTGAAGACTGGGGCAGGCTCAGGAGGGGATGCAAAGTGCCATGTCAAATGCCAACAGAACCTGGGGAGGCAGAGCAAGGGGAGGGAGGTCTGGGTGAAAGTGGGAGGGAGCTTGCTACTCTGGGCTGGAGCTTGAAGGCAAAGACTAGGGCTAGCATGGGATGGGAAGGGGGGTTTCTATCTGACCCCTTGTCCCAGTCTTGGCCATTCTGAGATTTCATAGCCATCTCACTTGAGCCCTATCATTCCCTTTCTCCTCTAGTCCCTCCTCTACAAGAAAGTGAATGAGGCCCAGTATCGCAGCCACCTGGCCAACGAGATGATGATGTACCACATGAAGGTGAGGCCTGCACGGAGCTGCTGCCCTCCTCAAGATCCCAGGGTCCCCTGCAGCCCACCTGTTTCTTCCCTGCCTTCCGGTTCCTCAGAGGTCCAGGACCAGCCTGGGTTTTCTGATTGCCTTCTCTTGGAGATAAGAAGATAGACCCAGAGCAATGCCTGGCCTCCTGTTCTCCTGCTCTCCTTTAGGGCAGCCTCTTCCAAGCAGTTTCTGGTTCAGCCCCAAGGCTGGCAGCAGGACCCACCCCAAGGAAGTACCTGGTGCAGCCAGGTGATCCCCATGTCCAGGGATAACTCCCATCTTGAGAATTACTGAAGGCTAGGAAGCTCACTCAGTGACTTTCCACAGCTTCCCTAGGTACAGTGCTCCTGCAGTCCTTGGCGACCTGCTGCTATTCCATCTCAATCCCAGACTCTGTTTCAGAAGAACTGCCTCGGGCTTTAGTTCAGAGTGTGTGGTGGTCATTTCCTTCTCACCTGTGTCCAAATCAAAGGGTCACAGACTTTGCGGATAGCTATGATCAAAGCTGTAGTCGGAAGGATTAAGGTTAGATTCTGGGACGTTCTACCTGAAAGAAGGAAACCTCCAGTTAGTGTCTGTGAAAGGCTGGCATTGTTCAGGGGGTATCATGAAGGGGTGTTCTCTGTCTTTGCTAAGGATAGGCTGTTACAGATGAGGGTTCTTACAGGCAAGAGGGCACAGTAGGTGGTGGGCTGCACAACAGTGACCTCCTGCCCAGTGATTCTCCACGGAGTGGATGTCCTGAGGGGGATGCATGCCGGAGTGAATCGCCCCTCCTGCTGTGGGACTTTGAGGGTGAGGATGCTGGGTGGGGGGTGGAGGCCATCTTTTAACACAGTGGTTGGTCCCCTCTAGGTCTCTGATGATGAATATACCAAACTCCTCCATGATGGAATCCAGCCTGTGGCTGCCATTGACTCCAACTTTGCCAGTTTCACCTATACCCCTCGCTCTCTGCCCGAGGATGACACTTCCATGGTGAGCTGGCCCTCCCGACTTGACTGCAGAGGCAGAGGGTGTGCAGCCAGACTTAAGTTAGATGTGGCTAGGAACTTCCTGGTGAGACAGTCATCACCAAAGGCTAGAGAGCCTCCCCAGTAATGGAGTTGGCATGTGGTCTGCCAGCATGGGCCCCAGGGCCTGTCCAGGACTCAGGGGCTGGACTGGGTGATTGACAAGGGCGTGTGGCCTCAGGGTTGGCACCTCCCCCCTGGTTTTCAAAGATTATGTGAGCTTCGTTCCAAGAGTTCTTAGATCCCGTTTCTGAAAGTTCATGGCTCTGAGAATGCTTGGCCTTATCATTTTATGGTTCTCTAGGTTTCGGTTTTGGTTTTTTATGGTTCTCTAGTTTTAGATCTCAAGTTCTAAGATTCCAAAATTTTAGAGGCTTCA
Organism: Canis lupus dingo; assembly: GCF_003254725.2. Lineage (NCBI taxonomy): Eukaryota > Metazoa > Chordata > Mammalia > Carnivora > Canidae > Canis > Canis lupus. The sequence continues at coordinate 25,854,774 of NC_064263.1, forward strand.
AGAAAGGCCAAGTCAGGGGACCCATTTTGAAATTGGCAGTTCCTCTGACCCTTCCCTTCTGCTCTCTCCAGGCCATCCTGAGCATGCTGCAGGACATGAATTTCATCAATAACTACAAAATCGATTGCCCGACTCTGGCCCGGTGTGTGCCCCAGTCTTCCCCTCCACATGCAGGCGGCTTCAGGCTTTGCCTCCTTCTGTCCTCCACGCTCACCTCCATTGCCCCAGCGCTCTGGGAAGGGGTCTCTGTGGATGACTAGGAGTGGCCCAGTCTGTGGGAGAGGGGAAGATCCATGGGTGAGAGGCAGTCCCCAGACCCCCGGAACCACGAGTAAGGGAAAGGAGTGGGGCAAGGCAGAGCCTGAAGTGATTCCTGGAAGAAGAGAGCCTGAGGCCCCTCTGCTGCCCTCTCTCCTCCCCCCCAGGTTCTGTTTGATGGTGAAGAAGGGCTACCGGGATCCCCCCTACCACAACTGGATGCACGCCTTTTCCGTCTCCCACTTCTGCTACCTGCTCTATAAGAATCTGGAGCTCACCAACTACCTCGAGTGAGTCGGGGGACTGACCACCCTCCCCCAGGCTGGCAGCTGCTGGAGTCTGCTTCCTTGGGATAGGGAGGCACCCCTGGTGTGCTAGGCACTTGACATCACCACCTCCTGGGATCCTCTTAATAGTCCCACAAGGAAGGTTGCATAGCCCTGCTTTCCAGGTGGGACCTCCTCACAGTCACATACCACTGGAACAGTGAGCCTGTCAAACTCCAAACCAGGGCTGCTTTCTGGGAAGGGGACCCGGTGTCCCGAGCTCGCTCTGGGTGGCTCCTGGACTTCTCAGGCGCCATTCTTCCTCTGGACGTGCAGGAAGGGGCTGATCTCCTTCTCCCCCCTGCCTCCCAACCAGGGACATCGAGATCTTTGCCTTGTTTATTTCCTGCATGTGTCATGACCTGGACCACAGAGGCACAAACAACTCCTTCCAGGTGGCCTCGGTGAGACTCTGCCCCCCTCACAGTGGGCGCCCTCCTCGGGGCATCTGGGGGTCTCACCCCTCCAGCCTGAGGAGAGGTGGGAGCTAGTGAGACCAGGAGCTGGTTTAGAGGTGGGAGGAGGCTCTCCAAGGCTTTGCACGGGCTCTGAGATGAGAGGGTGGTGAGGGGCAGGGAGGACAGGGCACCGCCTGGCCTAATATAGCAGGCACTTACATGTGGATGTGAGGAGTGATGGAGATTTCCCGGGCTTTTCCAGAAATCTGTGCTGGCTGCGCTCTACAGCTCCGAGGGCTCTGTCATGGAGGTACCACCATTCTACCCAATATCCCAGTACCCCTCATCCTCTTAAGGCTGATGATTTATGTAGTTAGACTGTGATCCAGCTCCTCCTGTTCCCAAGCCCTACTCTCCAGACAGGCCCTGAAGGCTGTAGCCACCCACCCCACAGGGCATGTCTGGCTCTTTTTGCTGGCTGGGCTTGGAGGGGTGCAGGTGTGGATGGGGGCATGAGTCAGCCTGCAGGTTTGGCCTGAGCCCAGGTTTTCACAAAGAAGACTTATATTTAGCAGGTCTCTCTTTGCATATCTGGGAAGGCCCTGAGCAACCCTCACCCCATCAGGTCTCGGATGGCTCCACCATGACACCCCATTTTACCTTAGGTTTTTTAATTGTGAGCTTCTTGGGACAGGGGCAGAATCTGAGACATCTCTCGATTCCCTGTTCTGGGCACAGAGTTTGG